>NC_041064.1:29494960-30094960 GCF_900634775.1 Gouania willdenowi | reverse complement strand
GTAGCTAATTTTCTTCTAAGTCCTAACTAAAGAATTTTTTCTCTCAACACACTGTAAGGAAAAACGGGGAGGACCAGGAGGATTCATTACCACTTGTCTGTGAGTGGGAACAGGGCTTTTAGGTAGAGGACCATTCATTCATTGCAGTCATTGTGAAGCACTTAAGATCTCCACAGTTTGCTTTACCTCTCTGCTAATGACTTTTACAAGGTCTACAAGACTGAAGGCTTGTTTACTTTGAAAAGGATGAAACATAATAGGGGTGGGTAGTGGGTACGTTTCTGAGAGGGGTCATTTAAATTCCAGCAAAATCTTAAACAATATTAAAGCTCTTTTTAAAATTTTTCTTTTATCTTAAAAAGATTAAAAATCCCTCTTTATTCCATAAAACGCTTCCTTGAAGCCTCGTCTCTGCAACCTTTGTGCAGACACACATGGCGTTAAACCTACCTTTATCAAACAATTGAGTTGAACTACAACCACAGAAAAAACGCCATTGTTGCCTGTTCAAAGCAACCAAAGAATGTGTCTGTGTCTGTGCACGTATGAGCAGATGGACGGATTCGAACTGTGTCTGTGCTGTAAACACAGCAAAGCCCTGAGCCAAAACCATATAGCATTCATTCTTCTCAAAGCCTTCTTCGAACCCGCCCCACCCACCCACCCACCCCCTTGCATATGATCAAAGTGTGCGTTGTGTGCTTAGGTTTTAACATGGGGGGGTAAAGGGGGCTTTACTTTCTAGTTGATTGTTATCACTACTTAAAGTGCTAATCCTTGAGTGAGGCCTCCATCAAAGCCACTGCCAAGAGGAGTGTCTGAAATGTGTGCGTAGGAGCGGGCCTGCCCCTGCACTGGCCACGGAAGGAGCATACGCACAAGTTTATATCGGAAGTGTATGTTGCATGACCTCACACTTGTCCGTGCCTGGTAAACAACATAAAAGCTTTGAACTGCCTTAATATGGACAAGTGTTATGAGTGTACTGCACAGATTAATGCCGACTGCCCCCTGCTGGAGTCTTTTCAACATCACTGTGTCTGTAATTTATGGTGTAAAACCATGAGAATGATAGCACTTGGTGAAAAGTCAAAGGCCACGTGTTAATCTGTAAACTGCTTCAGATATGCTCTAAAGGACAGATTTTTACACTAGAGATCAGAAATGTAGGGCCTTTACTGGTGGTTTGGAGGATAAGTGACTGACGTATCCCCCATGTGAAAGAAACGTATGTATTGGCTTTTACACTGTTACTGTATGGAACAAATGTTGGTTAGTCATGTATGGTTGTCATTATTTGTGCCCTTTAAGGAGAGGTTAGAGTACCTGAAGTAATGATTAACATACAGTGACATGCAAATAGCAATACAGAAATGTGTGTTTTTGTCTGTGTGTGGTCAGGCTTCTCACCAAGAATTATTCACAGCGTAGGGGAATTGCAAGTTGCAATATAAATTTTGAAATTTTTAACCCTTTGACAGACACATTTTGTTAACTAAAGCTAAAGTTTTCGGCGGGTTTTTATCTATGTTACTGCCTTACTTTAAAGCCAAAACTTATTTTTGAATTGATGAAGTGTCATGATGAATGTAGTTAGAGAGTCACTCATGCTTGGTATTGGTCCCACTAACAACTACTCAGAGACACTGTATAGCGTATCTGAGCAAATAGCCTGTAGTAGACGGTGCGGCTGATGCATTTGTTGCTCGGTTATGCAGATTAAAAAGAGTTAATACAACACAGGTACGCCTGGAAGTCCCTTTTATGTACAAGTGTTAGAGCTGAACGATTTTGGAAAATAATCGAATTGAGATTTTTTTCCTCAATATTGCAATTATGATTTAATGATTGTCATGTATTTTTCAATGAACACAAGCAATAAATCAATGTTTCATAATAAGCAATTTAAAATGTATTTAAAATTTAAATAAATGTAAATTTTAAAGCACAGATTACAACAATAAAGCAAACAAATCTGTGGCTTTACTTCTTCAACATTAGGGATGGGTATACTACTATATTACTACTCTGGTACTTTTTCAATACCTTACTTCTTTTTTTTTTCAAATCAATGGAAAAACACAAAAAAAACAAAAACAAAAATTGAAAAACAATATGTTTATTTTTGAACATTTGGAACAATATGGCACACAAAATAAATAGTTCTAAATAAAACACAATAAATGTATAAATAAAACAGTAAAAAAAATCGTATAAATAAATTTTTTATATTAACAAAACATTAAACCAACTATCTAAACAATACAAATATTCAAATCAAGCATATCAAACAACAAAAATTGTCCAAAAGGAGAATTAGTGAGCTAATGGCTGCAGCTGCACTGGCTCGTGACGAGGCTATGTTGATTTACCCCCGTTTTGCCATATTAACTCGCAACGTTTTAGCTGTAAGATAATATATGATTGCAAGTCACTACTCAAACTAAACGTTGCCGGCAGCCAAGGCACGGTAGCGGGCAGTGTGCGGAGAAACCTATGCAGCCTAGGACTGCTACGCCGAGGCAGCCCACAAAACAGCGGGTTTTCCTGCCAGCACTCGCCGCCACTGGAGCAGACGGAGGTGGCGCGACAGACATCAGAAGTGTGGCTGCCACAGAGGACTATCGGCTCGGCCAGGGGTCTCAAAGGAGCCATTTTACCTCATCTCATCTGGATTAAAGTCCTCCTGGAGCCAAAAAATACCTTCTCAATGAAGAAAATACAGAGTATTAAATTACAGTTAAAATTATATAGAATAATGTTTGATTTGATTTATATTGATCATGTAAAAGGCAACTTAAAGAATCAAATAAATTGACGTCAAGAAATAAAACAGTATCTTGCATCTTCAAATTCTTATGCATCTCAGTTTACATGAACATAATGTTATACAAAGAAGATTTTTTTTAGTTAATGTATTTGAAAGGCCACAAAAAGTAACTTGAATTTGATAACACATGATCATGTGGTGAACACATGCTAATTGCTAATTTCTTGCCACACATAAAACAGGCATATTTAACCTTTACATTGGTGGTTAAATGAATCTGTCCCCACACAATTAAAATCTCTATTGTCTTCCAGAATAGTGTTTTTGTTGGTTTAGTTATCTTACAAGGGATTTAAAAATTAGCCACAGGTGCAGGAAAGTTGATGGTCTGTAGATGTTGCAGGAGGTGAAGTAGGAAGGTGCTGAGTCATTGCACAATGTGATTTATTTTTAGGTGAACAAATTGTTTTATCATGATATTATTTGTCATTAATCATTAATAGCTTCTTTAAAAAAAATAACTATTTATTTCAATATTTTTTTAAAGCTATAGGGAGCCATTGCATAAGAGTCAAAGAGCCACATCGGGCTCCAGAGCCGCAGGTTGCAGACCCCTGTGCTAGGCTAAAGGCTAAGCCGTGGAGAACCCCACACACACACAACTCATCTGCGTGTGCTGCTCTGGTTCTGCAGCGAAACACACTTTTCTGACTCAAAATCACAATAGCCGCTTAAACATCCATGTGTTTTACTGTAATGTGGAGTTTTTTGGCTGAAAACAATAACAAGAGTGTGTAAAGGTGTGGTGAGGTGAGCACTGTCTACAGTAGCCCCTCCCATCAGTCAGCTCCGCATGCCGGTTCTTAAGGAGGACTGACAGGCAGCATGGCAGTATCAGTGCTTGTCTGAGGCTTGAGGATTAACGCGACCTTAAAAATACCGGTAACAGGGCCGATAAGGATGTAACTTGTCGGTCAAAAAAATAAAAAAATCGCAGCCTTTGCGATTATAAAATCGCGTTTTATGATATTGAGAGAATATCGCAAATGCGATTAATTGCTTAGCCTTAACAAGTGTGCAACAATTATTACGACGTCACCAGTTAAAGCAGAACTAAGTAAATTTTTCACCTTAATAAATCCTTCTCGTAGTCCCTGTGAGGGTAATACAAGTGTTTATGGGGTGATTGGGGGGGGTCTTTCATCTCCCCCTGCTGTCTCTGGCCAGAAAACCGCACTTGCAACTTTCGCTGCCTCTGATCCAGTGGCAAGACGTACTGCTTTACGGCAGCCCAATACAAACTAATGCTAGATTATGACCAGCCCCGTGGCTGCACATGGTTATCTACAAATTAACTTTTCTCAAACTTATATCATTGCGGAGCAAGCAAAAAAAAGGCAGAGAAGACCTTTGTCCGAGGAACGAAGCAACTTCATGCAGTGACAGCTCAGCAGCGGAACACAGCCATCACACACACTGTCGTCGCGTTAACAGGCACGCACACACACTCACAACCCAGCGCTCCATCAGGCAGCACACACACAAATATCCATCCATCTATCTATCTATCCCTACTATTCCCTTCCGTATTACTCCCACATCATTCATTTATTTTACTTGTCTCTCTTCCTCATACTGTTCACATGGTCACATGGGACTATATGTGTGAAAGCACCATTAGTGTCACTGTTGTATTCGGATGTTTCAGTGATCGGTTGCTACCGTCTTGGGAGAGCAAAGGTGAGCATGTAGATATGGGGTGGGGCAGGAGGCGGGGGGTGTGGAGTTTTTATGACAGTGACATAACCGAAAGGGACCTTTGAGGGGAGCGCTAAGAGCAAGTTACTTAGTTCTGCTTTAAAAAAAGGAAGGAAAAAAAAACAGAAAAGCCCCATACGCTGGTTGAAACACAGTGTAGGGGGCAACATCGCAGCGTAGGGGGTCAAAATCACAGCGTATACAGCGCTGGCGAGAAGCCTGGTGGTGATGGTGGGGGACACAAAAAAAACAAACATGAGCTTACATTTCTTCCCAGGACTCACTGTAACCCATGGCGATAGTTGGTCTGCTCAACAGTTCAGCATTATGCAGATGTAAATCATTGTTGATTGACCCCAGGACTGTGTATGTGTGTGTGTGTGTGTGTGTGTGTGTGTGTGTGTGTGTGTGTGTGTGTGTGTGTGTGTGTGTGTGTGTGTGTGTGTGTGTGTGTGTGTGTCACAAGGTTTAATGCCCCAACTGGTGCCAGGGGTCTTTTGTATGTTTTAATTGAATTAACTTCTGTGGTGATCACTGGGGCGCAGCTCAGCCGTCACCTCTGCGTGGGAGCTTTTATCCATGTTTACATTGGATCTATTCAATGCTTTAGAATAAAATGGGATGTCGTTGTAGCAATTTTATAACTTTGTGACATGTTCTACTCTTTCAAAGGGTAGAACGCACACCACACTAGTGGCAGATTATTGGGGAATAGGAGGGTTGGGTCATATTTCTAAACCTGGATTTAACATACATGAAGCCTATAGGGATGTCCCGATACAACTTTTTCATTTAATAGAAAAATAATAATTACTTATTTTGTAGTGTGGAATGTTAGAAAAGGCTTGATCAAGTGACGTTAATCAAACACAGATCAATATAGTCAGCAACAGTGGGTATGAGAAAAACAAACCCATTTATTATTAACCAATTGGTTACATACATTTTAACCTTCAACATAATATCTACAGTATTCCACAATTGAAAATTGAAAAATTGAAAAAATTTGAATCCGATATCCGATTTCAGACACCCCTAGTAGCCTATACTGTATATATTTACACAGAAAATGGAACAAGTTCAGACATCCCTAGCACTGTTACTACCAAATAGTAAGAGCTGTCCAGCTATGCACCTGCTAGCCTAAATGCTACCTGTGGAATAATCCCTGTAAATGACCTCGGGATTGACCCGACCAACCAAATGGTTTTACACCAGTACCCTGTCAGCGTTTTCAGTGGAAGGAATAATAATAATAATGATGGCTTGGAGTTATATTGCGCTTTTTTCAAGGAGACTCAAAGTGCGTCACAGAAACCATTATTTATTCACACCAGTCATACCAGTGGTGGTAAAGAAATGTCATTTTGCGCAATCCATGTGCCCTTCATTCTTTGGTTATTTCATTTCAAAACCAGATTAAAAAATAGAAAAAAAAACGGATTGGTTTTTTTGTTTTATTAATTTAAAACCAAAAACAGGAAAAGGGAAAAATCAATACCAAAAAAACTGTATTACTGATTGGTTTTAAAATCTAAATAATCAAAATAACAATGGCAACATATTATGTTGTTTTGTTTGTTTGTCTTTTTTAAAAAAAGCGCAGTTAATCTACATGTGTTATAGTTTAAGTGGCGACCATTTTAACTGCCGACTAACGTCCCACGTAACTTTATATTCAAGTTGAAAATAATATATGACAGAAGTGTATAATGCACCCCATAATCATGTTTACCCAGCTGTTATTTACCATTTAGTGTCTTTAAATAGGTTTATATTTTATTCATGCACAGGCTAACTGTGAGCAGCTGCAACCTGTGGAATGCTGCGACCGTCAGTAGTGGGTCACCAGATGACATTGACGGGAAATAATGCTTTATTTTTCGGTTAAAAAAATGTGAAAAAATAAATAAATAAATAAATTAAAAAAAAAAAAAAAAAAAAAAAATATATATATATATATATATATATATATATATATATATATATATTATATTACATATACATTATATATGCTATTTAGAGATTAGAATAGCAAGGTGACAGCTGATCAGTGGCCAAGCGGTTAATGCAGCGAACATATGGATTTATTTTTTCTCATTCCCAGTGGAAGCGACTCAAGTATTTATTTATTTTTATGAGACTGATCATATACGTGTTATTTGTTTTATTGTTTTTATCACATTATACAGACTGTAGATTTTGTAAAAATACGATAAGAACATATAGAGTTGAATAAATGCGAGACAAGTAACTTCCTGTTTATACCAGCTGCAGTGAGTCCACTTTACACCGACAAGTTCGATGTTATGCATGCGATGTGTCCGCACGCAAAGCTACAAACATTATCACATAACACTTTAAACAGTTGTACAATGTAAATAAAAGCTACCCGGCATCAACGAGGACAGCTTAGCACCCTGGTACTCTTTGACCACATCTGCCGTTGCTACAGCAACGAGCCATACTAACGGAAGTCGGTCGCCAGTTAAAATGGTCGCTACTTAAACTATAACACCAGTATAGACAAAGAACTGCGCTTTTTTGATTATTTTGATTTTAAAACCAATCAGATATACACTGATTTTTTTTTGGCATTTGTTTTTCTGTTTCTGGTTTTAAATTAATAAAACAAAAAAACAATTTTTTTTTTCCTATTTTTTTAATTGGATTTGAAACGAAATAACCAAAGAACAAAAAGTACACGGATTTTGTGACTACATAACCTCTGACCACCACCAACATTCATGCACAATTCTTACGAGGCAATGAGGGTAAAGTGCCTTGCCCAAGGACTGGGCAAGGCACTTCACAATGACTTGGATAGAGCAGGATTCAAACTCCTAACTCTTTGGTTATTGGATGTAGCACTCTACCACTTGAAAGTGTAGAAGCAGACTGTTCAGCACCAACATTTGTAACTCTTTTAAAGGTAAGACATAGTTAAACCTCAGCTTGGTGCCAGCTTTGGCTTTGAGTGTTATAAATATATTACAGTATTATACACAATTTGGAATATTTGAGTCTGTCTAGATCCAGTTAAAGTGAGTCCAGAAATGTTTTAAAAGTAACATCACACTCAGTGTATGTGTGTGTTTGTGCGCGTACAAAAACTCCACTTTTCTCAACATTTGTATTTGGTGTTGGTGGTTGTTTAGCATTTACATGAATAATGGTAAACCCATCCCATTCCCCACCTCCCCCGAATGTTCTGCCACTGGCCCCCGTCCTCAAGAAGCAATATATTATATCTAACTATATTTCACATAGACTGCAAGAAACATTGTACACTGTAGTGTACAGTAAATGCCCCCACCTGCTGGATAACAAAGCACAGCATCGCCCCCCGTCACACAAAAGTGCTGCCCACTCTGTTATATTTTTTTTAAAAAACAAAGCACTGGCGGGTGTTTGGCTGCCCCAGCACAGAAGAAGATGGAATGTTCTTCTTCTTTCCTTGTGACGACCTTCCTTTTCCTTTTTACTCTGTCAGCAGACATAAACGCAATGACCCGCCCAGAAGCCAAGCAAACATGCTCTTCTCAGACAGATGAAAGATAGAGATGATCTCACACACACACACGTGCACTGCACACGCAAACACATTACACACACGCTTGAATAACGGGTTGAAAATGTCATAAAGACAATGCAAAAACACATTAAAGTCCAAGTGTGAATGTGTTACTTACACCTATAATCATGTCCATTTAGCTAATTTGGTAAATGGACTTCAATCATCACCACATGATTATAAAGGGGTTCACCATTAAATTTACATTCACTCTGTCAGAAAATAACATGATAAAAATCATTCATTATTCATCAATATTACCCCAAAATGTTATATTGTGAATATTTTTCTCCACAGTTAAACCAAAAGCAAACTTTTTGTTTCAAAACAAACAACTAATCTCAGTGTAAATGAATCTCTTTTGCATCAGTTTCACACCTCGGCTTCTCCACAGTCCACCACCTGCCTACCACTAATCCCAGTCTAAACGTATGAATGCACATGTGTTAAAGTCAGGGCAGCGGCACAGCTTAACAGTAACATAAGACAATGGCCACACATAACAGAAATCCTTGGAATGAGCTACAAAAAGTGAAAGTGCAGCTGAATGTACATGACTGCTCAAGTGATAGATCACATTGTAGCAGTGGTTGGAGCTGATAGCTGATAGTGTCGTCATTAAAGCCATTGGCCCTGTCTGATCTCAACCATTATTGTTATCGCTGAAAGGGTGGGGCCAACTTTCAGGAAAGATAAGGAGTGACATTCAACCTTTGAAGTCGTTAACACTGATGCCTTTGACCTAGAATTTTATATTATTTATCATTTAAAGAACTTAATAGTCTTGTTTTTTAATAGACCCTCAGACCATTCTGTTAAATGATTAGTTTGGATACAAACTGATTATATAACCATGAGTTATTCTAATTATTTTATGTCAACAAGTACTGTATTACCACAAGAAAATATAGCCCTGGAGTTGAAACCCGAACAACACAATACAATGATATTGAGTAATTCAGGCTCTTTTCAGTCATGCCACAAAAAAGCTGCCAGGACGGATCTGCATGGCATGCAGAATGTAATAAAGCAACAGTGTTGTGTTCACAAAACTCCTCTGACTTCACTAATGTGAAATCAAATAGGATTAAAGGGTAAAACCCCTCAATTTAGGTAATACAATAGGTTTTACTTGCAGGCTGGGAAAGTCCAGGCAAAACCAAAGATCTACATTAGCCACCAGTGGCTTTTAGGCTTTCACACCTCATAGCTGCCACAACAGATTCAGTTACTGTTCAACTTGGACAATGGATGTGATGTATTGTCATCTTTCCCGTGGAAAAAAAATAAGAGATCTGCTTCAAAGACAATGTGCAAGGAGAATAGAATAAAAAAGGCAATATTAGCTTACTTCCATATCACCTCGGCAACATTGTAACATCTTTCGCCACCTAAAGGCAAAGTGAAAGCTTTATTTGTGGCAATTATTATATATGTTTAGAGAAATGTATTTGTTAGCATAAGCAGATCATATTCTGTCTAATGTGAGGGAGAAGGTATAATTGACTCTTTAATGTCAAAAAGGCATTTTGGTGTTTATCCACACCTTCAATAAGGCTTTGACAAACTGTTCACCCTGTAATTAGTGTTGACGTTATGTTATCTAACCAAATTGAGGTGTGCTATTACCCCTCTTTAGCTTCTAGCCCTACCCAAAACACACTTTGTAACTATTTCCAGGAAGACCTGGAATATGTTTGAAAATGCACCGCACGTGGTACAAGTCATTGTAAAAAGCCATAAAAATCATTTTGAAACACAAAAAAATGTGTCTGTTGAAAAAAAAAACTTTTCATGTTAATCTCAACAATATTCAAAGATCCAGTCGTGCAATAGTGGCTCAAAACAAAAACCACAACAAGCCAGATTTCAGGGATCATCATTTCAGAATTTAAGTATTAGCTTTGATACTCATAATCGGCGTCTAATTATAGTGAAAGTTAGAGGTGAAATGTATTTTTGCATTACAGCCTGCGTTATGTGAGTGGGGAATTTAACTGATCAAACATGCAATTTAAATTTGCTTTAATAATAGATAACTATAATGTAAAATGCAGGATTTCTGGACAGTTCAATACTTATCCATTGTGAGATTCTCACTGAAACACAACAAATAAGTTCATGGGTAATGAACCATCCAATTTAGCCTAACTATGTTTTAACAGATGACAAAGTGTCTAAACAACCTGTGAGAAATTGAACCTCGCACAACTGCCATCTTCTTCACAAAATTGCACACACTATTTTACTTTGCACCTGCAAATAAACCCCTTTATAACACTATAGAGTACAGAGTATGTACACCTCTTTGAAATTACAATTAATTAAAAAAAATGATTATGAAGACAAAATTTTGCTACCACCAAGTCTTAAGTGGGTGGCCAGAGTGTCCCTATGATTCTAATCAATCTATATTGACCTTTTATTAACTAGATAAATATAGCAATAGAACTAGCCGCACAGTAAAAAAATAAAGGTACTGTCAACCTTTCCAAGCAGCAGCAGGCCCCCCAAATAAATATATTTATATATATTTATTATTTTTTGTTATCAAATGTACCAGTCACCACTAAATTGTAGCAAAGACCAAAGTATGTCACAAACACAATATTCAATAAACTTAAATATAAAATATAGTAAAACTGATTTATAAAATACAAGCAATAAATATGCTGTCATTAGGTTATTGTGAAGAAAAGAGAAAGCTTATTTAATAATGTAAGAATACCAGTATAGTTTCCAAGAGAAAAACAAAAGTGTACATAACTTGCAGTAGGGGCCCAACAAGTTTGGACCCAGGGGCCAAAATGTGGTGCTACGCCCCTGTGCGCAGCGCATATAAACATTTCAAGTCATTGTCACAAACTTAGTGAGACTGGGCTGTAACTGCAGACAAGATCATTTTTTTCTCAACACCCTTTACCGAAGACAAGGGGCCCAGCCCCAACTCTGAATAACAAGTATGGCCAAATACTTTTGTTCAATGTACATATCAACCTATTTATGATATATTTAGCACCTAGGCCTTATCGTTACTTCCACATCTCAGCACCTCTTTGACTCTTCTTCATTGCCGAGATCTCTTTCATTGATAAATATGGAATAATTTGCTTGTGTGATAAGTCGGGGTCGTAAACTTATCAAAGACGTCTATCGACATTATTTGGTTTAGTAACATTGACTGTCAAAGACAAGTCAATTGTGTTTTTCGGCAGGGGTTGCTAGAAGACAGTGTGACGAAGCTCTGCTGTGAATATCGAGCTTGTAACTTGTGACCAACTGGTGCCATGTAGGTGGCAGCAGATCACCCGTAATGTGCAGAGCTCAGAGGGAGAGGAAGAGGAAAGGAGTTTGCAAGACAGGAAATGGTGCTACGAGAGTTGATACTGAAGCTACGAGCAGCTCACAACACCGCACACTCGACCAGAGCATGTGTGGAACTAAGTGGACTATTGAGAGTGGGATGGTGGGAGAAAATGATCAAAAAACGGGGCAAGCAGTAAGACTCGGCATGTCCGGAATGAGGAGGAAGTTGCGTGTGGGGAGAATGACGGGGGAGAGACTTGGAGGACGGCCAAAATACAGTAAGCTAACCATTCAACTCTGATCCAGATAGCAAAATAATGAAAATTTTGCCATCAAAAGCCTGGTCTTAGTGTTGTTTTTGTAGTTTTATAGTAGGAAACCATTGTTGAGGTGTCACTAAAGAAAAAAAAAAGCTTCAAAGTCACTAATAGATTTTTTCAGAAAAAGGCTTTTTTCTCAGTTTTTTGTCACAAACGGGCGACCGTGGCTCAGGTGGTAGTGGGTCGTCTTCTGATCGAGAGGTTGGGGGTTCGATCCCAGTACCTGACTATGTGTCGAAGTGTCCTTGGGCAAGACACTGAACCCTAAGTTGTTCCCAGTGGTCGACTAGCGCCTTGCATGGCAGTCCTGTCCCATTGGTGTGTGAATGTGAGAGTGACTGGGTGAATGAGCTAATATGTAAAGCGCTTTGAGACTGTTTCAGTGTGGTGATAAAATGCTATATAAAATCAAGTCAATTTACCATTTTACAAACTGGCAATTTGTGTGAAACTTGCCTCTATTCAACTGCAAATTACAGAACAAAACAAGCTACAAGAAATAATTTTTTTCTGATGAAACTAGAGAGTTTAATCCTTCAGAATGGAATTGTCATAGTACAAAATATTCTGTGGGTCTTGAAAAATCAGTGACAAACATCTAAAACGCCTGGCAATATGGGGTTGGCTGCTCTGAAAATGGCTGGCAGTGAATGAGTTAATAGAGAGCTGCCTGTGTTTGTGATACAAATGTGCGGCACGCCGTTAGTCCTCATGAAGAATTCCAGGCGGGCACAACACATGTGTGGTATGAGGTCCAATAATTGATTAAATGAAAGATTCCTTCACTTAGACAGGGTGGGACACACTGCTGCTCTCATTAACAGGGATCAGGACGGGAACGCAGGACATGTGCCAGCTATTGAGTTACTACTCCTGGCCAGCTAATAATAATAACAGTGTGACAACTTTTTACTTCAGAACAGTCTCAATGGTTGTGCTGCTGTGCTGCAGACACAGAATACCACTGTGAGCTACATTACCCTGGAATAGTGGATGAAGGTGAGTCTGTGAAACATATTACTGTATTACTGTAATATTCCTATGATTTACCACTAAGTAGCATTTCTCAAGAATGTTACGACAAAATTAAAAATACATCATGATTTTTTTTTTTCATTTTTCAACACACCTCCTTCTCAGTCCACCATGGACTACATTCCAGTGCAAATACCTATGAAATTCCTTCCCGGTGGAATGTCAAAGTGTGCAAACCTATCCTTTTAAAAATCAGTGAGGGTGAACTAGCAACAATGATGTGCCTCAGCTTGTTACAAGCACTAGTGCAAAATAGGGTGAGAGGGGGCAAATCTGGGGTTCTTCTTCCTGTGTGTATTCAGAGCAAATGCAGCATGTCAAAGGGGGGTTTATTACATCCCTCCAAAGAAAAACACTCTCTCCATGATGAAAACCTGATTGGGTGACCTGGGTAGTCACAGTACAAACCACTGAAGCCCCAGGGCGTTGGACCTCGGGTTGGAAAAAGACGCGGGAAAAGAAGGGAACATCAATGTCAACAAAAGACACATTTTGAGGCCAACAGGAGGAGAGCCCAGCTTTCTGTCAACCACCCGGAAGCATATTGAATGACAACTAAAGCTCTCAGAGTGAGACTTTGTGGGATTTTGGCCTTGCCAAAAGCCAAGCTACATTGCTTTGCCAAGTATTAGGCAAAAACGCAGGAACCCCCCAATGCTGACAGGAAAATCAACAAAACATGAGGATAAAGGCAACATTTAAACAGACACAAACCCACAGAAGCTGGTTGGAATAGAACTAACAGAGTGTAACATGAAGCTTCAAAAGCACTAATCTGAAGCTGAGGTGGAAGTGAGAGATCGGCTTTACTTTAAAAAGAAAAAGAATCTGTGAATGGTTGAAAATACAGTTACCACGGACCTTAATTCTGACTGTCACTCTATCCACTATGGACTGCCAAGTGAATTTAAGGCACTTTAGAAGCTAAATCCAATTCTTTTGTATCCCTTTATCTTCTTGTTCCAGTGGCTTTGTGGGCAACATTACGCATCGCTGCATCAGTAATGTCCTTTTTTCAAAGGACACATACACCCGATTGTCAGAAGTAGAAAAAATATTGGGAGTCATAACAACAGAGGAATGAAAAAATCAACAGTAATCAGACAGGCCCGTGCCTGTTACTGGCTTAGGTTAAAAGCTTTTAATGTCACAACTTAACTCGAGAGGTGGGATGACTCCAGAAAGAGGATTTACGCAGTGATAGCACAACTATACATACTGTAGGTGATGTATAGGGCAGTGGTTCTCAACCTTTTCAGCCAAAGTAAAAAGGTGCCAGAGACCGGTGATCCCCACACACAGACATGACCATTGAACAACAGTCATGTGGAGACAGGGCCATCTATAAGGGGGAATAAAGGGGAGAGCTTTTTGGGGCCCATCCATAAAGTCAGCAAAATGATGGCCCATTGTTCTATGAATCTGTGATAACCACATTTATTTATTTATCTGAATAATATCCACTGTTATGCAGGAAGTTTATTATTATTTGCGCCCTATTATAAAGTCATCTTATAGATGTAAATCCCTGTTTTAATCAGAAAAAAATGAGTGGTAAATGGCCAAAAATGGTGGAAAAGGTGGTGAAATGGGATTTTAAAAGCAACAGAAATTGGTTGAAAGTTTAGAGTGGCCAAAAATGAACAGAAAAATGGTTCAAAGTGTCAAAATTACAGTGACAGACGTGGGGGGAAAAGGGGAAACAATTAGTTTAAACTGGCAAATACGAGGCATGACAAATCGTGAATGGGGTTAAATTGCCAAAAATAAGCATGAAATATGGCAAAAAAGAGGTGAAAAGTGACAATAATAGGTCAACATGTGTGACATTAGGTGGGAAAAGGGGTAAAAAGGGTTTATAAGTGCCGAAAATTTCTTGAAAGTTGAAAAAATGTGCACAAAAGGGATTGGAATTTGATGGAGAATGGGCAGAAGTTGGAGTAATGTGGCAAAAATGCAATAAAAGGAGCCAAAATATGGCAAGGAAAAGTGATGAAAATAGGCTAAAATATGGAAAGTTTGGTGTAGTGGCAGAAAAGGTGTAAAAATAAGCAAAAACTATCTCAAATTGTTCAAAAAACATTCTTAGTTTCTTTCAGGCATCTGGCAACCCCCTCCCAGTGTCTCGCAACCCCAAATGGGGTCCCGACCCCACGATTGAGAAGCCCTGGTATCACTACGTTTAGTTCAACGTCTAGTTATCCACATAATTTGAAATCACATGTCAGAAAAACTATTATCATTTATTACTTTGTCCCAAAATGTTTTCTGTTTAAAATAAAGCTTAAAAAATGTTAATAATGTTATTTTTTTACAATTCGATTTTCATGGCAGAAATATCCAAATCTCTCTCTTTGAGTCCACTCATTATGAATTTCATTTAAGGCGTAGTTGTTTCAAAAAACAGAATAAAATATCCACAGAGGTTAAATTCCTGGGTCAATAAGCATTAGAAGGTAAAAAAAAAAAGACAGTTTGCTGTGGCCTTACAGTCCAATCCCGGGTCAGGCACACTCTGAGGGACACACAGAGAGGGTCTTGTTCTGTGGCCCACGTGCAGGTCAGCACCGGCAGGTAGGAGTGAAATGATAGGCCTCCCCAGAGACACAGCACAGAGGACACACTGTTTCCAGCAGCTAATACCTCCACTGGAATACAATATGAGACAGCAGGTAACTTTCAGTTCACTGCATACTTTTATCAAAAATCCTCAAACCCCAGGAAAGCCCCCACCCGTTTGCCGTCTGACACTTTGGTGGGAATTCAGAAACATGGAAGATACAGAGCCAGGCTTGACAAGCAGCAGAAAGAGATGAAGATTCATTTTGTATGGGAATTATTGTCAGACGTAATACTGAGTGTTTGGTGTGATCAGTGAGAAATTACAGACACCTGACCTCACACTGCATTCCACAATGATTCAAAATGAAAAATTGGTGCATTAGTAAAAAAACATTAATACATTAATAATTGAACCTCATGCTACATTAATCATGTACCTTTTATTTAACACGACCTGAGCAGAACAAAATTGAAATGACTTAAATCAATTCAAAGCACAGGTGCAGGCTGTGTAAATAAAGTGGCAACAGACACATTATAAACTCAAGACATTCTCATTCCTTTGAGTCTCACAAAGGTTTTGTGCTAATGTTCCAGTGGCTGCACAACAAATCTAACTGTATAATAAATAATTGTAAATAAAAGCAAACATCCAGAAATTATAACGATATTGAATTGTCTTAAAGTGCAAAAAGTCAGGTCTTTGGTAAATGTAAGCAAATACTTTTAAATTCCTGTGAACAGTAAACTTCAAGAAACTTTTACTTTTTTTTTTTGCTCATTCTCATCACTAGTAAAGTGCCTGTCAGAAGTATGTATTCATATAGTGGGAGGAGCTTAAGTAGAGTAAGTAGAGGTGTACATACTCTGTATGCTGTAGTGTGATAAAGGGGTTTATTTGGGGGTGCAAAGTAAAATAGCGTGTATTATTTCCCTGGTTTAATTCTATGGGACATGATAAATGTGTTTGTTGTTTTTTGTTTTACTCATTTTTATATTTGTTTTGTTTGGTGTATTTTTCTCTAATGTATGTTTTTTGGAGTCATTATGTGTATTTTTGTATCTACTGTATCGGTTGTGTTTTTGTGCATTTTTTATGTAATTATTGTTTTTGTTGCCATTGTAGTGTGATTCTGGAGTCATTTTGTGTAGTTTTGTGCATTTCTGTTGTCATTTTGCGTATTTTTTGTTTAAATATTTAGTGTTGCGTATTTGGAGTCATTTTCATATTTTTGTTGTTGTTTGGTGTATTTTTCTGTATGTTTTTAGGAGTCATTTTGTGTGTTTTTGGAGCCTTTTTGTATATTTTTGTGCATTTCTGTTGTTGTTTTGTGTATTTTTTGTATAAATATTGTTTAGTGTTTTATTTTACTCATTTAGTTTTTTAATTATAAATACTCTGTGTGCATGTGTGTGTGTGTGTGTGTGTGTGTGTGGCTACCTCAATCTTCTTCCTCCGTGGGTAATCTCTCACACACATGCACACACACACACACGCACACACACACACGCACACACACACATGCACACATTGTTGTTGAGAGATAAAAGAAAAACTCAAAAGACACATGAAAAGTAAATGGTGATTTCTTCACAGTATTCTACATTTTTGAAATCCTGTTTTTGTGGGTTTTATGAGCTGGAAGCCCAAATTATGTAAAGATAAACAAATAAATACTTGAAATTGTTTAAATTGTGGGCCTTGAATATATAATCTATTATAGTTTAACTTTTGGAATGGAATTATGGAAAT
Organism: Gouania willdenowi; assembly: GCF_900634775.1. Lineage (NCBI taxonomy): Eukaryota > Metazoa > Chordata > Actinopteri > Blenniiformes > Gobiesocidae > Gouania > Gouania willdenowi. Next base: position 30,077,882 of record NC_041064.1, on the reverse strand, counting down.
TAAACAACTTTTCCATGATATTCTAATTTTTTGTACATGCAGCAAGACGTATTAAAAGGTTCGATTCAAGGGTTTTATGAATCGATATCGGGCTATACAAAGGAGAATCGATGCAAATCGATTGATTGATTTTTTAAACCCAGCTTTAGATTCTGTTAATAAATCATCTTTCTATGAAATGCTTTAGTCTAAACAGTCTAAACTGAATAATGACACTAAACGAGTCTGTTCCAGTCTGAGGAGATGCGGAGCCACGAGGACGACAAATTGGAATCGGAATAGATGGGGTTCAACTCCCTACAGTGTCCTTGCTAAAAGCCAAAATATATGAAAACACAATAGTTTTCACTCTACACATTTCACAACAAACCTAAATGTCCCTGACGTCCCACCTTCAAACACAACCTCATTTGTCCATCCATGAAAAAGCTACTGAACCTCCCACTTTTCTATTGCAATACATACTTCCTACAGGCACTGCACTAGTTTGTTAAATTGGTGAAAGGTCATGATGAATGTAGTTATAGAGTTACTCTATAGGTCCTCCACTAATAAATACTCACAAACACAGTAGAGACAACAAATAACATTTTATTAAAAAGACTGATTCGAAGATGTGCTTTTCAATTTCAACACACACACACACATTATGAAGCGCATCATTTATACTGATTAAGGGTTACAAATGGAGGATGCACACAGAGTGCTTTAATTGGGCCAGGTCAGCAATTGTTACGAGGGTACAAATTAAAAAAAGGAAAAAAAAAAACAATAGAAAAGCCCCCCTACACTGCTGAAAACACACTGTAGGGGGTGACATCACTCTGAAAGGGGATCAAAATTACAACGTTGGGGCCCCTACACTCAACAGTGCTGGCGAGAACCTTGTTGTATTACTGCTATAGTTTCAATAAACAAATGTTTGGTAGATTTATATTCCAGTCCAACAACAAATACACTAGCGCTGGGCGATATGGACACAAAACTCTATATAAGCACTATATACTCATTTTGATGTCAGACTTGGTATAAGTAGTACGTCAGTATGTCATTTCAAACACAGCCTTAGTCTCCATGTGCACCTAATGTAATAGTTTTTACCATCTGGTTGTATCTTTATATCAACGTTCTGGGCTCATTTGTCTACAATTCTCTCAACATACATTACAAACACACACAGAGTTTGAAATGATTCAAGATCCTCTCATTAGGTTCAAAGTTAAGATCACAGGGTTGTAACATGAGGGTTGTATTATCAGTCTGATCACCATCACCTTTCAAAGATCTGCTCCATGGGCCTGAACAGGAGAAGTCAAGCTCTTTACAATGGAGACAAACCACAGGAATGAAAACACGATTCCAACGCTTTGCACCTGAACTCGCTCCAAAGTGAGAAGAGCACAACAACATTAGGCCAGGCAGAGAGATTGGATGTTTAACACTAAAGTGGCTTACAGCACACATTACAATACTCACAATTAGCATTTGGATCCTCAGCATGATTGACACTTGGCAACCTACCTTAAGGGATGATCGCCAACATTTCCGTTCTTCATTGCTTTGACCACAGATTTGCTGGCAGCGTTAGATCATAAATTGTTCAGGGCTTTTCATAAACCCACACTTGTGCAAAACCTGACTTCTCTAGATGAGCAGAAAATGTCTGGTACTAGTTAGTATTTGTTCAATCAGCAAATCTTCATAGTGTTCAAAATGTCTCTAAATAAATATCTATCCATTAATCAAAAATGCCATTTTTGTTTAAAAGGAGGCATAACCCTAATATCTATTCTAAATAAGTATTCTTATTATTTCAGATGATTAAATATTTACTCCTAGTCATGTGAGCATTGCAGGTCAATATTCTATTATGAAAGTAAAAAGATGAGAAATGTATTCATTCTCACTCATGGTTATGTCATTTGTAACACTGTTGAATAATTAATACTTTTTTTGTTATGTTTTGTTGTATTAATATACTGTAATCTGATTGTTTGAAGTTTGAATAGTTGTTTTTTTTCTATTCAGTTGGGACTACTGGTGGCTTACACTGACCCCAGTGCAGCCTGTGGTGGATGTAATCAGTAAAACATGCAAATCTCATGAAGAAGAGCCACAGTCAACAATCAAACAAAAGCCAGACAATTTAACCCAACAACGTACAGTATTTTCAAGCCGACAGACATGGCCTAAAACCGGGAACGCTTAATTTGTTTACATGCGTACAGGGCATGGAAAAGTTTGAGATTCCATCAGATTTACAGTACATGCAAAAAGGGGAAAATATGCATTACTGGTGGATGTAGCAACACATCAACAACATCAGGAAGTCTACATTCATTCACTGACCGGGAGATACGATTTGTGAGGTAAAATTGAGGAGAGCTCGTTGGTTTGGTCTGACTGACATTGTCATAAGTTTCCTGCAATGTATTGTGGGATGTGTAGTCCCATAGACGGATACCCCCAAAAACGCTGCTAAAGTGACTTCCCAACACATTTTGGGTGTTTTCACGGACTGAAAGTTTTGGAAAAATTATGGCAAATGTTTATTTTGAGGTTGACACAAAAAGTTCAGAGGCCGACATTTAGGGCCTGTACAACGATCACAAACACGGACAAACTGTGCAGAGCAATTTACGTCACAATTGAGGAATAAAGATGTGAAGAATTAAAATTCATAATTCAGACCAAAAACAACTCTGTTGCTGCAGAAAAAGCAGGAATGAATGAACACAGGCAGGAAGCTTTTGTACTCTCAGATCTTAACCTACTCCCAACCAGGTTAGGTGTTCAGCCTAAGTTACCATGGTGATTTAGCCCGGTAAAAAGTTAGTCAGCGTCGTAGTACACGACACGCCGAATAAATCCCCAAAGTTAAGATAAGAGGAAATCCAGCCTCGTAGTACAGGACCCTCAAGTCTCGCGGAGTGATTCAATATTTTAAAAAAAGTGTACGCTATGTCTTTATCTGATTTTAAAATTATTTAATCTCGTAACTTTTACTAAAACTTAATGGGAGTCAGTTGACAGAAATCTCAATATATATTGCCCAGCCCTACTACCAATCGATGACGCAAGCAGCCCCAAAATGCTCTGAGCTTTTGTCTGATGATTATAGATCATCTTCAGAAAACTCTTGCTCTCTTTCAGATCTAAAATGGTTTATATCTGCGCTAAAATCCGAGTCATCGCTGGAAGACGCCATAGGTTCATTCATGTAAACACTCAAACGTGTTCCTTCTTTACTTCACTTCTGCTTTGCACATGCGCGTAACCTCCTTTCTTGTCTTATAACGCTGAACAGAGACAGACACGTCAAAATCGTGCTAATATTTGCACTTTACATTCATTAGAACCAAATCAGGACAACCTCATGTTTAATTTAAACACCAATATCTAGTTACAGAGACTTTAAAATTTTAAAGTGGACTGAAATGATGGCATTTTCTCTCAGATGTTTCTTTCACTTTGGAAGCTTTGACGTCATCTGTTTGGTCATATTATCACTCACCAGAGGTGGACAGAGTAATTAACTTCATTACTTAAGTGAAAGTACAGATACTCCTTGTCAAAAACTACTCCAATACAAGTTTAAGTAGTTTTGTCATAATATTACTTCAGTGAAAGTACTGAAGTATTTAAAATTATTAAAAAAAAAACTTAATTATTGAAAGTAATAAAAAATCTAGAACATAATAGTGATTTTACATGCAATTAAGAAAACACTGATGCAAAAAAATTGACAATTTATAGTAATACAACTGAATAACACTAATAATTAATAACACTGAATAACATTTATTCTTGGTGACTATCACAGGCATTCATGTACTGACCACTCTGGGTATTAAGCTGTGACAACTGCAAAAAAAAAAAAAAAAAAAAAAAAAAAAAACTTCTGGAGCTTTCTGTTTTGGAATTGAACTTTTTAAATTTTATGTGTTGCTATTTTAATATAGGTTCGATAGGATTTTCTGTTGTAATCTGTAGAATATCGTTTTTGGAAAACTATTTATTTGTTTATATAAACATAAAATTTAAGGTTTGAATGATCAGTGGATCTTTAAAAATATATTTTTTAAAAATAAAATAAATGTATATATATATATATATATATATATATATATATATATATATATATATACAGTTTTCTTATCATTTTCAAATGAAATATTTAAGCAGAGCAGGTAAACCAAAGTCAGCAGAGCTTTGTTGGCGGGAGAAACAGGGGCTGGTTTCCATGACATCACAGGTAGAGCCTTTGATACCTGTTTTTGTCCTAGAGACTGTGAGCATGACTGCACTTGGACTTCTCAGAGTTGCCCTTGCCCCTTGGCATTGTTGTTGGTGAATGGTTTACCTGGTTCCTCAGAATCAGTCAGTCATAAAAATAATGTTCTAATGTTCCAGCATGTGTTTCCTGCTCACAGTGAAGATCACAGCGGTGGAGATGGAGGCTCATAGAAAACACGCACGTGTGTTACCTGGTCAATCCGCATTAGTGTGATTTGCAGGACTCAAAGTAAACACGCGATAACTTTTAAAGCGCACTCCCGTCTGTGCGCGCGGGTCACGTCACATGCACGCGCACTTCCGTCGCTCACCTTTTTCAGGCTTCCTTTCTTCTTCTCCTCCTCATGCTGGTAAACAGGCATTTGTAGGAAATCCTCTTCGCAGCAGATGAAGCTCACCGTGCATCCCATCCGAGCAGAGCGAACATCCAACACATCCAACCGTCACGGACTGCTTCCGTGCGCTGAGTGCGCTGCTGACTCGGACCTCAGCCCCGTGTGTGTGTGTGTGTGTGTGTGTGTGTGTGTGTGTGTGTGTGTGTGTGTGTGTGTGTGTGTGTGTGTGTGTGTGTGTGTGTGTGTGTGTGTGTGTGTGTTACTTGTGTTGTCACGTGAAAAAGTTTTTCATTTTCCTACATCGTCTAAAAAGCAGTGGTGCGCGGACTATTTCAGGTCCACGAGTCCTCAAAAACTATATCAGACTTTTTTTTTTTATCATCAGAATCAGACATAATCAGACAATAACAAAGCTGAAAAGAAACAAAGGATATATATGATTAAAAGATGCATGGATTAAATACTAACAATCAGGATTAAAAATGAGTAATCAGAGTATATGTGAGCACAAGTCTGTTCAGTCTATTATTATCATTATTACTATAGTGCCTGGGTTCCCAAAGCGGGGTACGGGTACGCAAATTGTCATAGGGGGTACGTGAATACAAATATATTTAAAAAAAAAAAAAAAAAAACATTGATTAATGTACCCAAGTTTGTATAAATCATGCAATGCAATAAATGACCTACAGTATCAGTCCCTGCAGGATTTGCTCTTTCAAATTTCATTAATTTTGTGACCAATTTTTATTTAATTTGTGGAAATTGTGTTATATAATTGCAGGAAAATGGTCTTTTTTGAACAATTTTAAATTTAAAATGACTGCAGTCATGGGGAAAATAGCATGGGAAATTCTCCAAATATTGCGGAATATACATTGAATTTGTGTATTTAGATGTCTGAGATAGCCTTGCTGATTTATCTACAACTGATGTATTTGGTAATCTGGAAAATAATTGATGTTTTTTTCTGGTCTAAAAAGCCAGATTTGTGCTGTGAGGCTATGTTATATATATATATATATATATATATATATATATATATATATATATATGACATTACATTATCATGTTTTTAAGTGTGCAGGAGTAGGGGGTAGATGGCTTCAGGTTAAATGTTTGAAGGGGTACGGGACTGTGAAAAGTTTGGGAACCACTGCTATAGATGCTATAGAGGACCGTCATCACCGTGTCGTCAAACCGGAAGTCGCCATATTGGAGGTAAACAAAGTAAACAAAACAGATCCTGAACATCGAACGTAAAGAAATAGTGATTTATTGACGTGTTTTTGGCTGTACCAATCGGTTAGACCGTGAAAAACATTTGGAGTTTTATAGACTGCCAAAAGTTAGAACAAGTCATGGAGAACAATGTCAAAAGTTATCAGAGGAAATGAGGCGCTTGTGGTTAGCGAAGCTAAACCAGGATCTACGAGGCAAAAATCTGAAATTCAAAATCTGTTCAGTCAATTTCTTGTCAGGTTAGTGAATTTTTGATAGCAGTGTCTCTTAACTATTTTTCCAGTGTGATGATAAGAATATAATTCATATCAAGCTACTGCATGTGGAATTATTGACTTAATATAATCACATTTAACAGCCTGCTACAGTAGCAACACAGTTTGTAAAATGTAGAGCTAAAATATGCTGTATTTCTCATTGTATTCCAGGTAAAATGTCTGGCATTTATCAAAAGAATGACCCAGATTAGGTTAGGGTTAAAAGCAGGTAGTTGACCATATCAGGATACGCAATAAATGGAAGACTCTCAGGGTCGTCGTTGATCCAAGACGAGGGAGCCAACTCGTATGAATCTGTGCCTCCAATAAACCGTAACTTTTCCAAATATCGTGTCCTTTCCTGTGGACCAAGTCCTTCCCTGTAAGCCTTTGCATCTGTGATGCATTTTGAGGAGTTTTTCTGTGGTTTTGGATATTTATCCATTGCAGTATTTATCTCCAACATGGCCGAGCCTCCGGTTTACAGCCCATATTGTGACGTAGGTGAAAACCTATTATAATAACTACTTCTGAAATTTCTGAGATTGTTTCTTAGAATTTTGAGTAATCAAAATGATTACCAAAAGTAATTGTTGTATTTAGATGAGCACATGACACATGTCAGGCACACTAAAGAGGATCCTCTGAACATGTTATCATGCAGCTCACTGTATTGGAAGAAATGCACGTGTCCTCCTGGACTGTTGATCTCTAACATAAAGTTGAATTGGAGGCTTTTAGTGTGAATGTATGGCTCCCTCTGCTGACTCAAAGCTGTATTAGAAGTCACTCTGTATTTAGTTTTATGATATATTATAAGTGTGTTTGTGTCTTTATCGAAGCTGTTCATCCTGGCAGGAGAGCATTAGAATGTGGAAAACAATTCCTTTAAAGTCGCCAAATAGGCTCGTGAGCATTTCCCAGTGAAGGAGGACAAAGTATTATTTTTATGTATTTATTTATTTATGTATTTTACAGATGATATGTTTCTGCAGCATATGCCATGTATTCACACTTATACCTATAGATGGAGACAATAATATTCTTTATTACTCAGCCAAGGGTGTGATATTTTCACAGACATGTATTTATTTATTTATTTGTCTGTTAGCAGAATTACGTCAAAACTACTACCAAAGATAGACCTTATAAACCATGGAAGATTCATCTAATTTTAGGGGGGATCTGGATCAATATACTGATTCTGGATCAGTTTCAAAAACAGAAAAATCTTCATCTCTCATTATTGGCAAAATTTCAAAAAATGATATCTCGTTCATAATAAACAGATCTTTATGAAATTTGAATCAGTTATGTTAGACTGGTTCTTTAATTACCCAACTGAGTGTAATACAGATTGGATCCAGATTGCGCATTACATCTCAATTATATAATGATCAGGATCATTGATAACTGCCAATATTTGGCACTTGGCAGAGTTTTGCGCTCTGAGTACTCTTGTTTTTAATATTTCAATTTTTCTCTACTAATAAGGAAATAAAAAAAATAAAGTTGTGTTATATCATTTAAGAGTGTCTATTTAAGGCTGTGGATTTAAACAGCGGCTTACTGTAAGTTCCTAAAATTTACTTTTTGACTTTGATCAAAAAAATGACTAATAAATGAATGTCATTACATGCTTTTCTTTGGCATTCTACGCCACTAGTGGTTGTATTTTCTCAGGTTCAAAGTTGAATCTTCTCATAAGGTTTTATTAATCTGTGCTTGTTGGAGCACTAAATTGAGTTTAAAAAAGCAGTGCCTAATTTCATCAGATTGGTAATGTAACTAATTTAAAAGACTAATGACAATCTCTTTAGTTTTGCACATTAGTGAATGAAAGAGTTGAAGGACAAATATGTAAACAATATTCTGTTTCTATTTTTTCTTTAGCCCCTTTGTGGCCATACCTGCCTGTTATTGCCCGATCTGATCTCATCAGATCTCAGAAGCTAAGCAAGACTGGGCCTGGTTAGTAGTTGGATGGGAGGCAACTGAGAATTCCAGGTGCTCTAGTGGTATCTGTCATTGTGTCCCTCGGCAAGATTCTCCAGTCCACCCACATTGCCTAATATGAATGTGGTGTGTGAGTGAGTGTTGGTAGTGGCTACAATAATAGCTTACACCACTGTGTGTGGAGTGAAAGAATAATGCCATCTAAAGCGCTTTGTGTGTCTATGAAAAGCGCTATATAAAATCCAATGCATTATTATTATTATTATTATTATTATTATTATTATTATTATTATTATTATTATTAATAATAATAATAATTTATTATCATTATTATTATTATTATTATTCATCCTGTATCATGTACAGCAGAGCTTTCCCTCAGGGGTATGCACACTCTCAGAGTTCCATGAGGACATTGCAGTGGTTGCTTACAAACTATCTATTTTCCCACTTTCTTATTATTTATGTATTTATTTTCCTGTTTGAGCCATAATTAGTTCCATCTGTTGTAAATCATGGCTTCAACTCCATAAAAGCCCAAATGTCATGAAAACATGAATCAATAGCCTTTCTATCTAGTAAGTGATTCCTGGTGACCAGCATAGTCACAATAGACAGTTCAGAAGAGAGCACAACAAAAAACAAAAGGTTGAATAATGCAAAAAATGAAGCCTAACATACACACGACTAAAGGGTTGAGAACCACTGCTGTGCCTGATGTTAGACAGAGCCCATCACATACAGTATGTCACTGGGTACCAACATCGTACACACTGGAGGGTTGATCACAATGCTAACACTCAGAGACAGAATAATGCATTTAAACTCCCATTATTCCTATAGTTTATAGATCAAATTAACCTGACCGATAGACAGACACGTTTTTAGACTGTAGAAGGAAAGTGAAGTGGTTTTAGAAATCAGAAATCTGGCAATTTTACAATCACTTGATGATTTACCGTAAGTTTCAAATATATGGGGCTACATGGTACTTCATCTTTGTCAATACAACACAAACTTCCAACAATGTTAATGTGAAATGTAGTATACTGTACTATAGGTTCCCTCTATTATTGAGAAATGTTGGTTTAAATCCAGGCCTCTGTCCACTTGTCAAAATATATGGAATCTTCCAATGGATGGAGGGATGGTTGGATGGATGGATGGATGGATTAATGAATGAATGGATTGACAGATGAATGAATAAATGGATGTATGGATTGACAGGTGGATGAATGAATGGAGGAATAGATGGATGGATGGACAGACTGATATATGGATGAATAGATGGATGGATGAATGGATGGATGAACAGATGGATGGATAAATGGATGGATGAATAGATGGATGGTTGGTTGGTTGGATGGATGGATGGTTGGTTGGATGGATGGATGGATGGATGGATGGATGGTTGGATGGATGGACAGATGGATGGATGGATGGATTGACAGGTGGATGAATGAATGGAGGAATAGATGGATGGATGGACAGACTGATATATGGATGAATAGATGGATGGATGAATGGATGGATGAACAGATGGATGGATAAATGGATGGATGAATAGATGGATGGTTGGTTGGTTGGATGGATGGATGGTTGGTTGGATGGATGGATGGATGGATGGATGGATGGATGGATGGATGGATGGATGAATGGATGGATGGATGGATGGATGGTTGGATGGATGGACAGATGGATGGATGGATGGATGGAGATGAATGTGAGGCCTACACACAGGTGAATGGTCTTGTTTCTGTATCATTGAACACAAACAGCTGAGTCAGTCTTTAAATTAAGCAACATTTTTACAGCTTCTGTTCACAAGGTGCAGGTTGAGTTTTTGGTCTGGGACCAGAACAACCCGGTTGATGCTTTTCACCTCTCTGATAGTGGGGTTCACTTTGATTTCAAACTGCCTGATGAGCTAAAAAAAAAACAAAAATAAGTTAGAAATCACATTATGTCACATTGTCTGAAAGAGATTTACTGCCAGTGTTGGATAAAGTAATGAATCCCAGTCAGTGAAAGCAGTAAGGCCTTATTCATTTTTTAAGTATAAAAAAAATCCCATTAAAGTTCTTGTTAGGTAGAAGTACAAAAAAACTCACTCATCTCCTCAGTACAATCAGGAAAATAGCTTTACAGTTCTCACATGCAGTTATGGAGCCAGTGTAGTGATTTATTTGTTAAATAAAATTAACTGGTTCATGTCCATTGTTGAAGCCTAAAAATAAGAATCCACACAGTATGTGAAGTGGAAATCAATAGACACTAAGTTATGGCATTTTTTATGGAATAAAATGTTTTGTTTAGCCAATTACATTTCAGAAAAAAAAACTGATGGTAGAAAAGAAGTGAGTATCTAAAGGTATTCAAAGTAGAATAAAAGTATCTGATGGAAATGACTTGAAGAGCAAATGATGAAAATGTTGACTTACAGCACTTATGTAAAATATTTAAATCCTGTCTATTGTTTATTTTAAACTCAATCCTAATAAACTTATATCATAATCTCATAAACAATAATGGAACTGTTATTAAACTACTTTATGATAGAAGAAAAAAAAACCTAAACTGACAATCACTAATATCTTACATAAAAAAAGAGATGAAACCACCTTGTCTAACGTGAGGAGTAAAGAAATTAGGCTAATGCTGCTCGCAGGGCATTTAAGTTAATATTCGTCAAATGAAATGTAAATACAATTCAGTTCAGTGCTGATGAATTTATATTAAAGATGAACTAAATGTTTGCTTGTGTCCTAACTGACTAGATTTGAGACAAATGAATATTATATGAATCATTTTGTATCACTTTTGTAGTTTTTAACTGTTGTACCTAAAAGAAAAATATATAAAAGATTACATGATAAAAATTGTGACTTCTTTTTCTCATTAGAAACCATGTAGGCTTCTGTTTTGAAACCAATGTTCAGCTCATGCTAACAATAGATCTAAAGGTGGCTTTGATGCAGACTTTTATTCTCCTACTAACCCGAGACAGAAGCAGATACATTTCCAGCTCAGCTATCCTACGGCCAACGCAGCCTCGCACTCCAAAGCCAAATGGGATAGAACTGAAGGGGTGTGGCCTCTCACGACCATCCCGAAGCCATCTGTCAGGATTGAAGGTTGAAGAGTCAGAGAAATTCTTTGTATCCTGACTGATGGCGTAGTGACACAGCACAAAAGTGGTCTGTGTGAAAAGAGAAAAAACAAGGAATTCAGAGTTATACATTTCATTTTTTTTAGATTGTATTTCTTTAGAGCAAGTGATAACATTATTGCAGGAGCTGTGGTGTACTTATAATGGTATAAAATGCTGTTTTTTTTATATATATAAATGACCCAACACACAAGGAAGACTAAGAAAAAACACACATTATGACATTTTGACAAAATGTCAGTGTTTGACTGTTTTTCATTTTACACATTTATCTTGGTGTAAAATTGCTCTAATTGGCAGAAAAAACATGGTGCACAGGATAAGTTGTTGGTTTTGAAAAAGTTTTAATTTTAAGTTTTAAATTTTAAAATGCCTCAATTTTAAATAACAATAAGTTTTGCAAGTTTACTTTAAACTTCAGTTTTTTTTCCACCAAATAATGAAGTTGTTTGTTTTGTTTTTTTTGTTTTTTTTTAACATGTTGCACAAAGATTGTACTAGTGATGAAAATACTGTACAGTAGTTAAAAGCCAAACCTACATTTTTTGGGATTTCATATCCACCAATAGTAACGCTCTTCTCTGTCATGACCCTTGCATTCACAGGGACCACGGGATACATTCTGTGAAAGAAAAGTTCACATAGTGACGTGCTTTAGTATCAGCTGTTTGCAACAGGAGCATACAGGCAATATAGGCCAGAAAAAAGAAGATCTCAATCCCTGCATCCTATTGAGAATCAGTTCAAGAGAAGCTGACCATTAAATGTGCAGCTGTTTCTGTCTCACCTGAGAGTTTCCTTGATAACGGCTCTTAAATAAGGCATGTGGGTGACGTCTGCGGCCGTGGGGATGCGATCTGATGGTACAGTTGTGGACACTTCTTCATAAAGTCTATCCTGGATGCGTGGATTGATGGACAGCTGGTACAAAGCCCATGTAAGGGTGTTGGAGGTCTTTAGCGACAAAGAGATAAGGAAACACTTAACAATAGCCTTTGTTTAGTCACACATAAGGATGAACATATTTTGACAACACACAATAAACTCCTACAAATGCACAGAAGTGTATGTGAGCTGTTAGATCCATATCCTCCTACTCACTCTTTGACGTTAAAAAACTTCTTATCCATTTATAAGTCCTCCAACATTACACATAATTACTTCATGTCCTCCCTCACTTTACTCTATGCCACCATGATTACAATGCATATGTAATATGTGTGTTTGTTTTTGCATGTGTACAGTATATGTGTGTACAGTATATATGTTTTAAGTTTGTGTTTCTTTTTTGAATTTCAATTAATATTTGGTGTGAGAATGGCCTAGTGGGTAGGCTCAAAAAGTAGTCCAAGGTTCCCAAAAATGCAGTCAAAGTGTATTTATTTACAGTGGTAAAAGTGCAGCAGTATTTACAATCCAGGCCTGAAGAAAAATAGAAGACATCCAACTTGAAAAAAGAGGGGAAAAAGTGGAAACAAATAAAGATTGAGCTCTACACAAACTCGTTTGCAGCTCTGTACAAACTTTGTTTTACCACCTGACAGCTCTGACACCAAACACCAACCCCCACAATGCCTCCAGCCTCCTCTTATATAGTACTGAGGGGGAGGTACCAAAGCACATGATCTGAGGGGAAATCAATTAACTCATCTCGGACAAATTAAAGACCAACAATGCATTTAACATTTACCAAACAATTGTATATTAATATTAGCAATGTTAAGAGGTAAGCAAATTTTGACATATACTTGAAAAAATGGTTATTTGTATTTGCTAAGAAACACCCCTCCAACTCTATTACATGTGGTACCTTCCAAGAAGCCCACCACTATATAAACCAATGACAGGCTTCTGTTCTGTTTGCCACTTCTTGGTTCAACAAACAAAGCACATGTAGCAATGGGTGACAAACACTTTTACTACTAATGATGCATTTGTTTTTACATTAAAATCTTACAAACAGTTTAGAGGGCACGGGGTAGCCCCGTGACATTTGGTTCAATATTTTCATTTGTCTTTTGATATTGAGGATTTTTGTGTACATTGTTTATATATTGTTTTCCCTCATACATGAAAGTTTAAATTGTGCATTTTGTTTCAGGATTCTATAAGTGTGTAATTGTTTGTTAGCTCTTATTCTAAGTTGTTTGTGTTTACTGAAAGGGGTGGAGCTCTAATATTCCCTCCTTGCACCTTTAACGTTGTTTCTTTAATGTGTGCTAAATAAATAACTGAAATGAACAATGAGAATAATTGTGCTAAAACTTAAAAGGTAAGAAAACGTGTTTATATGATGTGGATCTGTGAGATTGGATTTACCGTATCCACGCCTGCTAACAGGAGCTCAGTGATGCTGCCGTACACATCTTTGGTGCTCATCTGAACGTTTGAGAGGAGGTACGTTAAGTATTCTCCCTCCATATCCTGGTCAGTGTCCACATGCTGCTGGATTAGCTCGATTTTTTTGTCAATCAACTCTTTAGCTGGAATAAAACAAGCAGAGAAAAAACACAACGATTCATGACAGCATTCTGGATCATGCTGTATTTCAAATGAAGGTGTTATCATTTTTATTGTGCCCAAGAGCTGAAATTGTCTGGTAGTATGACGACTGTATGAAACCTAAATGTTTTGGTTATATATATATATATGACATCATTTAATGCTGCAGGTGTCCTCCTGTAGTCCAAATTCATAAATGTTCAGTGAACCTGAGATATTAGGTAGGGGTGTCCCGATCCAATATCGGATATTGGTCCGATATCAGGCTGAAAACGAACATCGGATATCGGATTCAAATTTCCTTTTTTTTTTCTTTGTCTGCACATGCTGTCAAAGGTCAACACTACAGGAAGTGCAATCTTTTCGGATTCAAATTTCCAATTATATTCAAATTCATTTTTTATTTATTTTAGTCAATTGTAGAATACTGTAGCTATTAAGTTGAAGGTAAAAATGTATGTAACCAATTAGTTAATAATAAATGGGTCAGTTTTTTGTCATACCTACTGTTGCTGACTATTGTTCTCTGAGTAACATCACTTGATCAAGCCTTTTCTAACATTCCACACTACAAAATAAGTAATTATTATTTTTTTATGAAAGAAAGTTGTTTTTTTTATTAAAAGTATGTATGATTCATGCTGATATTGGATCAATATCAGAATCGGTCGATACGCAAGGCTGCAATATCGGTATCATATCGGAAATAAAGTTGTATCGAGACATTCCTAATAAAATAATAATGCATCAATTTTATATAGCGCTTTTTTGGTCACTCAGTCACTTTACAGAATTAAGGGATTATTCTTTCACTCCACACTTAGTGGTGGTAAGCTACTATTGTAGCCACAGCTGCTCTGGGGCAGATAGACGGAAGCGAGGCTGCCAAAGTGCGCCATCAGCCCCTCCGACCACCACCAACACTCACTCACACACTACATTCATATAGGCAATGTGGGTAAAGTGCCTTGCCCAAGAACACAATGACACATACCACTGGGGTGACTGCCACCCCACTGTAGCACCTGGAATTCTCAGTGGTCTCCATCACCTACTAACCAGGCCCAGACCTGCTTAGCTTCGGAGATCTAATGGGATCAGGCAATGACGGCTGGTATGGCTAATATTGCCGTGAATCTGATGATACGATTCAAGATTTCCATATCACGATAAGATGTATCCTGATATATTCAGAACAATACAATATACATTGCGATATATTGCGATATCATAAATGACAAATTTCACCTTTATACAAAAAGGTATTAAAAAACAAGTGGTATGTTGATCAAACTGTCAAATTATATTTTGAAAAAGGTTAAACATTTGCTTATACAGCAGAATAATGTATATTCATTTTTTTAAAAAATGCTTTTAAAGTAACCACATACATCTTTAAAAGTGTCCAGTATGTTTAATGAAAATAAAGTGCATTCAACTTCCAGCTAAAGCATTGAGGAGTGAGATAGTTTAACAAGGTCTGATGTGGTTCACTGACACCCATGACTGGGCATTTACAGTATGTACTGCTTTGCATTAGTTAATTAAATGGTTTTTTTTCCGTTAAAAACATGATTTAAAAAATCATTTTGGACATTTTTTGGATTGATACGATAATTGTGCGGTTAATTGTCGCAATATATCGCCGAATCGATTATTTCTTACTCTCTTATGAGATAGTGATTTAAATTTCTGAAAATCCAAATTGTATCATTAATAGCTGTCTTGTAACTCTTGTTACTATTATTCTAAAGTACATGTAGAAAACAGAATATCCTAACAACAAAAGCTCACCAAAACTAAAGATTCCATCCCAGCCTGCGATGTAGCGTTCCCAGTGAGGCAGGAAACGACGTGCCCATTTTGGAGTGATGTGAGCAGCCATGGAGTAGGAAAACATCCGAGCGATTGAGTTGATGAATTCTTGTGTCCCAGCAGGGATTTCCTCCTCCAGGCATCCAAGTCTGGTTTCAAACAATATAGCAGCGATGCCTGAATGATAACAAGAGACATGATATGAGCACAATGATAAACGTTTTCACTTTGGTCATGTATGACTTGTTTAAACACCTTTTTATTAGACATTATAGTGTTTTTTTGTTTACATACACAGCGTGTTTGCTTTCTACCTTCCAGTGAAAAGAGATAGAACTCATTGGCGATGTCTGGAACCAAATATTCAGCAGTGCTGCTCTGGTCCCTGTTGTGGATTTTCTTGATGAAGTCTGTAACTACATTATTGATAACTGAACCATACTGTACTGAGTCCTTTGGGTGCAGCATACGCTTGTTTAGCATCACCCTCAAGTTATACCACTTTTCCCCATCCCTACGAAGAACAAAAAAGAAAAGAAATGTGAAATCATAACATATCTCTTGAATTACAAATTTGCAACAATGAATGAAAAAATAATAATGCACACCACAACAAGCTTGGTAGCATTTTTATTAATGTGTTGATGCCCACATTAGGGTGACCAACCGTCTTTTAAAACATGGAAATTTTCTATATTTGTACATTACATTTCGTGTCATTTATTGAACTGACAGAAGACGCACATGGTACTTTTGCCCGAGAAATACGTCTACAGACCCGCCAAGATAACTACACCTTTATGGACTCCTGGTCGGACTCGCACAGCGCTGATTGTCCCTTTATGAGCGCTACAATTGCTCCTTCTCCAAGAAAATAAAAAATAAAATGTCTATTTGTACGACTGCCATACGGACAACCCCCGGTGCTATTGGTACGTTTACCGAAGTACACGTAAACTGGCCAATGACTGACCTATCACGTGACCTAAACTGGCCAATGAGGGGCGCTGCTTATGGATAGAATGTCGGTATATTGATACGGCACCCATACGGATAGCCACTGCCAATAAAAAAACACACAGAGCGGAATGTTAAAAAAAAAAAAAACCAGCTTAGAAAACGTGTACGCTCATCCCTACAGGGCTCACGTTTGTCATTACAGACATTTTAAGTATGAAATAATTTCAATAAATCTATACATGGAAATATATGTTTTTCCACCTAACGTGGTGCATGCTTTAAACTACATTTTAAACTACTACCTAAAGGGTTAGAAATTAGCCAAAAATTGTCATGGGGGTACAGTACGTGAATAACAATTAGAAACACCATGACAACATTAAAAACTGTGATATAAATAGACCAGCAATCAGGAGCCTCCATGCATTGCATTTTCAAAAAAGCGCAAATATGACAAGAGCAACGTTGCTTTGCTTTGATTCCCTTCGCCACCACGTACTTGTGTGAAAGTGGATTTTTCAGCTTTGACAAACATAAAAACAAATATGGAACAAGATTTTACGTGGAGAACAATTTCAGACTCAGACTGTCTCAAATTTAGCCCAAAATTGCATTGAGTTCTGTTCAACCATTTCTTTTTCCAAAAAGGTTTGGTTCTCATTGAAAATAAATTAATAAATAAATTAAATAAATCAAGTCATAATTCTGAATAACATGCTGTCTTGTGTACTTACAGATCATTAGTCTTTTTTGTTATATATTGTTCCTCAAAAGGATATGTAAAATTCAGAGACAAATTTCACTGTAGGGCTACATTATGACATTGTATTTGTATATGACATTTGATTACATTATTAAGTTTTTTAGGAGTAGGGGGTACATGGCTTTAGTCTGAAGGGGAACAGGACTGTGAAAAGTTTGGAGTAAAGCTAACAGTTTCTGAACAGTAAGATGTTGTCCTTTGTATCCACTATGATGTTATTACAGTAATTTCACCCACACATGGAAGCAGCTTCTTTGGTTTGCAAATGCTTTAGAAATACTCAGCCATTAGACACGTTAATCCCAAATACCTGCTTTAGGTATTACCACTCACTCATTCCCCCTGTCCACAGCCACCACCATTATAGCTAAGCTTCACACTTGTCACTATACTGGCTTGATTACACAACACAGTAAGCACAATATGTTCTACAACTTCACATCATACCCTCACTGTAAAATAATCTATTCTTCCCCACCCTTTCTATTTCCTACCTTGAGTCTCTCCTCCCTGCTCCTTTTCCCCTCCCCCTCCCCCTCCACCCAGGTGTAACACTGCTCTCCCTTTTTATATCCTCCCTATAATGAAATATTTCTTTCCCTTCCTTAGGGCTGGTGATGGTCACAATTAACAAAACATGCATTGCCGTCTCATAATGATTGCACTTTTTGTAGTGTTGACCTTTGACAGCATGTGTAAATACTCAACCATGCTGAATTATTAAAAAAAAACTGAGCTTTCAAACCTTGCAGAGGATGGATGGATTCTTACTTATCTACTTATACTTCTATTACAACAGAGGTTCTCAATCTCAATGTCAATGTCAATTCATACAAAATGCAACAAAAACCAAAAAACTCTGATTATGACTTCTCTCCGTTCTCTCCTCTGACAGCAGAAGTTCAGTTTTAAAAAAACAATAATGAAAGTTAAATTGTAAACACTTCTTATTTCATTGTTTATTTTTGATTATTTGGAATTCTTTTAATTTATCAGGGTTTTTTGTCATAACTGCTGTGATATTCTGCATTATCTCAGCTATAAACTGCTCCATATTTTCATTTGTTTTAACTCAAGTTGTGTGTGTATCAATATGTAAAGGTAATGTTCATTGATAATCCCCCCACACAGCCCCCACCAACCTATTGGCTTGTTTGATAATAACTATTTAGTTCTAGGAACATATGGTGAGGTTACAACACAGGTTTACTGCTAGTTCACTCTGCCATAACAACCCACATGACAACCTTATCCATGGAAAGCCATCCAATAAGGAACTCAGGTCTTACTTTTACTAAATGTTAGCAGTGAAAAGTGCTTAGTAAGCAGTCTTACTCTGTGAAAGGACCATAGCCAAATCCCTTCATGTCACGGAACTCTTTCCAAATAGCCATGTCTGTTCGGCAAGGAAACTTCTCCTCCTTCCTCAGGACTTCCTCCAGCAGCTCCGGGCTGCTCACACACACCTGGTTCATCCCATCTCTGTAGATCGGACCAAGCCGCTGCTTCTCGTGGATCTGGAGAAGGTCGACAAAGAGAGAAGAAACATCTGTGTGAGCAAGAACAGCTGTGGAAATAAGTGCAGGTTCAGCAGCTGGTTCATTTTCCAACGACTGCATGCATCATGGTCATCAGAATGTTGTTAGCTGTGGGGTTACTATGGCAACAAATGTCCTACAACCTTCTTAGCTTATTCTATTGTGTGCTCTCACTGTGTCATTAATGGAGTGAATGCACCTATTCATTCTAAAGTCTTGCCCATTAACTCAACAAACTAGTCCAACTGTGTACTCATTACATGATCACTGAATCATTCACACAGAAACCTGCACCACAGTGTTTTAAGCCTAAGGATCATTTGTAACTATGAGTTCATAAAAAGTACCTGTAGCTCATGTGTTCGGTTGTAGAAACCCTGACATGTCACTCTGTAAAGGAACTCCAAGAAGTGAACTTTAGGGAGGTCCTGCAGTGTCCGATGCTTGTCCTCAGTGAGGGTCCCAGAGGCCAGCCGTCCTGCCTCCCTGCAGCTGACTGAGGTCAATGGGCCAGGCAGCAACCAGCAACCATGTCTACGCATCAATGTCCAGGACAGGGAGGCAGCCATAGTCAGGGCAGCACAGCAAATACACAGGACTCAAGTTACATCCCAGAGAGCAGTGGAGCAGGGAGGGGCCTTGAGTTTCAGAAGGTTTAACCCTTCCAGCACAGCTCTTACTGACCCACAGCTTCAAGATCATCACTGAGATCATCCTGTTTCTGTGGAAAAACCCTGGAACCAAACATAACAACCCTGGATCAATCTGACACTGAGAATGTTCATGTACATACCTTTAATTTAAATGTTCTCCTGCACTACTTATCAATGCTCTACTGCACTATTTTCCTTTTAATATTATTATATTTTATTATTATCTTTCTTTGCTATTATTTTTTTTTCCTTCTTTTTATCTTATTTTTTTTAATTTTTATTTTGTATTTGTTTATTTTTTTTATACTATTATTATTATTATTATTATTATTATTATTATTAACATCTTGTTATTTGCACATTCTAGTCTAACTACTGTTTATATTTATACTTATGTTTATACTTATTATCATCTCTTCTAGTTGATTGTTTATTATTGAATGTTTCACTATTGGAGAGAGCACAGTTGACCGAGTCAAATTCCTCGTGTGTACAACATACACTTGGCCAATAAAGATGATTCTGATTCTGATTCTGAGATACTGTAGGTGTGCTTCACACAGAACATTCAGAGGCTGCACAGAACTTAAGCAAAGAGGAAACATTGTGTTCTGATAAAGTGGTCAATGAAATACGAGGTGGAGATGCTTCATTCCATACAGCTGAGAATACGATGGTTGAGGAAATGATTAAAAACTCACTGCACTGCTTACTATGGTGCATTGTTGGAAAGCACAAACATAGCTGAGTTCTTTTCTAGGCTGGAGTCTCTCTGCTTAAAGTTTGCAGGTTCTCTCTTCCCTCCACACAATAAATATTCAGAATTCTGTGTTTCAAAATGCAATTTGACTCAAGTTGTTTGCATTAGAGCAAAAAAGAAAATGCTGTAAAAAAAAAAAAAAAACGACATCATAATTCAGTTTTAGAGACTGCGCTCTTCAGAAAAGCCTTTGGTTAAATGGATTTTAAATATATCTTTTTACTTTTATGATGCTGCTGCTGTTGTTTAAATTTCTCCTGTGTTCTATACAGCACTTTGTGATTTTTATCTGAGAAAAGTGCTTTATAAATAAAAAATTACTTACTATTGTTTGCCTCATTTTGCCCATAGAAAACACCTGGTTCCTCTTTGTTTGCCCCTTTTTGGCCACTCTTGACAGCTTTTGGCCCATTTTAGTCACTTTTCACTCTTTTCTCACCAAGTTTTTGCCACTTTTGGACATTCTTAGCTTCCTGTTACCATGTCAAAAAAAGAAACCGTAGCGGACCGCACCGGCCTACTTTGGGTCAACGGCCCACCAGGACGATGCCCGGTGTGTCAGATGGCCAGTCCACCCCTGATCAACAACATAAGACATGTTTCAAGTATTAAAACCAGGAACATATTTCGTGAAGGTGATTCAGTGCTTCCACATTTGGATCAACCAGTACTCTGAACTTTCAAAGGTGACATCCTGAACAGCATCACTACACACAGGAGGCCAAGCTCAGTCCAGGCCTCGTTGGGTGAAGGTTGTGTTTTTCAGAGGTTTTTATGAATGCCAGGATTGGGGTCAACTATAATTGTAATCACATAATTGGTAATTAATTACAATTATGGTGTAATTATAATTTTAAAAATCTGTTGCTGTTGTAATTATAATTGAGGTCAGATATTGACTTTATAACTATAATTGCTATGAAAATGTATTAAAAATGTCAATTATAACTAAACACAAAACTGGGGAACCATGGTACAGTTCTACACATATGTTAACAATAATTAACACTAGCATGCCCAAGGTTTTCTTACTCCTGCTGCCCTGCCCAGAGGCCGCCAAATGACACTCATTTGCAACTCAGTGGGCCACCTCTCTTATGTAAATGCAGCCATTCGATCGGAATGTGCAGCTGGGCAGTGACAACTTTGGGGGTTGGTGTAAATGATGGCCAGTGTTGAGAAACCAGTTTCTCCCAGGTAGATGTTTGTTAATCCAAATAACATTATATGGAATTATTGGATAAGAATGGCCAAATTAATATGAGCCATGTGTGTTGTGATCAATTAATAAACCACAATAAATAAAATTAGAAAAATAAAAACAGTAATAAAGCAACCAAGCTCCTGTTTCCTACTCCTGTATTTTCACTATTTACCTTTATTGTTTTTGTGCTTATAAATCAAATGTATTGTTGCTATTTATGGTAAAGCAAGATTTCCGAGTGTGAAAAGGACTGTTTGAGTTCTCACTTTAAAAAGGTAAATTCACGAGGTCCACCATTCACTAACCAGGTCCATGAATTATTTTATTAAGCTATTATTTTACAAATTTGAAGAAAGTGCACAAGATGCACAAAGAATCAATGCTTCAACAGGGAAAAACAATCTCAATCTCTGTTTACACCATCAGTTATGCTGACATTATCCCTCTTGACCTTTGACCCAATGCGGAAGTACTGAACCATAGTGAAAGTTTGAAAAGGCTTATCACCTCAAGGTGAAAAAATAGCCAACTCAGGGCAGATATTTCACTGACTCTGGCGACTGAGAAGCAAGGATGTCAAAAGTTTACAGCTCTCAGCAGGCTTTGGAGATGATCCTAAATGACGAAGAAATATCCCTTCAGCTGAGTTCTGACTCTGAAATTTCTTCCGGTAAGATTTTCTAAACATCCTTTTTTTTGTTTGCTGATTATGGCAGTTGTGTTTTTAATGTCTCATTAATCACATCTCAAAAATATGATCACCCTATACATGAGGAGGATTCGCCACCTTCAGAAAAGAGAGGTCGCCTGGAGACACACGAGCGGCTGACAGAGACGGCAAAAGACGGCACAGCGTGGCGTGAAGAACAGGTCGGAAGGCCTCTCCATCACAGCCCAATTGAAGGTCACGTCACAGATGGAGAGCCAACTGCTTTGGCCAGAAGAAAGGTGACGAGTCGCTTACAGAGTTTCTTCTGCTTCATAACTCTGGAAATGCTTCGGACCATTCAGGAGTGGACTGTCCAGCATGCACTCCAGACACAACATGAGAACTGGTTCATGGCCATACCTGAACTAATGGCGTTCATTGCCATCCTGCTTCTGTGGGGGATTGTCCGCCTTCCATCGCTGCATGACGCATGGTCAGCAAAACTGGGACCGCCCCTGATCAACAGGATTATGGCTCGAAACCGTTTCAAGGACATCATTCAGCATCTACGCTTCGACGACAAGGACACACGTGGTGAACGAGTTGCGACTGACCGGTTTGCTGCAATCTCTGACGTTTGGGGGTCTTTTGTTGCCAACCGCATCACTTCGTACAACCCAGGCAGGCACATCACCATAGATGAGCAACTTTTTCCAACTAAGACTCGCTGCTGTTTCTTGCAATACATTGCAACGAAGCCGGACAAGTTTGGTATCAAGTTCTGTGTGGCATGTGACCTTAAATCCAAGTATGTGTGCAAAATCATCCCATATCTTGGCAAAGACCCCAGTCGTCCACCTGGGGAGAGATTGTCTGAAAATGTGGTGATGAAGCTTATGGAACCGTTTATGGACAAAGGAAGAACTGTTACAATCGACAATTTTTTCACTTCATTGTCACTAGCACGTCGACTGCACAGCCGGAAGACCACCCTCCTTGGCACAGTCAATAAGATTCGCCGGGAGCTTCCAGATTCAGCTAAAAAGAATTTGGCCCGTGAGGAATTCAGCACAGAAGTGTTTTCAACCTCTGGTGCCACACTGACTGTTTATGTGCCCAAACGAAAGAAGACTGTCTGCCTCCTCAGTAGCGTGCACAGCGTGGTGGAGACTGAGGCTACTCGGAAAAAAAAGCCGAACACAGTCACCGACTACAACAGCATGAAATGCGGTGTGGACGTCATGGCCCAGATGGTTCGAAAGTACACTGTGCGTTCAGGAACACGGCGTTGGCCAGTCGCTGTGTTTTACAACATGATTGACATTGCAGCGCTGAACGCACATGTGCTTTATCAGGCATGCACTGGGGTCAAGGAGAGGAGGGTGGACTTCTTGCTGGAGCTTGCAAATGAGCTTGCCCAGTCTCATATGGCAGCCAAGGAGGTGAATGAGCAAAACCTTCAGCAACAACCACCCACACCTGATGTGGGGAAAAGGGCATTGTGCCAGGTGAAGTGTTGCTGCAGGAAAAACCGTGCCACCAAGCGTTGTATGTATTGTGACAAGTTTGCATGTGGCAAATGCATAAAGGAGGTGTAGCAGTGCCAGAATTGTTCACAAAATCTCTATTAAATAAATTTCACCAAGAATGCAAACAAACTGTGTTGACGTCTCACGATTACTACTTACTACTTTCTGTTGCAAAAGTTGAAATATAAGTTGCAACCTCTATGTAGCTGCTGTATGGGAAACACAAAGGAGAATACAAAAGGTCTTTGTGTCCTGGAACCTACCTAGCCACCCCCCCCACCCTAGCTGAGGGGGGAGTAGTGGCCTCAGTAACATAACAATGGTCACAAGCTGAGTTGTTCACACCCGCCATCTGACACCAGCTTGGACATTAAAGGTATAGGTGTCAAATGACACCACTCTGGTCATGCTAGTGTTAAAATGTTTCATATCAATCTTTCTCACATTTTACCATTAAAAAAATTAAATCTAGGACTATACTGACACAAAAAAGGTTCAGATGCTCACAACAAAAATATGAAAACTTATATTTTCATTGATTAGGAAGCCTAACAAGGTAACCAATAGATAGGAAAGAAATTAGATGATATATATTTGTTTTTAGTGTATTTTACAAAACAATTGATGTTCTTAGTTCTTTCATTTCTTTTTATTTTACAGTCTATGAACACAGGCTGCTCCTGTCAGCTCTTCATCTCGCCCACATTCTTAATGGATCCCACTGGGTCCAACTTGTGCAGCAGGAGGTGTCCTTGAACTTGCGCTGCACTTATTTCAGAGTGGGCTGCTAGGGCCCGCTCTGCAAAGAGCTGGGCTTCAGAGGGCGACTCCTCAGGGTAAAACCTCTGGAACATGTGGGAGAGCTGCCAGTGGCTGCAGTGGCCGATGTACTGCTTCAGGTCCACGCGGCCTGGCCGGATCAGTGCTGGGTCTAATCTGTGGCCACAGATTACAGAAAGGACCACATGTTATTGTCAACATGCACAACTCTAATTCAAAAACACAACATGTCACTGAAATAAATCTGTCATTGCATTAGAAATGTCCAAAATATTCAAATAAAAAAAGCAAGTTCCTTTAATTGTGTTTTAACAGCACAATATTATAATAGTGTAATGTGTAAAGGACAAACAGACAGAGAAACTGAACCCTGAACTCTTAAATTCTACCTCATCCTGTTGTTTTTTTTGTCTAAAGAAAATGACAAAAATAAAAAATACAATCATCCAAACACCCAACACCTGTGCAGTACTTTTGATATATTCTTGGGGATAATAACACAATAACCACAAATGCATGTTCATGTTTGTATGAGTTACATTTTCTAAATTGGAATACCAAGACAAAGTCAGCAAGTTGTCAAATCTATTCACAGAAACACTAAAAAAATAAACAAATACAACAGAATTCACATCAAGACCATTGAAATCATATGCTTGAAATATCATTGATTCAATTTGAAAATAAGAAAAAGCAAGTTTAAAAATACAATTTAATGCTGTTTGGTACGACACTGTAAACACAATTACAAGTTGTTTTTGTGTTTGCATACACAAATGGATTTATGTTTGTATGCTCTACCTTTAAAATATAGTAATACATTGTTGTTTTTTAATCCAATAAACCCTGATTTGATCACAAACAATGTTAAACATGATTGGTTTCAGGTCTGACATTAAAGATCTCTATTGAAGATTTACATGCAGGATTTAAACAAATAGACTTCATAAATAAACTGTGAGCTTCTGCTGACACTGGTCACTTTGACCTTTGACCTTAGGGAGACCATTCCTGACCTTGTGTTGATCTGCAATCACTCTGTGTACATTTGCATCAAATATTTAATAAACCATTGCTCTGACAGTGCTGTAGGTTTCTACATTCCTTAACAAAAGAGGTTTCCAACCTTTTTCTTGTCGTGATCCCATTTTTCTATCACTAATTTCTGGTGACCACAGAGACTTTTTCTTCTCTAAACTTATTTCTTTGCTCATGTTTGTTACACTGTGTTACAAATACAGAGTTGCCAGGATTAAAGCACAAAGTGACAATATGAGCAAGCTCAGATATTTTTATACTGCATCTTATTTGAACTAGATTTAGATTTGAGAAAGTGAAATTATAGATATACAGTTGTCTGACATTGTGTGTAGTGTTTTAATTTGAAAAAGAATAATAATTATTAAATATCTTTGAGCATCTATTTATTTCTGTGATATTATGTAATGTTTATTTTTTAATTGTGCAAAATAAATAAATACATAAATAAAAATAAACACAGTTTAAAAAAATGTTTTAAATATAATTTTAATCAGTATTTACATTTTATTTTATTATTACTAAACATTTCAGGCAACCCCAAAGTTGAGAAAAAAAACCTGCGTAATTGGTAATTAAGTACAATTATGATGTAATTTACTTTAATATTTGACTTTGTAATTGGGATGCACATTCTATAAAAATTGTAATTAAGTGCTAAACTGGGGAAGCATGTTACAGTTTTATGGCTTACACATACGTAGTTAACAATTATTAAAATATCAAGTTTACTTGTTGGTTCTCTTGAGGATCATTTCACCAATTTACAAAATAAAATACAAGGGGTATACAGACCATATGCCAACACCAAAAACATTATTACCAATATTTTCATTGATTAGGATCCCCGACAAGGTAACAAAGAGATAAAAAACAAATTAGATGATCGATAATATTTTATAGTGTATTTTACAGCTGCTCTATGACTTGGATCAAAACTGCCCCCTTACCATAAGAGATGCTAACAGAAAGCTAACACAAGAGGAAGGTCAAGTTATATGAGATTATTTATTAAAGGCTCAGTAAATGTGATTCACTGTAATTGAACACGAGTAATTGAGAAAGTAATTGTAATTGAGAGGAAAAATAATAGTAGTAGGGGAAAATGCAGGTCAACGTAATTGTAATTGAGTTGTAAATGAACAGAGATAATTGAAGACATAATTGAAGACACAAAATATGAAATAAATCCATCTAGTGGTTTGTTTGTGGTCTGTGTAAGTCTTACAACACAAAGAAAAATGCTCCATTTCAAATGTTCCACATTTGTGACATCACAAGTGAAATTGTTTTTCTCGCTAGCGAAGGAGTGATGGCTACGGCAAAACTAACTACAGAACTTTCCTGCTGCTGGTCCCGCGTCTCCACGGTGAACATACACTGTACTGTAAGCACTATTTGTTCATGCAGAGGTGTATTCTGCTCTTATGGTTTCCAGCACATCTCGTGGTTCGGCGCATTGTCGAACCTGTTATATCTCCTCGTATCGCTTGTCTGACGTGTTTGTGAAACAATGCGATGCAGCGGTTGGAGAAAACAAATGACTATCACCTTAAATGCACTATTCCTGTAGTTAGAAGAGCAGAGGAGAAAAAGCAAGTGACTTAGCAGCCTCACACTCCTGAGAGTTCAAATGACTGCTGCTGCGAGACCCTAAGCGATGAGCCGGACTCACAATAATGATAGCCGCTTAATATCCATGTGTTTTACTGTAATGTGCAGTCAACAGTGTGTGGATAGCACAAATAAAATGGCTTTGTTGATCACTGATTTCCCTCGTAGAAGAGCGAGTGAGCGTCTGATATGCCCATTCATGAATACGCACAAGTAGTCCACTTGAGTTTGGGAAAATAAACCTCAAATACTATGTTTTTGGGGTTCTTAGAAGAAATGGAGAGGGGTGAAAAATTGCATATATGTGCCCTTTAATTTAATTTAATTTAAATCACACCTCAAACACTGTCTCATCTCTAATCAGTCATGCCAACACTAACCTGTGGCTACCCTGACTGTGTGTGCCTCTTGGTGACTTTTTAACATTTTATTTTATGAACTTGTATGTTTTAATCTGATGATTGTCTCTGTTTATTTTCTTATTTTATTTTTTATTTTTATAATATGTGAATGGAAGTGTGATATGTCATTATGTAGTTACATTTTTCACTGTATATTTTATTGAATATTTCCTGTAATTTGTATTCTTTTAGGGTGACATTTGAACATTCTGTCCAGGGACTACAGATAAAAAAATAACCTTCTGGCTAAATCTGGTACATTTTCTGTATGGATATTAATGTTCACTGTCCCTGTTAAATAAACCAATAAATAAGATTAAAATGTAAATCACCCCTACCCTGCGTACAGCCTTACCTGTCTATGAAGTTGGTGGTCATAAAAACTATTCTAGCCTCAGATGAGGCCACCCCATCCAGAGAGTTCAGCAGTCCACTGAAGGTCAATCGTCCCATCCCTTGATAGGCCAGAGGGTCTGAGATCAAATAAAGCACAGCTCATTGGTCCAAATACCATCAGTAATCATCAAAGCACCAATGATCCTCCTTCTACTCACTCTCAGTGGGAAGCAGCTCTCGGCTGACGAAAGCTGCATCTACGTCCTCCAGCAGAATGATGCTCTGCTGTGGGGCCACACTCAGGAGGTGGTTCAGACGGTCGTCTGATAGCGTGCGGTCGCTGAGACTCAGCAGACAGATGCTGTAGCCCAGCTCACCTGCCAACGCCGTTCTGAAACAGAACAGGCAAAAGAGTGGGAATGATTCTCCACGTGAAGAATGACAGAAAAGAATCAGAAAGGACAGGAAGTCCAGACTCACATAAAGCTGCTCTTTCCACATCCTGGAGGACCATAGAGCAAATATCCTCTTCTGTAGGGAATACCTGCAGAGAACCAGTTACATATGGAATCAGAACAGTATCATAATGAATGAACTCTTGCAGGGTTTTTCACGAATGCACATGCTTTGTTTCGCAGTTGTATTTCAGATTCACAAATGCACACGATCTGTTTCGCAAATATATATTTTATGCAAACCTGTAATATAAATTCTGAAATGCACACGCTCGACTTCACAAATATTATTTTGAGGCACACTTGTAATATAAATCCACAGATAATGCAAATTGCTGAATGTGCATTTACAAACTGCGTCTGTGCTGTGAAACATCTGCACATTTGTGAGAGAAATGTGTGTGGTGAATTTTGAGACTGCCATGACGTCGCGGGTCAACGAACGTCACCATTGGCTGATAAAAGTGATTGACAGATTAATCAGCCAATCAGGTTTGTTTGCTTTCAGCCAATCATATGGCTTCTTGCATTTTCTCCACACTTTTAAACCAATTGCAGAGTTACTGATATGTGTGCATGTGCAGTGTTCTAACATGGGCAATATATCGACATTGAAAATTTATTAAGATTTCTATTTTGGTGATATAGAAAATTACAATGTCGCCTTTAACAATATGTTTTTATTTCATAGCTTATTTTGTATTAAAACACTGATTTCGTCCTCACCCAAACCTTCATCAAAACAAGCCACACTACAGAACTCACTCACACGTGCTGTCCCGTAGAGGAGAAAAAGCCAAAAGTGGCACATATTGTGGAGCCGTTTGTTGTGCCTGTGTGGCATTTTGCTTCAGCAAATTTAATCCAGAATTGTTTTTTTGGTAAGACTTTATTGAGTTAAAAATATTGGGATTTATATCATACATCGCCATTTTGAGAAAAAAATATCGAGATATAAGTTTTGGTTCATATGGTCCAGCCCTGGTTCCCCTATCAACATCATCTGCTACACATCCTGCAACTTTGCAAATAACACGTTGGATGAAAGTGTAAGATTTGATCCTCAGCTTTGATCCAGAAAAACACAACACCAGTAACACCCGTTTAAACTTAAGAGTCAATTATTCTTCAATATATCATTTTAGTAGATTTCCTGTGGATATAGCCACAAAAAAGAATCTGAAAAGATGCTGAAAATCTCCAGGTTTTTTCTTCAAACAACATGCATTCATCAACATTAGGACAAAATTCTGAAAGACAGCATGTCCTGAGATTTCTGACCTCGATCTGTGTACCACTTGGGGTTTCCAATGAAGTCCTTCACGTCGTCGACAATCCTTTGAGCGACGCCCTCCTCCAGCACCACAGAGCTGAGGGGTCTTCGTCGCCGTGGGAAACCAAACGGCCTCCACTCTCCTCCCATGGCTGTGTACATCACTGTCCTCCCCTCCTCCTGCTTCAGGGCCAATTCTCGGGCTGTAAAATACCACAAACAGCTGCAGCGTGGGTCCACATTGTTGCAGCACAGCTGCTGTTAAATAACACTGAGGGACAGATTCACTAAATGTTTAGTGCAATTAAAACGTGTGCAAACATCACTCCACATGCTAATAAGGAGTACAAAGCCCAGGGAATCAGGAGTGTGCCGCCTCTACTTTTCCCAATGATCCCCCAATCCATTTAGCGCGTTTCCCTCTAATGAATATGCATAGTAGGGGGTGCAAAAATATGGGAGGAGGAAATGCAAATAAATTAATGCAAGTAGAGCAATGTGTTTCATGAAATCTGGAACTGTCTGCAGTGATTGTTCTAGTTCTAATAGTATGACTGAAAAGCAGGTGCAAACATACACGCAGAGATCATTGCTGCAGTAAATGTGGACAGAAAACACAGCGGAGATGGAAAAAAGGCTCCAGCTGTGTGTGTGTGTGTGTGTGTGTGTGTGTGTGTGAGAAAGCTGGCTGCGCGTCCATCTCTGCTCTGCAAATCACTGTCTCACACACAGACACGCAGAGGTGTCCAATTCTGGTCCTTGAGGGCCACAATCCAGCATGTTTTAGATGTTTCCCTCTTTCAACACACCTGATTCAAATGATTAGGATCGTTATCAGGCTTCTGCAGAGCTGGATGAGGAGTTGATCATTTGAATCAGGTGTGTTGGAAGAGGGAAACATCTAAAACATGCTGGATAGTGGCCCTCGAGGACCGAAATTGGACACCCCTGCTCTAGAGCAGTGATGTTTTGGGGCTGTTGCTGGACAACACAAACTTTCAACTCTCTCCAAAGATTTTCTATGGGGTTGAGATCTGGAGACTGGCTAGGCCACTCCAGGACCTTGAAATGCTTCTTACAAAGCCACTCCTTCATTGCCCGGGAGGTGTGTTTGGGATCATTGTTGTGCTGAAAGATCCAGCCACGTTTCATCTTCAATGCTCTTGCTGATGGGAGGTTTTCACTCAAAATCTCGCGATACATGGCCCCATTCATCCATCCATTTTCATACCCGCTTATTCCCATTTTAACAGGGTCGCGGGGGTCTGCCGGTGCCAATTTCCGGCTCTCATAGGGCGCTGGGTGGGGGTACACCCTGGACAGGGCGCCAGTCCATCACAGGGCAACACAGACACAGACAACCATTCACTCTCTCATTCACTCCTATGGGCAATTTAGAGACTCCAATCAACCTTACAGTCATGTTTTTGGATGGTGGGAGGAAGCCGGAGTACCCGGAGGAAACCCACGCAGCACAAGGAGAACATGCAAACTCCACACAGAAAGGACCCAAGTCCACCCCAGGGCTTGAACCCAGGACCTTCTTGCTGTGAGGCGGACGTGCTAACCACTAATCCAGGCCCCATTCATTCTTTCCTTTACACGGATCAGTCGTCCTGGTCCCTTTGCAGAGAAACAGCCCCAAAGCATGATGTTACCACCCCCATGCTTTACAGTAGGTATGGTGTTCTTTGTCCTCCAAACACAACGAGTTGAGTTTTTTCCAAAAAGTTCTATTTTGGTTTCATCTGACCATATGACATTCGTCCAATCCTCTTCTGGATCATCCAAATGCTCTGTAGCAAACTTCAGATGGGCCCAGACATGTACTGTCTTAAGCAGGGGGAAACGTCTGGCACTGCAGGATTTGAGTCCCTGTGTTACTGATGGTAGCCTTTGTTACTTTAGTGCCAGCTCTCTGCAGGTCATTCACTTGGAGATTATCAGTGGTCTTGTAAGTCTTCCATTTTCTAATAATTGCTCCCACAGTTGATTTCTTCACACCAAGCTGCTTACCTATTGCAGATTCAGTCTTCCCAGCCTGGTGCAGGTCTACACTTTTGTTTCTGGTGTCCTTTGACAGCTCTTTGGTCTTGGTCATTGTGGAGTTTGGAGTGTGACTGTTTGAGGTTGTGGACAGGTGTCTTTTATACTGATAACGAGTTCAAACAGGTGCCATTAACACAGGTAACGAGTGGAGGACAGAGGAGCCTCTTAAAGAAGAAGTTACAGGTCTATGAGAGCCAAAAATCTTGCTTGTTTGTAGGTGACAGAATACTTATTTTATCGAGGGATTTACCAATTCATTCATTAAAAATCCTACTATCTGATTTTATGGATTTTTTTTCTCATTTTGTCTCTCATAGTTGAGGTATAGCTATGATGAAAATTACAGGCCTGGCTCATCTTTTTAAGTAGGAGTACTTGCACAATTGGTGGCTGACTAAATACTTTTTTGCCCCACTGTATCTATCTATCAATATATCTGCTGCAATTCATCCATTTTTTTTTGTTTCCTCTTCCAACACCTTCAATTCTGCTGCTTCACATTTTTATTATAGCTTCCACGCACTCATGTTCACCCTCCATGTTCAAAACAAAACGTACAAAATGCTCATTTAAATAGGGCAGTCTGCACCACTTCTGCATGTGCACTAATCATTGCTGCAATCTTAGTGAGTTCCGCACAGCAGGTGAGGAAACTGCATCACTAAAGTTTACCACCCTTTACTGTTTTTCAGATCTTTCATCCCTGAGATGTCTGTAGTCGTGAAAATAGAGTCGTACCTTCCTGTAGGATATTGAAGAAGATTTGTCGGTCCCTGCCTAAAGCGGTAAAGGTGACTGACTCCCACGGCGTTCCCGTGTGCAGGTCCACCATCTGCTTCTCCCTGGTCCGCTCCACTCTGATCCACTTCTTGCCATACCTGCAAACCAACACAATGGATAAGTCCATCACAATAAAGATCACAAACAATGGAATTTTTTTTCTCATAATGGTGAAATACAATATAAATCTTGATCATTTTTATTCAAAAAAAGACAATTTAGGGTTACATTTGCTGATGCAAAATGCCACACAGGCTAAATTAACATCAGTGCTTTAAGAATGGTAAAAAAGTAAATGCACAAAATGAAAAAAAACAAAAAAAACACAAATTGACAGAGAAATACCCAAAAGAACAACACAAAAACTTAATAAGACAACAAAACACACAAAAAGAGAAGAAAATGGACAATGGGATAACAAAATTACATAAAAGAACATCAAAAGTACAGGGAAAAACTCCAAAAACATACAAATAAACATAGAAATACACAAAAAACAACACAGACACAAAAGGACACAAAAAGAGAAAAAATGCACAATGATACAACAAAAATATATAAAAGAACAAAAATAAACAAAAGTAGAAAAAATACACAATGGGACTGGTACTTTTATTCACGAACAGCTGCACAATATGAGCCAGTTTTGGCTTTTACTCCTTTAAGGGGCAGCACATGTGAGTGAGTTCTTTAGCGTAGTTTGTTTAGGGGAAGGTCTGGGATAAGACGAACTCAGTGATCATCTCACTGTGATTTATATGCTGTTCTGAGGATCATATGTATAACCTTATAAATCAAAAAATCAATTGAAACAGTTCAAACTTAACAGAACTTTCCAAGCCTAATTATTTGTCCTCATGCATTTGTTTGTGAATCCAGTACAAACAGGTACAAAGAAACTAGAATTTGCAGGGTCATAATGCTAATGATATTTCATATTTGTTCATTTTGAGCTAGTCTTTCAGAACTTTGGGGAGAACAAAAATGATGTTATTATCCTGTAAACATTTGTAGTCTGTAGTAAATAAACAATTATCGTTAAGTCAAGTACGGTAATCCATAAAAACATTGTTCTCTCGTTTGGCTGGAGCTACATTACATTAGTTAGAATACTTTAATCAAACGAGTGCAGGGGTGTCAAACTCATTTTAGTTCAGGGGCCGAATACTGAGCAGTTCATCCTAAGTGAGTCGCAGATTTTAGGCGGGAAAATGATTATTGTGATGTAGTTTGCACTTCCACATATAAATAAATTATAGAATATGTATGGGACTGCTAATATCAAAGTAATAAGTGACAGCTATCAGTCTATTCAGCATCTTCACTTTCAATTTATTTCAATTTGTGGCCAATTTTTATGTTATTTAGGGAATTTTTGTGAAATAATTTTAAGAAAATTACAGGAATTTGGAATTACTGAGAGTTATTTTAACAATTTGAGATTAAAAATGATTGCCATCATGTGATATAAGCATGGGGAAAATGTAACACCTGCTAATATTGTCAAGTTTCATTGAAGTTGTGAATTATTTTGGAGATATCTACACCTGAATTAGTTGGTAATTTACACAATGATTCATGGTTTTGCTGAATTTGTTTCCTTCTGCTGGGGGCCGAATTGGATGCTCTAAATGGCCAGATTTGGCCCCCGGGCCTTGAGTTTGATCCTTGAGACCTAGGAAAGCATACTGAAATGAATAATTGGCTTCAGCTGCCCTGGTCAACACAACTTGAATTGATGAGAACATAAAAATAAATAAATGGAGTGATGGAGCATTTCTTTACCATATGATGTGGTTTCCAGGACTTGGGTGGAAGTCAAACTGTGTGTGCACACGTCCGCTCTCGTGTGCCAGGTAGGATGTCTCCACGCTCAGGTGCTGAGTGTGTCTCGCATGTTTGGTGATCCAGCTCAGCAGCCACGTGTAGCTCTTGTCCCGGCTCGGGACCTCCAGGGTGGTCATGTAGTGCCTGCGGAAGAAGATCATCCCCACCTGGGCACTTTTCCTGGCCAAGGCCAAGGCTGTCCCGATCCCGACCAGCCCAAATCCAGCCCCAAAGTAGGGGTTGTCCTTCAGACCGTCCAGGAAGTCTGACAGAGGCATGATGAGGTTGTGCTGATGGGTCACTCCACGGAAAGCATCAATCTGAAGGTTTGGGGAAGGACATGGCTTTGAGACTCAATGCTGGATCTGCAGTCATTTATTATTATTATTATTATTAGTAGTAGTAGTATTACTATTAACAGGCTGATCAGAATCACAATCAGAAATACATTATTTATCCCAGGGGGAAATTACTTGTGTCACAGAGGCTCGATAAATTTTACAAATAAAAAGATTAAACACTAGAAAGAAAGAAAGAAAAAAAGAAAGAAAGAACATACATAATCAAATAAAAATTAAACACAAGTGCACACATTACAGTAGAACAAAAAATAAGTTCAAAATAATAACACAAATATACAATTGGAATAATATAATAAAACATACATACATTAATCAAAGCTGTCAAGTTAACGTGATGACAGCTACTACATGCGATATAAGGCTGTTTGTATTTAATTGTGTACTGACTCACTCGTAGCCTTCACGCCTCTTTGTTCTGTTCAATCAGTTTTTAGTGGAAAATACGATAAATAAATAAAGGCACGTCTTTCACCCATGTGTGCTGTTGTCCTATCATATGTCTATGGTCGGTCCGCTCATGTGTTTAGAACTCCACTCCACTTCCTGTGTTCACTGTAAACACTTCCGTGTGGCTGCTAGTGCCACTCACAAATGTTCCGCTCTGCTTGTCGACCAAGCTAATGCTAACACATTTTATTGTGAGCTCAAGCTAAAATTGCCTCCGACTCTTACATGGTGAGTTATTTAACTTATATGTTTAGCAGTAAATATTTTAAAATGATGATGTTTATAATAGTAAATGATTATCAAACGGGAGCAAAAAAAAAAAAAAAACGACGGAAGTCACTAGAGATGCTAGCTCGGAAAGCTCATAACAGTGATGTCAGTGTGCATGTGGTTACAGCTATAATATCCAGTTGTAGATATCGTATAGAAACATAGGGCAGTATTTGTGGAAAAAAGTATTTTAATGCTCATGGGATAAATTCACAAATATAATGTGGGCGTGCAGTGTTCCTTTGTTTTTATCACATGAATGCAGTCAATTTTTTTTATTGCAAATTGTATAAAAATGTCTAAATTTTTCCACTAATCTTACAATTTCACAAAATTCCTTTAAATTACTCAAAAAAATGTTATAAAATAAAAACAAAAAAATTAATTGAAGATCCGGCAGGGACTGATAATGAAAACTAGGGCACATTGATGTTAAAATTACTCATTTTGACACCCTTGCCGTAATGCATTCATGTGTGTGTAAAACCTTTGTGATATCATGTAAATATTGCATGACGAGTTGTTTCGTCATGATTGGTGAAAGCCAGTTTTTGTCATTTTGTAATTTGTGTCTTATTTTGTGTTTGTGATTTTTTAAGGGACGTTTGTGACTCAAATGTGAGATGGAGATCCATTAATGGGGAAACCTGCCCTTTGGCTTTCACTGCCTTTATGTTACTCTGAATGAAAACATGTTAGTGAGCCTCCTTCGTGAACTAAATCACCTGTCAGACGGCCCCAAAGGTAAACACTTTCAGGACGGGAAAGTATAAGCAAACTAGGGGTGTATGTTGTCTGGCATCTGGCGATACGATTCGTATCCCGATACATAGGTCACGATACGATTCGATATATCCCGATATTAAAGTATAAGGCAATTATTGTGATTTTGTTTCATATATATATTTATGACTTAAGAAACAACTAATCTGTAAATGTGTACACCTTCATGAGAACATTATGTATGAAATATATTTTATTGGCATATTTTACACTAAAAACATTGGCTTTAACATGCCATGTGCCAACAACTTAAAATAAAAAAATACTATGCAATCTGCCTGTGGCTTTTAAACCAACTTTGACTTTAGTGCAACATGACTTTAGTGCAACTTAACTGAGGTACATGCCGAGAACAAATAAATGCAGAAAGTTAATACTTTCTTTTTAGATTTTATTGAAAAAGCACAAGCTGGTCAACATGTCCAGGTTTCAGCGCACTTCTATGTGCAGCTACAATGTCTCCTGCAGTGGAAAAGATTTCCTGGTTAAAATAAGTAAAAAATAAAAATTAAAAAAAAAATTGATATGGTTGCATTTTGAATCGATCCGAGAATCGCGCAACTTAATATCGCGATATATCGCCAAAGCGATTTTTTCCAGCACCCCTAAAGCCAACACAACTCTCATTAAACCAAACTAAAGATGGAGTAATGCATTAGTTTGTTATTTTATGTCAATACACAACCAACAGTCTAATCCTACTATTATTGCCCTCTAAAGGTGGACGTGATGAAGAACTGAAAAGGAGGGAAGAAGGGACAGAAATGTCCACAAAGGGCGTGGAAAGTGACACGACCTCAGCAGTGAGCGCTGCAGTGATGCCATCGAAAGGTATCCACACACGACATTATGGACAGAATACAGAAGAATATGATGTTTATCAGAAAATACAGAACAGAGCCTTATTGTTGAATTTAACAATACATGTATTAAGGCTGGGTTTAAAAAATTGATTAATCGATTTGAATCGATTCTCCTTTGTATAGCACGATATCGATTCATAATACCTTTAAATAGAACCTTTTAATACGTCTTGCTGCATTTAGATTAGTAGCGCGGCGCCTCGCGTCACCGTCATTCACTCACACTTCCCTGTGGGAACGAAATGCGTTAACACACTGTGACTCTTTCCACGCTTATGCCCGCCCATTCCCCATCCTTCCAGCCAATCAACACTCAGAACACATGTAAACAAGACGCACATTGGCAGAGAAAGCTGCACGTAAACATGATGCCTTCATGGCCATGGGAAACCATAGTTGTTCCCTGCCCTCCAGCAGCAAATGATGACCACGTTTTTATACTGCTAAAAGTTACTTAAGTCAATATTTCATGGTTATTTAAAATTATTCCCGTGATTCCAATCTTCCTTTAAATCGTGGGTTCACGGACTTCACTTCCTCCTCCATCTCCATGACTGTGGGCGGTGGCTGTGCTGACAGCCAATAGCTGACCTTATCACAAATTATCTGCTTCTTCAGACAGAGGAATGGAACGTTTTTGTGAGCGGATGGGTCCACAACGCGGCTCCACTATGATTAACGTTTGTTCTGCGCAAAGGTGAGTGTTTCTTCTTATATTAGTCTATGTGTTAAGATGCTAGCAGCTACAATGTATACACCCCCCACACACACAGCTGACGCGCGTGCATGTGAGAGTGCCGGGATATACATGCTGAACTAAAGATAAAACCAAACACTAAACAATATTTATACAAAAAGTACACAAAACAACAGAAATGCACAAAAATTTACAAAAGGCTCCATAAACACACAAAATGACTCCAAAAAACATACATTACAAGAAAAAACACCAAACAACCACAAAAATATGAAAATGACTCAAAATACACAAAACTAAATATGTAGCGTCAGGTCGAAATGAGTCGGCCAGAACTGATGATTTAGTGACTTTTAATTTCCTTTTCCTTACTGCTAAATCAACTTAAGAGCTGGATGAAAATAAACCACAAGAAAACAAATAAAAACAGTTAGCTTAGCTCTTAGAACACAGGCCAAAGTAGCTCAACACATCAACATACATACCCAAAATTAACTAAAAGCATTTACATTGTCCTTTGCATGGATTCATATATAATAAACATACCTGGTTCCCACTTTTGACCGTAGCTAAAGTTTTTCCTGCTCTCCCAGTTATTATTTCTGTACACTTCTTGCTTTACTTCCGTGTTTGTTCCGTTTTTCTTACACTGTCAATTTCCGTGTTTTCATACGTATAAACACGTTCAAAATAATCTTCCGGTTTAACAGGAAGTGCTAAATTACTAACAACAAAACACATAATTTAACGTTTTCTTTACTTTGGAGTCACTTACACTCCCACCAAAATTATTAAGTGGATAACAAAACATAACATTTTAAACACAATTTTCTTCATGAACCACCAGAACATAAGCAAATTTAACATCGCACTGGTTTGACTTTTAGATTTCTTTAAACAGCCTCTAAAAGCAACACCAACTTGTGAACAGGGCGCTTGGATCATTTAAGTTTAAGCTGTTAACAATCGATGCTGCCTCATACAAAAAGGTTCTTAAGGTAGCATCACTTAGTCGACCAGGTGACAGGGAGATCATCGAGTTGAGAATATTTCTCACAGTTCTTATTTGTCGCTCCCACACTCCTCCAGCGTGGCTTGCATGAGGTGCATTAAAGACAAGAATTATAGAGAGTACAAATTAAATAGAAGGATGGAAAATCATCTGTTAATGCTGGTTATGTAAAACTACTTTTAGACCAGTTACAATTAAAGCACTACTTGGATATTTTTTTCATGGCGTAAGAAGACCGCAGCTGTTAGCCAATTACTTTTCAGAAAAAAAACTGATGGTAGAAAAGTAGCGAGTATCTAAAGGTTTCTCAGATGTGGGCTCAGGAAAGCTAGGAGTTGGTGGCCTGGTGCGGGGAGCCGGCAATGGCGGCGACGTTGGCGGCCGGGTGCGGGGAGCCGGCACTGGCGGCGACGTTGGCGGCCGGGTGCGGGGAGCCGGCACTGGCGGCAGGGCAGGTGCTAGGGGACTCAGGAACGCTAGCCTGGGAGCTAGGGGACACAGGAACGCTAGCCTGGGAGCGAGGAGACACAGGAACGCTAGCCTGAACGCTAGGGGACACAGGAACGCTAGCCTGAACGCTAGGGGACACAGGAACGCTAGCCTGAACGCTAGGGGACTCAGGCTGGGAACTGGACTGCACCTGAGAGTTGTGTGCTGAGGACGTCTCTGGTAGTGGAGTATAGGGAGAACCCAGCAATCTCCTGATCTGCTTCTTAGCATTCTCCAAAGTCTTCACCACGACGGGAACTCTCTCCAGAGCAGGTCGAAGACGAATGGCCACACAAACTCCCATCAGTGTCGACTCTCTCCTGGGGACAGTTGGTCTCCCTCAGTCTGGAGAGCAGGGGCTCTAGCTCGGCCAGGAGCTCCTCCAACTTGCTGAAAAATAAAAAAATCCTGCACCGAGGGTCCCGCTGGGTCTGCTGTTGGCTGGGACATTCTGTCATGGGCATGTGTGGGTGCAGACCCAAATGCAGGGACAGAGGCGGAGCTCAGGTGCATCATACCAGACTAACTCGGACACTGGAACTCCGGCTGAAGTCTCTGGAATCAGGACAATATCACAATGAATGAACTCTTGCAGGGTTTTTCACAAATGCACATGCTTGATTTTAAAAATATATATTTTATGCACACTTGTAATATAAATTCTGAAATGCACACGCTCTACTTCACATATATTATTTTGAGGCACACATGTAATATAAATTCAGAGAAAATGCAAATTGCTGTTTCATCAGCTAACTTAAAGTTTTATGTGTTTTGTTTTAGGCAAAGAAAAGGAAACAAATTCGGAGAGTGGGCGTGTCCTCGTGATAGACACGTTCGTCCTGCTACGACACTGGAACTACGGCTGAAGTCTGAGTCCAGAGATACGTCCGGGAGCCACAGTCGTTCTGAAATCCACCCTTGCTTAAACTTCTTAGTCATTTTTGGTAGCTGATGATTCAACAGCTTCTGTCACCATCATGTGACACATTGTACATTTTGTGAATAAAATATATAATAAAAAATTGTAACGACCATTTTTTTATGTAATCAATTCAACCTAATAACACTACATCCATCACAAACCACAGTGTGTGACACTTTAAATGGCAATGAGCGACAGCACTAGGAGATCATATCAGCTGCTGTTGTATTTGTGTAAATGTAGTTATTAACCATTGTGATCTGCTGACCTTGGCATACTTACAAAGTATTCTACACTTCCTTAAATATACTTTATAACCAGTGGTGGGTAGAGGAAACAACAACGGTACTCCAGTAAAAGTACTGTTACTTCATCAGTCATCTTCTGATCAAGAGGTTGGGGGTTTGATCCCAGTCTATGTGTTGGGCAAGACACTGAGCCCTAAGTTGTTCTCAGTGGTTGACCCATGGCAGCTCAGTCACATTGGTGGGTGAATGAGTTGAAATTGTAAAGCGCTTTGGGACGACTTCAGTGTAGACATAAAAGCACTTTATAAAACAAGTTCATTTACCATTTTTAAAAGTACTTGTACTTGAGTAAGAGTAAAAAAGTGCCTCATAAAAAAAACTTCTCAAGTAACTTCAGATACATTTTATTACTTCCAGAACAAACCATTAGTCCCGGAATTAAATACTTGAATACATTCATTAAAAAAAAAACATAGCCTAAAAACAGAATCAACATAAAGTGTGTATATCAGTGGTTCCCAAACTTTTCTGGGTCGTGACCTCAGAGACTTTTTTTCTCTAGTTTTATGATCAAATTTGTTTTTCTGTTACAAATACAGAGAAGTAAATATTAGTGTACAAAGTGATGATATGACTCAGCTCAGTTAATTTTTATACTGCATTTTATTTGAACAATATTTATATTGTTTGAAATTGTATGTGGTGTTTCACTTTGAAAAAGAATAATACATTTTTAAGCTCTTTCAGCTTCTTCTTACACTGCATGTCTATTTCTCTGATGTTATGTATTGTTTTTTAAATTGTGCAAAAATAGATAAATAAAAACAATAATTATTATTACTAAACGCTTCAGGCGACCCCACATTGGGTCACGACCCCAAGATTGAAAAACCCTGGTGTGTATATAATTATATTCAAATACCTGAACCTTCACAACCTGTGTGCTTGAACACACTTGTTCTGAAATATCCTCACTAACAACAATGCAAGACACAGTAATTTAACCCAACTTTGGAGCGTAACTTCATCCCCTTGTTAATAGATCGTAATAAATTCATTGTAAACATAAATAAAACAAAAGTATGGATATTTGGTAATTAAAGATAACCCAAAAATAAAAATAGATGATATTCAACTAGAAAATGTTCCTGAAAATAAATTTCTTGGGGTAATAATTGACAATAAACTGACATGAAAAGCCAACATCAGACATAAAAAGCAAATTTTCAAAAAGCCTCTCAATTATAAACAAAGCTAAACATTTTGTGGACCATGATGCAATGAGAATTATACGTCTGTCAGTATGTGGAGTGAAATTATGGAACAGCCTGGATTCACAAGAAAAGCAATGCCTAAGTATTCAGAGTTTTAAATCACTTCATAGACCTATGATCTCCAAAAAAACCAAATGAATGAAAATTAAATGAAATTTCGTAAAAAAAAACTTAAAATCTTAAGAGAATATTGCCGAAGCACATGGTACGTGGCAT
The DNA here is from genome assembly GCF_900634775.1 of Gouania willdenowi. Classification (NCBI taxonomy): domain Eukaryota; kingdom Metazoa; phylum Chordata; class Actinopteri; order Blenniiformes; family Gobiesocidae; genus Gouania; species Gouania willdenowi. The sequence goes on along the minus strand of NC_041064.1, from coordinate 30,036,115 downwards.
CTAAAACGGCTCAAAAGCAACACATGTCAATGGATCTGTGCTCGCTGGTTAAGGCCTGGTTTGCCAACACATCTAGAAGCAGGAAATACACTGTTTATATGTTTGACCCACATAAGAACCCCAGGGATTTTATAGCCTTGACTGGGTTCAGGTATCAATGGGATTTTTTAAAATCACAAATTCAAAAGGGATCAATTAATAAAAAATAAATTAATAATGCCAGTTAGACAATATAATGTATTGTTTTTGTTTCCTAAATTTAAAACTTGTGTTTAATGCATTGGACAATCATTTAAAAGGCTGTGAGGTTTTCTCTTATCTTACTACGAGTGCTCTCTAGTCATGACCACAGAGAATTTGCGAGAATAGAAACCAATGGAAAATCATAAAAACCAATGAGTACTAACAAAATTCCAGAAAATAATGATTTCTCTTATTTTTATTCTTATATGTCTTTCTGTCAGAGGCCCTTTATGTTTAATGTAGGCCGTGGCTATTCATACAGAAACGTATGAATCCTCTACTCATATGGAGGGCCCCTCATTGGCCAGTTTAGGTGACGATAGTGCACCATGTGACTTAAAGTTCTTTTTTTGTCAATGGCATGTGTGGGTGCAGACCCAAATGCAGGGACGGAGGCAGAGTTCAAGTGTATCATACCAGTATTTATTTTCACTACAGGCATGTTAAGTCCAGGGAGGCAGATGCAAACAAAAAAACCACAAAAAGCAAAACCAAGAAGCGAGGATAAACGAGAATGTCCAAAAGTCTATCCAGGAATTACTGGTTACCAACAGACCCATAGTCACAGCACACGTAATGTCCCAACACTGAAGTGAACCCAAGCCTCCACATTTATACTCAGCAGTTTAATCAATTGCAGCTGGAGGCCAATCAGCAGGAGAAAGCTGCCGGAAGGGAGTCCAAGATCTCCTGCCTGCCCTCCAAAATAAAACCCCATCGTGACAGTTTTATTTTAAGCAACTCCGCTAACCCTTTTATTTGAACCCTAACCCTAACCCTATCACTAACCCTAACCCACGAAATACCCTAAAATGTTTATTTTTTTCGTATATGTATTTTCAAAGGTGGAATTTGCCATGTTAAATATGTTAAAATGAAAAAATATATATGACTAAAGCTGGAATTCACACCCACGTTAGTGGAAGGAAAAATCCATATATCACTTGGCCATCCTGGCACAGCACACACACATAGGCACATTACGCTTATGTAGAAAAGGTCGGAAAAACGAACGTTTCCGTATGGATTTAGAGCTAATGGTAAATGTCTTACTAATCTGAGCCAAATTATTCAAAGACCGTTTGAATGTTTCTCCTAAATTAATGTCAACTTTACATTGATTCCCTAAAATTTATGGGATCCAAACTAGTCAAAGACCTTTAATCTTTCTTTAAAATGGTATGAATAATGAAATTTAAAAGTTATTAAGTCAACTGCCTAATTTCTTTTTAATGTGCCTATGTATTTTTCTTAGTGTTGTTTAGATGTGTTTTATTTTAACCATACTGGTTGGTATATTTTGTTTGCAATAAAGAAAAGAAAACTCAGGGTTACCAGGTCCAGCAGCCTCTACTCCTTGGTTGGTTTGGGGTGATTCTAACCCAGCTTCACTAAACATCGTCTCTTTATCCTGCCACGGCAAACATGCAACCAATTTATCCAAGATAGTGCAGACCAGACTTTGTCTAACCCTGCATTCTCCTTTATCCTGGATGTATTTATCCAACTTTTGTGTAATACCCCCCAGATGTATATTTGACAAAGTGAAAGTAAACAATAAAGTTAAAAAACTGTTGTGCTGCATGGGTTTCTTGTGTTAGAAAGTTGCTTGAAAAATGTGTTGTCTCCCTGGTGCTCTTCAGTTTGGGGATCCAACTTAGAGTTTCAAAAAGATCTGAGGCACTCAGAGAGACTGTAGTTAAAAAGCATTTATTCCATCAGGACTATTTAATCATAAAAACCATGTCAACATGTTTCAGCCTAACAGGCCTTCATCAGGGCAGTAACAAAATGGCTGCCAAGCAACTTCCTTTAAAGATTTTCAACAGGTCACATGACCAAGTGAAATGTTACACATTTACAATTAAAATCTGTAGAGCTGTTCATTCAGTGATGTTTAAGAACATGAAAAATGCATTATACAGGATTGATACATAGAGATTTTCTAAACATGTATTAAATTAGAGCTCAGAAAAGCTGTAAAAGAAAAGCTACAAAAAAGGAGAGAAGTACATTTCTCAAAGTCATGGCAGATAAACCAGGAGCAAAACCAGAATGAACAGGTGATTAACATATCAGGTGTTCCACTCACACCCAGTCATGTCTCTGTGCTGTCTAAAAGTCTAACTTTTGCCTCCACAAACACAACCAAAGAATTTCAAACCAAGATAAACTTGTTTCATTTCCATCACAATCTCCAGCTGAAAGTTTGGTACAACACTAACCCCAATCAAGCTGCCTCTCACTCTCAGATTCAGACAGAATCTACACAAACATTACTTAAGCCCAAGTCCACCTTCATTCCTACCACATTCCATCCTACTTTGAACACATTTAACAGAAAAGTAACATTTGAAATAGACACATTTTTTGCCTCAAAGACAAAAAGAGAATGTAACCTGTTAAAAGAAGAAAATGAGGCACTGAAATGGTTTTCAACTAATGATAGTTTAGTCTTTATTTGAAGGGACAAATGTATAGAGACATTAAAATCATAAAAGAGAGAGATGTTCTACACCAGAGTATAGTTAAACAGCTGGTTTATTCCATCTGTAGTCCCTGGTTACCTGTATAAAACATACAATAACATTAAATAAATTACAATGGTAAAAACTGTACAAGAACAATCAGAATATGCACTCTCACTGACACACGCACAGACATGAACAATATCACACCTGTACATTACATCCACACCTCTCATTTACAGCAACACACCTGGATAGTGTTATAGTAGTCAAGTTAGGTCTTGAGACCAAATTTTAAAGGTCTCGGACTCGGAATTATTTTGACTCGATCTTGTCTTCAATTCGAGATTTTCCCTCAAGACCGTTCGAGACCAGCACTAATTCCTGCTATTTTTAAACTTTTTTATAATGTGATAATAACGAGATAAAACAATCCTTTATTCATTCTTTAATCCACCCCGTATAATGACAGCAACCTTCGTATTTCGAATAAATTTGTAAAAGCACAGCAAAGAGGAAACACTCTGTGGTGTGTAGGTGAGCAGTCATGATATTTCTTGGCAGAAATGCTTTTAAACACTTGCTGTACGTTCAGCTCACATAAAAATCTTGTTTTCAAATATGTACAATAATTGTGAATTTATCAGTAGCAGTAGTAGTTTTAATATTTCAGTAATTTTTTTGCAGGCACCTTTTTTGTCCGTCAAATGTATTTAAAAGAAACTAAAACCAAAGAGAGAATGTTATTTAACTGTTGAACCGTGTCATAATTTTATCATTTATATTTTTTTGAAATTTTAAAAAAAAATGTTTCGTCTCGGTCCCACCTTGTCTCCGTCTTGGTCTTGACTCGGTTTCGGCTCCTGGAAGTCTTGGTCTTGTCTTGGTCTCGGTGCATTCTGGTCTCGGGCAAGTCTTGGTCTCTGATAGTGTGGTCTTGAACACAACACTACACCTGGACAATACATTCTCTAATTCTGTCATTATTTACAAACACTAACCACAAATTCAATACAGTACTTTTTATAAAATACACGTTAATCTGTTCTCGTTCATGAATATATACACATTACCGGTAAGTTGTCACGTGGTTCAAACATAGTGTCCACCTCAGTGTCTGTGTGAGCAGCTTTGATTGTTCCACAGACACTTTTTAAGTTCTGCAGTGAACAGAAAATAGTCAGTTTGACTTTTCAGGTCTGTTGTGAAATCGTTCCATTCTTTATTGTTTTATATGAGAAGTATGATTGTGCTAATGAAGTTTTACATCTGGGTATGGTACACTGCCCCCTGGTGGAGGATCTTCAGAATCAGAATCAGAAAAGTTTATTTTGCCAAGTCCAGTTTTCAAAAACAACACAGAGAATTTGACTCAGTATTCAGTAGTGTTGTGGCGGTCAAGACCGGTCTTGGTCTCGTGACCAAATTTTAAAGGTCTTGGTCTTGTCTCGGACTCTGAAGCATTTTGACTCGGTCTTGTCTCGGACTCGGGCTGCCCGGACTCGGGATTTTCCGTCAAGACCGTTCGAGACCAGCACTAATTCCTGCTATTTTTAAACTTTTTTATAATGTGATAATAACACGGAGAAGAACGGGATAAAACAATATTTTATTAATTCTTTAATCCACCCTGTATAATGACCGCAACCTTCCTTAATGTGACTGAGTGACGTGTGTGACACACTCATACGTGTGTGACACACTCATACGTGTGTGACACACTCATACGTGTGTGACTACGGTGTCAGTTTGGACCACGGAGCGCAAGGGAGATATGAACTAATCACCGGTAAAAATCCCAGTAAAACTCCAGAAAACAATCACTAGTAATAAATATCATCTCCCTGGTAAAGACAGTAGCTCTAATAACTGGTAAAATGATAAACTGATGATATTACAGCCTGTGAAGGCTGGATAGGGGACGCACTTACTCTGCTTCTGGGTCCTAGTGCCAGCCGAGCGGTGAAGCCTGTTCCGTTTACCGTGTTTAATAAGTCCGTGTGTGTTTAATAAGTCCGTGTGTGTTTAATAAGTCCGTGTGTGTTTAATAAGTCCGTGTGTGTTTAATAAGTCTGTGTGTGTTTAATAAGTGTGTGTGTGTCCGTGTGAAAGTCTGCATGTTTATGTCTCTGTCCATCCACTCTTTTCATTATATCCATGTCTTTTAAGGCTTTATTACATAATGTCGGCTGTAGTTCGGGCCGCCGCCATCTTGGATTATGTCGTCACCAGCGCGTCATCGCCGCAGAGTTGCACGAGCATAGAATGAGTCAAATAACTGTAAAGAGGTCTTATATTAATCTATTTTCTTTTTAAAGTGGTGTTTTTTTTGTGGCTTTAGACTCCAATTACATGTATGTATATAATATGTTCCCAACAATATAAACAGGTTCACAATATAATTATTTTTTATAGTTTCTGTTTCCACTGTATCCAGAATAATAATAATAATTCTCAACAAGAACAATTGGTTGATTTGTCACATGACTGTTCCAGGGTTTGAGTTTGTTTTATTTAGTTTCACATCTACCTGTAGCTCTGTTTTTTACACTGCTGACAACTTGTTTGTAGTTTTATTTCAGAAAGTTTCACTTTTACAGTTACAGTTGGAAAACCTTTGTTAATTGAATATCCTAGGTACATTACAGTAACCAAATTAAACTAAATCATCTAAGTGAATTAATAAAATAACCTGTGTAAAGGCTTTTTCAAACTAAAAAATTATCTTGTGAAATCTGTGACCTGTTGACCTGCACAACTGAAAGAATCAGAATCAAGAATCATTATTTCTTGGCAGAAACACTTTTAAACACTTGCTGTACATTCAGCTGACATAAAAATATTGTTTTCAAATATGTAGAATAATTGTGAATTTATCAGTAGCAGTAGTAGTTTTAATATTTTAGTTAATTTTTTTCCAGGCACCTTTTTTGTCCGTCAAATGTATTTAAAATAAACTAAAATTAAAGAGAGAATGTTTTTTAACTGTCGAACCTTGTCATAATTTTATTAATTTATAGATTTTTTTAAATTGAAAAAAATAATGTTTATGGTCTTGGTCTTGGTCTCGGTCTCGGCTTGTCTCGGTCTTGGTCTTGACTCGGTCTCGGCTCCCGAAAGTCTTGGTCTTGTCTTGGTCTCGGTGCATTCTGGTCTCGGGCAAGTCTTGGTCTCTGATAGTGCGGTCTTGAACACAACACTAGTATTCAGTGTGCAGAACAGAAAAAACAAGCCAGTAACAGTAACAATAATAATGACAGGTATAAAGGATAAAACAGGATAAAGGATAGATAGAGGATCAGGATAAAGGATAAATTTATATATATTTTGTGGGTGGCTGGGGCTGTGTTTATATGGTTCTAGTTGTCACAGCAGAAGTGAACTTTATAAAGTTCTTCAGAGGTGCTGGTGCAGAGTTATTTAAGATTTTATAGGCCAATCGTATTAATGCAAATCTTTGAATGTTGTCAAAATTTAACAGTCTATATTTTTGAAAGACTAAACAGTGATGGTGTTGTAATGGTTTACGGTTGAGGATTTTGAGCGACTGTTTGTTCAAAGTTTCCAACGGCCTCAGAGCGGTTTTACTCACCTGGGACCAGCACGTTATACAATAATAAAACCGAGACATAATCATTGCATTAAAATATGTTTGAGCATCCTCCAGTGTTAACGAGTTTCTAATACATTTGAAAGTTTTGATGTTGTACCTGAGACTCTGGTACATATTTTTGATATGTTTTTAAAACATAGAGTTGGGTCTAAAATGACACCCAGGTATCGATATTCAGTGACATTTTGTATTACTTCCCCTTGTAACGTTATGTTTGGAAAGGATGACAGTTTATATTTGTTTACAAAGTACATTGTTGCTGTTTTCTTTACGTTTTATGTGAGACATGCATTATGTAGCCATATTGCGACTTTCTCCATTGCTGCTGTATATTTATTGGTTACCTGTTCAGCATCCTTTCCCCATGTATAAACGACCGTATCAACTGCATACATCTGGATATTAACATCCTCGCATACAGATGGCAGGTTGTTTATATATAGGGAGAACAGAAGAGAGCTGATGTTAGAGCCTTGTGGCAGTCCGATATCAGTAGCAGTAATAGTGGATGTAGTGTTACTGATACGGACGCATTAGGTCTGACCAGACAGATAGGAGTTAACCCAAGCCAGAGTGTTTGTCGACAGTTTAAATTTAATTCATTTTAAAAGTAACGTTGGGTGACTGACAGTATCGAATGCCTTGCGAAGGTCTAAGAATATTGCTCCTACGACTCCTCCATTATCAAGATTTTGTTTTATTGTTTCTGTGAGAAGGCAACATGATGTTACGGCCGAGTGATTTGCCCGAAAGCCAAACTGCATGGGATGTAAAAGGCCTTCATCCTCCAGATGTTATGTGAGTTGCTCAATGACCACTTTTTCTATTACTTTTGATATAACGGGGAGAATGCTAATTGTTCTGTAGTTGTTGATGTCTTGGTTATTTCCTGCTTTATGGATTTCATCATTCAAACTAGTGGCTTAGTGGCTGTTTTTATTGTGGTAGGGAAGGAGTTTTCAGTTACTGATTTATTAATATTGTTATTAGAGCAGTGAGAGTATCTTTATAGATGACGTCATAATTAAAAAAGTAGACAAATGAGGAGCAGTGGCAGAGACCAGTACATTAATGGGGATGTAGGGCAGAGACCAGTATACAGAGGCCTTGAGACAGCTGAGCAACAGTGAATACTACCAGCCTTTAATGTTTAATCCTACAGAGCAAATAAAGACAGAACTTAAAGAAATGCTCTTAAATGCAAAGGATCAAAGGTGGATTTCTCAGAATGAACATGACTTCCTACCAGCTCGCCCCCACCTTTACCAGGATCTTCAACCTCTCCCTGGCCCAGGCAGTCATCCCGCCGTGCCTAAAATCAGCCACAATAATCCCAGTGCCCAAGAAGTCCCCCACCACCAGCCTGAACGATTACCGCCCAGTGGCCCTCACTCTGGTAATCATGAAGTGCTTTGAGAGACTGGTCCTTCAGCACATTAAGGACTATCTCCCCCCAGACTTCGACCCACAGTTTGCATGTCGTGCTAACAGATCCACAGAGGATGCCGTTTCTGTAGCTCTGCACTCTGCACTGAACCACCTGGAGCAGCGGCAGAGCTACGTTTGGATGCTCTTTGTGGATTACAGTTCAGCCTTTAACACAATAAATCCCGACAGACTCATCACTAAACTGAACACTCACGGCCTTCCCCCTCTCCCAAGAAAACCATAGAGATCCTCGTGGACTTCAGGAAGCACAGCACAGACCCAGCACCCCTGTACATCAACGGTGAGTGTGTGGAGAGGTTTCATACCTTCAGGTCTCTTGGTGTCCTCATCTCCGCGGATATGTCCTGGTCAGAAAACATCACGGCAGTCTGCAAGAAAGCTCAGCAGCGGCTACACTTCTTGAGCGTTCTCAGGAGGTACAAACTAAATTCCAACCTGCTGCTGATCTTCTACTGCTCAGCTATCGAGAGCCTGCTGACGTACTGTATCACAGTATGGTACAGCAGCTGCACCGCTGCAGACAGGGAGAGGCTCCAGAGAGTTGTAAAGGCAGCACAGAAAATCATTGGCTGCCCTCTCCCCTCCCTGATGGACATTTACACCTCCCGCTGTCTCAACAGAGCTAAAACCATCACCAAAGACTGCTGCCACCCTGCCTTTGACCTGTTTGACCTGTTGCCCTCAGGGAAGCGCTACAGGTGCATTAAGGCCAGAACAAACAGACTCAGAAACAGCTTTTTTCCAAAAGCAATAACCACTCTGAATTCTCATATGCGCTGATCTCATATTCATACCCACAGACTCTGCTCAGCCACTTTAAAAAACAAAACAAAAACAGTGATGTGTAATATCATTGAACCGCATATATAGACAATGTGCTATACACCAGACACTGTATATAGCAATGTAGTTGTTTATTTATTTTTTTATTTATTTAAATACCAAATGTACATACTGTTCACTTTACATCCTTTGCTGTACTATTTATTGATGTCCTATGTTATATTGTTTGTCTATTTTATTTCTTGCACTGTTACTGGAGTTGGCTTGTTTTAATCTCATGGTACATGTGTACAATGACAATAAAGGCATGCATCATCATCATCATCATCATCACTTTTTTCTGTGTGAAAATCCCAGAATTCTTTCTTTCTACATGTTTCCAATAGTCTATAAGAACCTAGAAAAGCCCCTGGAAGACCTATGATAAGTGTGAATGAATCTATCACAGAAGCAGCATCAAAATGTGTTGACTTTCACATTAAATTATTTGTGTTAGAGCTGCCCTCTTTCATACAAGACAGTGCACATGTACTCAATAAAATGAAATAAATTAGAAATATAGGTCCAGCACTTTTTGTGACTATGGATATTGAATCACTTATGACAAATATTGACCATGAGGAAGAGTTGGAATCTCTCTCACATTATTTGGAAAATACTCAACCAGGACAGACGCCCCCTGCTGTATTCATCCTGCAACTCACAGAATGGACTTTAACTAACAATGTGTTTGTCTTTCAGAATCAATTTTATAAACTACAGAAAGGTACAGCTATGGGAGCATGTTTTGCACCTAATTATTCAAACCTGTTTATGGGACACTGGGAGGAGAAGTTTGTGTTTTCAAGCCAGAATGTCTACCAAGATAAAATCATATGGTGGGGAAGATACATAGATGACATTCTTTTACTTTGGTCAGGATCAGAGTCAGAGCTTCAGATTTTTCAACCTATCGTTAGGTCTTTTTTTTTTTTTTTTTTTTTTTAAATTAATTTCTTTAGTTTTTTTTTTTTTTTTTTGTTAAATCAATTATTAGACATTTCAGGGGACCACATCTAAACTCCAGGTGACCCCACCTGCGGTCCCTACCCCAAAATTGAAAAATGATGAAGACCAAACCTGCTTAATTAAAAATAAATGAATAAAAAAAAAACGTAAAAAAAAGGAAAAATTTAAATGAAAAACAAATTGATGATTATAAGTGGCAAAAAAATACAAAAGTTTAAATATGAATACGAATATGAATAAATCCATTAAAAAAATGCGAAAATCCATAAAATATCGTTCAAAAAAAAAAAAAAAATATTGATATATAAAGGTAGAAATAAAAAAATATATATACAAATATAATTTATTTTAATTTTATTTATTTTTTAACTTTTATTTATGTAATCATTTTTTTTATTCACACTCAATTATTTTTGAATTTGTTTTGTTTTTGTTTTTATTCTTTTATTCATTTATTTAAAATGTTGGCAGGTCTGGTCCTCCATAGAAAAACACTGGCCTACGTAAATATTTGTATTTTTATTTGTCATATAAAACGTCTAGATTGTCCTTATTTATGCTCACAAATAAAAACAAAAATAGAGCGTGTATCTTGAAAACTTTTCTAAGTGTGTACGTAACGTGGCGTAGCCATAGAAACGAGGTGGATGCGTCAGTTAAAGTCACCTACTGACCTTCAACGTTCTTAGTGAGCAGCGACAGACGGTGAGAGCAGAGCTGTCAGAGCTGTGAGCATCTTTGACCCGAGAAAGGAGCGAAAAGTTTACAAAACACAGAGACTTTCAACTTCTGACCAGGACCAGAAAAAGACTTTTTAAAACAGGAGACCAGAAAAGTAAGACCATGGCCCTGCGCTGTTTGAATGATTCTCATCTGATAGGGCAACTTTAATCATTTTAGCGTTAAAAAGTTAAACATATGCTACGATTATATTCTCTAAGTCTGTTTAAATCAGGTTTGAGACCTAAAACGTTTAGATTTTATATTATAGGTCTACAGAAAACGTTTTTAACATAACAAAAACCAATAAATGATGATTCTTCATGTGTTACTTTTGCTTCTGTGATAATTTGACTCTGATGTGACACTTGTAGTGAACGTTTGTGCTGCTGAGACTGTTTAGTAGAGATGTAATTATTTAGTAAAACAGTAGATATACTTAAGTCCTGTAATGACTTTGATGAAAATTTGTACTTTAGTTCATATCTTATAATAAGTCGATTTTTACTTAATATTTAAGAGATAAAATAGATTCTGAAGTACTTGATATGATTTTGTTTTGGTTCGTTTTAACAGCCAATGACGTTCAGTCAGTCACTGAGTGAAATGTCGTTACCAACCATGGAAGCTGTTTGCATTGTTTGAATATTTTCTTCATTTATGTACATTGATACATACTTTATTTCCTACATTGATTATTTTCTTAATGTAGAATAATTTTCTGTTATTTAAGTTTAAATGGCTTTTTTTTTTCTCATTGTATTACATTATGATTTTATTCACAGATTATGCATGTCCAAAGTTTAAAAAACTTAATAAAACTTAGCATTAAATCACACATTACTGCACAAAACCCTCTGTTTAATAATGCTTTAATAATTAATAAATGACTGTGTGGAGGTTGTGGAAACAACCAGACCATTAGGCTCGAATACATCCAATAATTATTTTTCTTATTCAAAAGCCTCCTGTGGACAAGTGTTGCAACTTATTACATTAAAATAATATTTAAAAAAAAAGATGTATCAAAATAGAAAATAAATGAGTAGATAATTGATAAATAAATAAATTCCTTAAAAGAAAGAAGTGCTGAACATCCATAGAGTGATATACAATAATCACTGCACAAATTAAATATTTATGTTTTGTCTGTATATGTTGTAAAAGGTTAACATTACTTGTAGTGCAATCTTTTTGCAACATTTATGCATGTTTTATTCTTGCAAAAGATATTAATAAATACATTTTTTTATATTGCTTTATTGTGACCATCACCAGCCCTCCCTAAGGAAGGGTAAGCTAAACTTTATATGGGGAGAATTGAATTGAACATGGTTTTTTTTTTAAATATGCAAACAAAATAATAAAAATGGGGGAAAAAATACCAAAACATTTGAACATAAGACATCAAATACAGAAGTATAATTTATAAACTCTTACTCTTTCTTCTAATCCTAGATGGGATACTTCTGTAGATTATTATTGTGGCGCTCTGCATGACTCATGTAAATTGCTTGTAAATGTCACTGATCTCAATGCTTACATTACTTTAACCTTTGTTACTAATACATGTCACTGATCTACTCACTGAACCTCTATCCTCCCTCAGAGTCTGGAGAATATTTTGTGGCCTATTGATCAGTAAGATGTGGGCCTCAGAACAGCACGTTCAGCCGGTAAGAACCTGGACACGCCCTTCCTGTTCTTCTGTAGAATTCTCTACTTAATAATGTTGATGTGTTATTGATGGTTCTTTAAATATGGATGTCATTTTGCTCTTTAGGAAGATACTTTTTTTTACTGGCCTGAGGATTATGATGACGGGTACGGGGCCCAACAAATAAATGGCCAGTACATTGCCCAACTGCTTCAGGACCAAACAACGTTCGCTGACGACCAGGACGGGGCTCCAAACTATGAAGACCTGACAACCGTTGATGTCTTGTCTATCGCAGAGTACTGCCACCCACAAAATCCTTGCCCCACAACCATCAACCCCATTCCTACTGATGTGCACATGCAGGCCCAACAACATATTGAGCTCCAAACCTTCATCCCATCGGCTGTGTCTGCTATGACAGTAAGATCTCTGTTTAACACAGTTCTTAATGTATTTCTGTAGATCTTTGTATTGATACTATGATGGGAACTCTAACATTCACATGTTTTTGTGTCTCCAGTATAATGGACTTCCAGTGTTCACTGCAGGGATGGATCCACTTCCCACTTTTGGAGGACAGTAAGTAAAGCAAACAAACAGACTTGTTCAAACGCAGACGTTACTTCACATGTGACATGATTTCTGATCCAGTGTGTTTGTGTTTTAATCTTTGTAGGAATGAGAATGACGTTGTTTCAATCGTGCAACCAGAACCCCCAGCAGTCCCAGCAGTCCCAGCACCCCCAGTGAAGGCTCCAGTCTTAAAGTGAGTTTCCTGCAGTTGTTTTCATCGTACATGTCTTTCTTGTGACTGACTCTGGATCATGCTCTGCTCACTGTTAACATGTGCTCTTATACTGTGTATTTGTGTTTTGTTCCTTCAGAAAGGTGAACAAGCGTAAGGCAGAGAAGGTGGAAGAGGGGCTGTACATAAAAAAGCCCCCCAATGCCTTCATGCTGTTTCTCAAAGAGCACAGGAAGTCTGCGGAGGAAGATCTGGGCGTGAGGACGAGCGCTGTTGTCAACAAATTCCTCGGTGAACGGGTGAGTTTGTTTTTCCTCCATGAATGATCTGTGATCTTTAAACTCTAGTCTTCAGTGTGTGTTAGTGACACTTTTCTTGTTTTCCATCAACAGTGGAAGTCATTGCCAGCGGAGGACAAAGATCAGTATAATACTGAGGCCAAACGTTGTGCTTTGCTCCACCACGAGCAGAACCCCGGCTGGACCAACAAGAGGAACTATGTAAGTCTACCCTGCAGACATGTTGCCACAGCAACCTTAAAGGTGATGGAACAGTGACTGTGAAAGTGTTTCATCAGCTAACTTAAACTTTTATGTGTTTGGTTTTAGGCAAAGAAAAGGAGACTAACTCGGAGAGTGGGCGTGTCCACGTGTTAGAGACGTTCGTCCTGCTACGACACTGGAACTACGGCTGAAATCTATGGAATCAGGACAATATCACAATGAATTAACTCACGCAGGGTTTTTCACAAATGCACATGCTTGATTTTGCAAATATGTATTTTATGCACACTTATAAATTCTGAAATGCACACGCTGTACATCACATATATTATTTTGAGGCACACATGCAATATAAATCCACAGATAATGCAAATTGCTGTTTCATCAGCTAACTTAAAGTTTTATGTGTTTTGTTTTAGGCAAAGAAAAGGAAACAAATTCGGAGAGTGGGCGTGTCCTCGTGTTAGACACGTTCGTCCTGCTACGACACTGGAACTATGGCTGAAGTCTGAGTCCAGAGATACGTCCGGGAGCCACAGTCGTTCTGAAATCCACCCTTGCTTAAACTTCTTAGTCATTTTTGGTAGCTGATGATTCAACAGCTTCTGTCACCATCATGTGACACATTGTACATTTTGTGAATGAAATATGAAATAAAAAATTGTAACTACCATTTTTTTATGTAATCAATTCAACCTAATAACACTACATCCATCACAAACCACAGTGTGTGACACTTTAAATGGCAATGAGCGACAGCACTAGGAGATCATATCAGCTGCTGTTGTATTTGTGTAAATGTAGTTATTAACCATTGTGATCTGCTGACCTTGGCATACTTACAAAATATTCTACACTTCCTTAAATATACTTTATAACCAGTGGTGGGTAGAGGAAACAACAACGGTACTCCAGTAAAAGTACTGTTACTTCATCAGTCATCTTCTGATCAAGAGGTTGGGGGTTTGATCCCAGTCTATGTGTTGGGCAAGACACTGAGCCCTAAGTTGTTCTCAGTGGTTGACCCATGGCAGCTCAGTCTCATTGGTGGGTGAATGAGTTGAAATTGTAAAGCGCTTTGGGACGACTTCAGTGTAGACATAAAAGCACTTTATAAATCAAGTTCATTTACCATTTTTAAAAGTACTTGTACTTGAGTAAGAGTAAAAAAGTACCTCATAAAAAAAACTTCTCAAGTAACTTCAGATACATTTTATTACTTCCAGAACAAACCATTAGTCCCTGAATTAAATACTTGAATACATTCATTAAAAAAAAAAACATAGCCTAAAAACAGAATCAACATAAAGTGTGTATATCAGTGGTTCCCAAACTTTTCTGGGTCGTGACCTCAGAGACTTTTTTTCTCTAGTTTTATGATCAAATTTGTTTTTCTGTTACAAATACAGAGAAGTAAATATTAGTGTACAAAGTGATAATATGAGTCAGCTCAGTTATTTTTTATACTGCATTTTATTTGAACAATATTTATATTGTTTGAAATTGTATGTGGTGTTTCACTTTGAAAAAGAATAATACATTTTTAAGCTCTTTCAGCTTCTTCTTACACTGCATGTCTATTTCTCTGATGTTATGTATTGTTTTTTAAATTGTGCAAAAATAGATAAATAAAAACAATAATTACTATCACTACACGCTTCAGGCGACCCCACATTGGGTCACGACCCCAATATTGAAAAACCCTGGTGTGTATATAAATATATTCAAATACCTGAACCTTCACAACCTGTGTGCTTGAACACACTTGTTCTGAAATATCCTCACTAACAACAATGCAAGACACAGTAATTTAACCCAACTTTGGAGCGTAACTTCATCCCCTTGTTAATAGATCGTAATAAATTAATTGTAAACATAAATAAAACAAAGTATGGATATTTGGTAATTAAAGATAACCCAAAAATAAAAATAGATGATATTCAACAAGAAAATGTTCCTGAAAATAAATTTCTTGGGGTAATAATTGACAATAAACTGACATGAAAAGCCAACATCAGACAGAAAAAGCAAATTTTCAAAAAGCCTGTCAATTATGAAAAAAGCTAAACATTTTGTGGACCATGATGCAATGAGAATTATACGTCTGTCAGTATGTGGAGTGAAATTATGGAACAGCCTGGATTCACAAGAAAAGCAATGCCTAAGTATTCAGAGTTTTAAACTGGAAATAAAATGCAGAAGGGCATGAAAAATGAGAAATATATGACAAACACCCATTGCAGAAAGAAGCCTTAGAATGTGACAATCCATGCGTTTTTGTTCCATGGAGCTGCCAGTGATTGAACCTGGGGCCTCATACATGCTAAGCATGAGCTCTACCACTGAGCTACATCCCCTGTCTTTGTGTATGAAAATGAGAAAAAAAATGAGAAAAAAGTTGCGAATGCCCAAAACTGGACTTAAGGTAATAATAAGGCATAAGACTTGAACAAATTTGGATTTTTTTTTTTTCTGAGAAAAGGCTATCAAAAGACTCTAAAAACTAGTCTAAATATGATGTGCACACATAAACTGGAAATAAAATGCAGAAGGGCATGAAAAATGTGACAAACACCCATTTCAGAAAGAAGGTATGGAACTTCACAATCCATGAGTTAATGATTCTTGGAGATGCCAGGGATTGAAACTGGGGCCTCATACATGCTAAGCATGCACTCTACCACTGAGCTACGTCCCCTGTTGTCTTTACAAAAAATGAGAAAAAAAAAATGTGAATTAAGTTGCAAATGCCCAAAATTGGACTTAAGGTAATAATAAGGCATAAGACTTGAACAAATTTGGATTTTTTTTTTTTTCTGAGAAAAGACCCTAAAAACTAGTCTAAATATGATGTGCACACTTAAAATGGAATTAAAATGCAGAAGGGCATGAAAAATGTGACAAACTCCCATTTTAGAAAGAAGGCATGGAACTTCACAATCCATGAGTTTTTGAATCTTGGAGATGCCAGGGATTGAACCTGGGGCCTCATACATGCTAAGCATGCGCTCTACCACTGAGCTACATCCCCAATTATGTTTACAAAAAATGAGAAAAAAAAAATGTGAATTAAGTTGCAAATGCCCAAAATTGGACTTAAGTTAATAATAAGGCATAAGACTTGAACAAATTTGGATTTTTTTTTTCTGAGAAAAGACCCTAAAAACTAGTCTGAATATGATGTACACACTTAAACTGGAATTAAAATGCAGAAGGGCATGAAAAATGAGAAATAAGTGACAAACACCCATTTCAGACAGAAGGTATGGAACTTCACAATCCATGAGTTAATGATTCTTGGAGATGCCAGGGATTAAACCTGGGGCCTCATACATGCTAAGCATGCACTCTACCACTGAGCTACATCCCCTGTTGTCTATACAAAAATGAGAAAAAAAAAAATGAAAAAAAAAAAAATGTGAATTAAGTTGCAAATGCCCACAATTGGACTTAAGGTAATAATAAGGCATAAGACTTGAACAAATTTGGATATTTTTTTTTCTGAGAAAAGACCCTAAAAACTAGTCTAAATATGATGTGCACACTTAAACTGGAATTAAAATGCAGAAGGGCATGAAAAATATGACAAATACCCATTGCAGAAAGAAGGCATAGAACTTGACAATCCATGCGTTTTTGTTCCATGGAGATGCCAGGGATTGAACCTGGGGCCTCATACATGCTAAGCATGCACTCTACCACTGAGCTACAACCCCAATTATGTTCACAAAAAATGAAAAAAAAAAAAAATGTGAATTAAGTTGCAAATGCCAAAAATTGGACTTAAGGTAATAATAAGGCATAAGACTTGAACAAATTTGGATTTTTTTTTTTCTGAGAAAAGACCCTAAAAACTAGTCTAAATTTGATGTGCACACTTAAACTGGAATTAAAATGCAGAAGGGCATGAAAAATGAGAAAAATGTGACAAACACCCATTTCAGAAAGAAGGTATGGAACTTCACAATCCAATGATTCTTGGAGATGCCAGGGATTGAACCTGGGGCCTCATACATGCTAAGCATGCACTCTACCACTAAACTACATCCCCTGTAGTCTTTATTAAAATTGAGGAAAAAAAAAATAAATATGAATTAAGTTGCAAATGCCCAAAATTGGACTTAAGGTAATAATAAGGCATAAGACTTGAACAAATTTGGATTATTTTTTTTTTTTCTGAGAAAAGACCCTAAAAACTAGTCTAAATATGATGTGCATGCACACTTAAAATGGAATTAAAATGCAGAAGGGCATGAAAAATGTGACAAACTCCCATTGTGGAAAGAAGGGATGGAATATCACAATTCATGAGTTTTTGAATCTTGGAAATGCCAGGGATTGAGTATGGGGCCTCATACATGCGAAGCATGCACTCTACCACTGAGCTACATCCCCTGTTGTCTTCACAAAAAATGAGAAGAAAAAAAATGAGAAAAAAGTTGCAAATGCCCAAGATCGGAGGTAAGGTAATATAGAATGTCATAAGACTTGAAAAAATTTGGAGTTTTCTTTTTTTTTCTGAGAAAGGATTTTCAAAAGACCCTAAACATTTCTTTAAATATGACATGCACACTTAAACTGGGATTAAAATGCAGAATGGCATAAAAAAAGAGAAAAATTGACAAACATCTAATTAGAAAGAAGTGATAGACCATGACTATATTAAGCATTTGTTTGTTGGAGATGCCAGGGATTGAACCTGGGGCCTCGTACATGCAAAGCACACACTCTACCACTGAGCTACATCCCCTTTTGGCTTGTTAAAAAATGAGAAAAAAAAAAAAAATGAGCAAAAAGTTGCAAATGCCCAAAATTGGACTTAAGGTAATAATAAGGCAAAAGACTTGAAAAAATTTGGATTTTTTTTTTTTTTTCTGAGAAAAGGCTATCAAAAGATTCTAAAAAAATAGTCTAAATATGATGTGCACACTTAAACTGGAATTAAAATGCAGAAGGGAATGAAAAATGAGTTAAGTGGCTTAATTAAAAATGAGAAAAAAAAATGAGAAAAAAGTTGTAAATGCCCAAAATCGAAAGTAAAGGTATAAGACTTTAAAAAAGTTAGAGTTTTTTTTTTTTTTGTCTGAGAAAAGGTTATCAAAAGACTCTAAAAACTAGTCTAAATATGATGTGCACACTTAAATCACTTCATAGACCTATGATCTCCAAAAAAACCAAATGAATGAAAATTAAATGAAATTTTGTAAAAAAAAAACTTAAAATCTTAAGAGAATATTGCCGAAGCACATGGAACGTGGCATCTAAAACGGCTCAAAAGCAACACATGTCAATGGATCTGTGCTCGCTTGTTAAGGCCTGGGTTGCCAACACATCTAGAAGCAGGAAATACACTGTTTATATGTTGACCCACATAAGAACCCCAGGGATTTTATAGCCTTGACTGGGTTCAGGTATCAATGGGATTTTTTAAAATCACAAATTAAAAAGGGATCAATTAATACAAAAATAAATTAATAATGCCAGTTAGACAATATGTGTTGTTTTTGTTTCCTAAATTTAAAACTTGTGTTTAATGCATTGGACATTCATTTAAAAGGCTGTGAGGTTTTCTCTTATCTTACTACGAGTGCTCTCAAGTCATGACCACAGAGAAGTTGCGAGAATAGAAACCAATGGTAAATCCTAAAAACCAATGAGTACTAACAAAATCCCAGAAAATAATGACTTCTCTTTTTTTTATTCTTATGTCTTTTTGTCAGAGGCCCTTTATGTTTAATGTAGGCCATGGCTATTCATACAGAAACATATGAATCCTCTATTCATATGGAGGGCCCCTCATTGGCCAGTTTAGGTGACGATAGGGCACCATGTGACTTAAAGTTCTGTTTTTGTCAATGGCATGTGTGGGTGCAGACCCAAATGCAGGGACGGAGGCGGAGCTCAAGTGTATCATACCAGTATTTATTTTCACTACAGGCATAGTAAGTCCAGGGAGGCAGATGCAAACAAAAAAAACACAAAAAGCAAAACCAAGAAGTGAGGGTAAACGAGAATGTCCAAAACTCTATCCAGGAATTACTGGTAACCAACAGACCCATAGTCACAGCACATGTAATGTCCCAGCACTGAAGTGAACCCAAGCCTCCACATTTATACTCAGCAGTTTAATCAATTGCAGCTGGAGGCCAATCAGCAGGAGAAAGCTGCCGGAAGGGAGTCCAAGATCTCCTGCCTGCCCTCCAAAATAAAACCCCATCGTGACAGTTTTATTTTAAGCAACTCCGCTAACCCTTTTATTTGAACCCTAACCCTATCACTAACCCTAACCCAGGAAATACCCTAAAATGTTTATTATTTTCGTATATGTATTTTCAATGGTGGAATTTGCCATGTTAAATATGTTAAAATGATATATCCATATATCACTTGGCCATCCTGGCACAGCACACACACATAGGCACATTACGCTTATGTAGAAAAGGTCGGGAAAACGTACGTTTCCGTATGGATTTAGAGCTAATGGTAAATGTCTTACTAATCTGAGCCAAATTATTCAAAGACCGTTTGAATGTTTCTCCTAAATTAATGTCAACTTTACATTAAATCCCTAAAATTTATTGGATCCAAACTAGTCAAAGACCTTTAATCTTTCTTTAAAATGATATGAATAATGAAATTTAAAAGTTATTAAGTCAACTGCCTAATTTCTTTTTAATGTGCCTATGTATTTTTCTTAGTGTTGTTTAGATGTGTTTTATTTTAACCATACTGGTTGGTATATTTTGTTTGCAATAAAGAAAAGAAATAAACATCGTCTCTTTATCCTGCCACGGCAAACATGCAATCAATTTATCCAAGATAGTGCAGACCAGACTTTGTCTAACCCTGCATTCTCCTTTATCCTGGATGTATTTATCCGACTTTTGTGTAATACCCCCCAGATGTATATTTGACAAAGTGAAAGTAAACAATAAAGTTAAAAAACTGTTGTGCTGCATGGGTTTCTTGTGTTAGAAAATTGTTTGAAAAATGTGTTGTCTCCATGGTGCTCTTCAGTTTGGGGATCCAACTTAGAGTTTCAAAAAGATCTGAGGCACTCAGAGAGACTGTAGTTAAAAAGCCTTTATTCCATCAGGACTATTTAATCATAAAAACCATGTCAACATGTTTCAGCCTAACAGGCCTTCATCAGGGCAGTAACAAAATGGCTGCCAAGCAACTTCCTTTAAAGATTTTCAACAGGTCACATGACCAAGTGAAATGTTACACATTTACAATTAAAATCTGTAGAGCTGTTCATTCAGTGATGTTTAAGAACATGAAAAATGCATTATACAGGATTGATACATAGAGATTTTCTAAACATGTATTAAATTAGAGCTCAGAAAAGCTGTAAAAGAAAAGCTACAAAAAAGGAGAGAAGTACATTTCTCAAAGTCATGGCAGATAAACCAGGAGCAAAACCAGAATGAACAGGTGATTAACATATCAGGTGTTCCACTCACACCCAGTCATGTCTCTGTGCTGTCTAAAAGTCTAACTTTTGCCTCCACAAACACAACCAAAGAATTTCAAACCAAGATAAACTTGTTTCATTTCCATCACAATCTCCAGCTGAAAGTTTGGTACAACACTAACCCCAATCAAGCTGCCTCTCACTCTCAGATTCAGACAGAATCTACACAAACATTATTTAAGCCCAAGTCCACCTTCATTCCTACCACATTCCATCCTACTTTGAACACATTTTACAGAAAAGTACCATTTGAAATAGACACGTTTTTTGCCTCAAAGACAAAAAGAGAATGTAACCTGTTAAAAGAAGAAAATGAGGCACTGAAATGGTTTTCAACTAATGATAGTTTAGTCTTTATTTGAAGGGACAAATGTATAGAGACATTAAAATCATAAAATACAGAGATGTTCTACACCAGAGTATAGTTAAACAGCTAGTTTATTCCATCTGTAGTCCCTGGTTACCTGTATAAAACATACAATAACATTCAATAAATTACAATGGTAAAAACTGTACAAGAACAATCACTCAGAATATGCACTCTCACTGACACACGCACAGACATGAACAATATCACACCTGTACATTACATCCACACCTCTCATTTACAGCAACACACCTGGATAGTGTTATAATAGTCAAGTTCGGTCTTGAGACCAAATTTTAAAGGTCTCGGAATTATTTTGACTCGATCTTGTCTTCAATTCGAGATTTTCCCTCAAGACCGTTCGAGACCAGCACTAATTCCTGCTATTTTTAAACTTTTTTATAATGTGATAATAACGAGATAAAACAATCCTTTATTCATTCTTTAATCCACCCCGTATAATGACAGCAACCTTCGTATTTCGAATAAATTTGTAAAAGCACAGCAAAGAGGAAACACTCTGTGGTGTGTAGGTGAGCAGTCATGATATTTCTTGGCAGAAATGCTTTTAAACACTTGCTGTACATTCAGCTCACATAAAAATCTTGTTTTCAAATATGTACAATAATTGTGAATTTATCAGTAGCAGTAGTAGTTTTAATATTTCAGTAAATTTTTTGCAGGCACCTTTTTTGTCCGTCAAATGTATTTAAAAGAAACTAAAACCAAAGAGAGAATGTTATTTAACTGTTGAACCGTGTCATAATTTTATCATTTATATTTTTTTGAAATTTAAAAAAAAAATGTTTCGTCTCGGTCCCACCTTGTCTCCGTCTTGGTCTTGACTCGGTTTCGGCTCCTGGAAGTCTTGGTCTTGTCTTGGTCTCGGTGCATTCTGGTCTCGGGCAAGTCTTGGTCTCTGATAGTGCGGTCTTGAACACAACACTACACCTGGATAATACATTCTCTAATTCTGTCATTATTTACAAACACTAACCACAAATTCAATACAGTACTTTTTATAAAATACACGTTAATCTGTTCTCGTTCATGAATATATACACATTACCGGTAAGTTGTCACGTGGTTCAAACATAGTGTCCACCTCAGTGTCTGTGTGAGCAGCTTTGATTGTTCCACAGACACTTTTTAAGTTCTGCAGTGAACAGAAAATAGTCAGTTTGACTTTTCAGGTCTGTTGTGAAATCGTTCCATTCTTTATTGTTTTATATGAGAAGTATGATTGTGCTAATGAAGTTTTACATCTGGGTATGGTACACTGCCCCCTGGTGGAGGATCTTCAGAATCAGAATCAGAAAAGTTTATTTTGCCAAGTCCAGTTTTCAAAAACAACACAGAGAATTTGACTCAGTATTCAGTAGTGTTGTGGCGGTCAAGACCGGTCTTGGTCTCGTGACCAAATTTTAAAGGTCTTGGTCTTGTCTCGGACTCTGAAGCATTTTGACTCGGTCTTGTCTCGGACTCGGGCTGCCCGGACTCGGGATTTTCCGTCAAGACCGTTCAAGACCAGCACTAATTCCTGCTATTTTTAAACTTTTTTATAATGTGATAATAACACGGAGAAGAACGGGATAAAACAATATTTTATTAATTCTTTAATCCACCCTGTATAATGACCGCAACCTTCCTTAATGTGACTGAGTGACGTGTGTGACACACTCATACGTGTGTGACACACTCATACGTGTGTGACTACGGTGTCAGTTTGGACCACGGAGCGCAAGGGAGATATGAACTAATCACCGGTAAAAATCCCAGTAAAACTCCAGAAAACAATCACTAGTAATAAATATCATCTCCCTGGTAAAGACAGTAGCTCTAATAACTGGTAAAATGATAAACTGATGATATTACAGCCTGTGAAGGCTGGATAGGGGACGCACTTACTCTGCTTCTGGGTCCTAGTGCCAGCCGAGCGGTGAAGCCTGTTCCGTTTACCGTGTTTAATAAGTCCGTGTGTGTTTAATAAGTCCGTGTGTGTTTAATAAGTCCGTGTGTGTTTAATAAGTCCGTGTGTGTTTAATAAGTCTGTGTGTGTTTAATAAGTGTGTGTGTGTCCGTGTGAAAGTCTGCATGTTTATGTCTCTGTCCATCCACTCTTTTCATTATATCCATGTCTTTTAAGGCTTTATTACATAATGTCGGCTGTAGTTCGGGCTGCCGCCATCTTGGATTATGTCGTCACCAGCGCGTCATCGCCGCAGAGTTGCACGAGCATAGAATGAGTCAAATAACTGTAAAGAGGTCTTATATTAATCTATTTTCTTTTTAAAGTGGTGTTTTTTTTGTGGCTTTAGACTCCAATTACATGTATGTATATAATATGTTCCCAACAATATAAACAGGTTCACAATATAATTATTTTTTATAGTTTCTGTTTCCACTGTATCCAGAATAATAATAATAATTCTCAACAAGAACAATTGGTTGATTTGTCACATGACTGTTCCAGGGTTTGAGTTTGTTTTATTTAGTTTCACATCTACCTGTAGCTCTGTTTTTTACACTGCTGACAACTTGTTTGTAGTTTTATTTCAGAAAGTTTCACTTTTACAGTTACAGTTGGAAACCTTTGTTAATTGAATATCCTAGGTACATTACAGTAACCAAATTAAACTAAATCATCTAAGTGAATTAATAAAATAACCTGTGTAAAGGCTTTTTCAAACTAAAAAATTATCTTGTGAAATCTGTGACCTGTTGACCTGAACAACTGAAAGAATCAGAATCAAGAATCATTATTTCTTGGCAGAAACACTTTTAAACACTTGCTGTACATTCAGCTGACATAAAAATATTGTTTTCAAATATGTAGAATAATTGTGAATTTATCAGTAGCAGTAGTAGTTTTAATATTTTAGTTAATTTTTTTCCAGGCACCTTTTTTGTCCGTCAAATGTATTTAAAATAAACTAAAATTAAAGAGAGAATGTTTTTTAACTGTCGAACCTTGTCATAATTTTATTTATTTATAGATTTTTTTAAATTGAAAAAAATAATGTTTATGGTCTTGGTCTTGGTCTCGGTCTCGGCTTGTCTCGGTCTTGGTCTTGACTCGGTCTCGGCTCCCGAAAGTCTTGGTCTTGTCTTG
The DNA here is from genome assembly GCF_900634775.1 of Gouania willdenowi. NCBI lineage: Eukaryota > Metazoa > Chordata > Actinopteri > Blenniiformes > Gobiesocidae > Gouania > Gouania willdenowi. Next base: position 30,011,967 of record NC_041064.1, on the reverse strand, counting down.
GTCTCGGTGCATTCTGGTCTCGGGCAAGTCTTGGTCTCTGATAGTGCGGTCTTGAACACAACACTAGTATTCAGTGTGCAGAACAGAAAAAACAAGCCAGTAACAGTAACAATAATAATGACAGGTATAAAGGATAAAACAGGATAAAGGATAGATAGAGGATCAGGATAAAGGATAAATTTATATATATTTTGTGGGTGGCTGGGGCTGTGTTTATATGGTTCTAGTTGTCACAGCAGAAGTGAACTTTATAAAGTTCTTCAGAGGTGCTGGTGCAGAGTTATTTAAGATTCTATAGGCCAATCGTATTAATGCAAATATTTGAATGTTGTCAAAATTTAACAGTCTATATTTTTGAAAGACTAAACAGTGATGGTGTTGTAATGGTTTACGGTTGAGGATTTTGAGCGACTGTTTGTTCAAAGTTTCCAACGGCCTCAGAGCGGTTTTACTCACCTGGGACCAGCACGTTATACAATAATAAAACCGAGACATAATCATTGCATTAAAATAAGTTTGAGCATCCTCCAGTGTTAACGAGTTTCTAATACATTTGAAAGTTTTGATGTTGTACCTGAGACTCTGGTACATATGTTTGATATGTTTTTAAAACATAGAGTTGGGTCTAAAATGACACCCAGGTATCGATATTCAGTGACATTTTGTATTACTTCCCCTTGTAACGTTATGTTTGGAAAGGATGACAGTTTATATTTGTTTACAAAGTACATTGTTGCTGTTTTCTTTACGTTTTATGTGAGACATGCATTATGTAGCCATATTGCGACTTTCTCCATTGCTGCTGTATATTTATTGGTTACCTGTTCAGCATCCTTTCCCCATGTATAAACGACCGTATCATCTGCATACATCTGGATATTAACATCCTCGCATACAGATGGCAGGTTGTTTATATATAGGGAGAACAGAAGAGAGCCGATGTTAGAGCCTTGTGGCAGTCCGATATCAGTAGCAGTAATAGTGGATGTAGTGTTACTGATACGGACGCATTAGGTCTGACCAGACAGATAGGAGTTAACCCAAGCCAGAGTGTTTGTCGACAGTTTAAATTTAGTTCATTTTAAAAGTAACGTTGGGTGACTGACAGTATCGAATGCCTTGCGAAGGTCTAAGAATATTGCTCCTACGACTCCTCCATTATCAAGATTTTGTTTTATTGTTTCTGTGAGAAGGCAACATGATGTTACGGTCGAGTGATTTGCCCGAAAGCCAAACTGCATGGGATGTAAAAGGCCTTCATCCTCCAGATGTTGTGTGAGTTGCTCAATGACCACTTTTTCTATTACTTTTGATATAACGGGGAGAATGCTAATTGTTCTGTAGTTGTTGATGTCTTGGTTATTTCCTGCTTTATGGATTTCATCATTCAAACTAGTGGCTTAGTGGCTGTTTTTATTGTGGTAGGGAAGGAGTTTTCAGTTACTGATTTATTAATATTGTTATTAGAGCAGTGAGAGTATCTTTATAGATGACGTCATAATTAAAAAAGTAGACAAATGAGGAGCAGTGGCAGAGACCAGTACATTAATGGGGATGTTGGGCAGAGACCAGTATACAGAGGCCTTGAGACAGCTGAGCAACAGTGAATACTACCAGCCTTTAATGTTTAATCCTACAGAGCAAATAAAGACAGAACTTAAAGAAATTCTCTTAAATGCAAAGGATCAAAGGTGGATTTCTCAGAATGAACATGACTTCCTACCAGCTCGCCCCCACCTTTACCAGGATCTTCAACCTCTCCCTGGCCCAGGCAGTCATCCCGCCGTGCCTAAAATCAGCCACAATAATCCCAGTGCCCAAGAAGTCCCCCACCACCAGCCTGAACGATTACCGCCCAGTGGCCCTCACTCTGGTAATCATGAAGTGCTTTGAGAGACTGGTCCTTCAGCACATTAAGGACTATCTCCCCCCAGACTTCGACCCACAGTTTGCATGTCGTGCTAACAGATCCACAGAGGATGCCGTTTCTGTAGCTCTGCACTCTGCACTGAACCACCTGGAGCAGCAGCAGAGCTACGTTTGGATGCTCTTTGTGGATTACAGTTCAGCCTTTAACACAATAAATCCCAACAGACTCATCACTAAACTGAACACTCACGGCCTTCCCCCTCTCACATGTGCCTGGATAAATGACTTTTTAACCAACCGACCACAGAATGAGAGACTTGGCCCCCACCTTTCCTCCACCCGTACGCTGAGCATCGGCTCCCCACAGGGCTGTGTGCTGAGCCCCCTCCTGTACTGCCTCTACACTTACGACTGCAGTTCGGCCTACAATGACAATCTCATCGTCAAGTTTGCTGACGACACTACAGTGGTCGGACTCATTTCTAAGGATGATGAGACGTCCTACAGAGAGAAGGTCCTTAAGTTGGCAGCCTGGTGTTGAGAGAATAACCTCGCTCTGAACATCAAGAAAACCAGAGAGATCCTTGTGGACTTCAGGAAGCACAGCACAGACCCAGCACCCCTGTACATCAACGGTGAGTGTGTGGAGAGGTTTCATACCTTCAGGTCTCTTGGTGTCCTCATCTCCGCGGATATGTCCTGGTCAGAAAACATCACGGCAGTCTGCAAGAAAGCTCAGCAGCGGCTACACTTCTTGAGCGTTCTCAGGAGGTACAAACTAAATTCCAACCTGCTGCTGATCTTCTACTGCTCAGCTATCGAGAGCCTGCTGACGTACTGTATCACAGTATGGTACAGCAGCTGCACCGCTGCAGACAGGGAGAGGCTCCAGAGAGTTGTAAAGGCAGCACAGAAAATCATTGGCTGCCCTCTCCCCTCCCTGATGGACATTTACACCTCCCGCTGTCTCAACAGAGCTAAAACCATCACCAAAGACTGCTGCCACCCTGCCTTTGACCTGTTTGACCTGTTGCCCTCAGGGAAGCGCTACAGGTGCATTAAGGCCAGAACAAACAGACTCAGAAACAGCTTTTTTCCAAAAGCAATAACCACTCTGAATTCTCATATGCGTTGATCTCATATTCATACCCACAGACTCTGCTCAGCCACTTTAAAAAACAAAACAAAAACAGTGATGTGTAATATCATTGAACCGCATATATAGACAATGTGCTATACACCAGACACTGTATATAGCAATGTAGTTGTTTATTTATTTTTTTTTTTATTTAAATACCAAATGTACATACTGTTCACTTTACATCCTTTCCTGTACTTTTTATTGATGTCCTATGTTAAATTGTTGGCTTGTTTATTTTATTTCTTGCACTGTTACTGGAGTTGGCTTGTTTTAATCTCATGGTACATGTGTACAATGACAATAAAGGCATGCATCATCATCATCATCATCATCACTTTTTTCTGTGTGAAAATCCCAGAATTCCTTCTTTCTACATGTTTCCAATAGTCTATAAGAACCTATAAAAGCCCCTGGAAGACCTATGATAAGTGTGAATGAATCTATCACAGAAGCAGCATCAAAATGTGTTGACTTTCACATTAAATTATTTGTGTTAGAGCTGCCCTCTTTCATACAAGACAGTGCACATGTACTCAATAAAATGAAATAAATTAGAAATATAGGGCCAGCACTTTTTGTGACTATGGATATTGAATCACTTATGACAAATATTGACCATGAGGAAGAGTTGGAATCTCTCTCACATTACTTGGAAAATACTCAACCAGGACAGACGCCCCCTGCTGTATTCATCCTGCAACTCACAGAATGGACTTTAACAAACAATGTGTTTGTCTTTCAGAATCAATTCTATAAACTACAGAAAGGTACAGCTATGGGAGCATGTTTTGCACCTAATTATTCAAACCTGTTTATGGGACACTGGGAGGAGATGTGTTTTCAAGCCAGAATGTCTACCAAGATAAAATCATATGGTGGGGAAGATACATAGATGACATTCTTTTACTTTGGTCAGGATCAGAGTCAGAGCTTCAGATTTTTCAACCTATCGTTAGGTCTTTTTTTTTTTTTTTTAAATTAATTTGTTTAGTTTTTTTTTTTTTTTTTTGTTAAATCAATTATTAGACATTTCAGGGGACCACATCTAAACTCCAGGTGACCCCACCTGCGGTCCCGACCCCAAAATTGAAAAATGATGAAGACCAAACCTGCTTAATTAAAAATAAATGAATTTTTTAAAAAAACGTAAAAAAAAAAAGGAAAAATTTAAATGAAAAACAAATTGATGATTATAAGTGGCAAAAAAATACAAAAGTTTAAATATGAATACGAATATGAATAAATCCATTAAAAAAATGCGAAAATCTATAAAATATCGTTCAAAAATAAAAAAAAATATTGATATATAAAGGTAGAAATAAAAAAATATATATATACAAATATAATTTATTTTAATTTTATTTATTTTTTAACTTTTATTTATGTAATCATTTATTTTATTCATACTCAATTATTTTTGAATTTGTTTTGTTTTTGTTTTTATTCTTTTATTCATTTATTTAAAATGTTGGCAGGTCTGGTCCTCCATAGAAAAACACTGGCCTACGTAAATATTTGTATTTATATTTGTCATATAAAACGTCTAGATTGTCCTTATTTATGCTCACAAATAAAAACAAAAATAGAGCGTGTATCTTGAAAACTTTTCTAAGTGTGTACGTAACGTGGCGTAGCCATAGAAACGAGGTGGATGCGTCAGTTAAAGTCACCTACTGACCTTCAACGTTCTTAGTGAGCAGCGACAGACGGTGAGAGCAGAGCTGTCAGAGCTGTGAGCATCTTTGACCCGAGAAAGGAGCGAAAAGTTTACAAAACACAGAGACTTTAAACTTCTGACCAGGACCAGAAAAAGACTTTTTAAAACAGGAGACCAGAAAAGTAAGACCATGGCCCTGCGCTGTTTGAATGATTCTCATCTGATAGGGCAACTTTAATCATTTTAGCGTTAAAAAGTTAAACATATGCTACGATTATATTCTCTAAGTCTGTTTAAATCAGGTTTGAGACCTAAAACGTTTAGATTTTATATTATAGGTCTACAGAAAACGTTTTTAACATAACAAAAACCAATAAATGATGATTCTTCATATGTTACTTTTGCTTCTGTGATAATTTGACTCTGATGTGACACTTGTAGTGAACGTTTGTGCTGCTGAGACTGTTTAGTAGAGATGTAATTATTTAGTAAAACAGTAGATATACTTAAGTCCTGTAATGACTTTGATGAAAATTTGTACTTTAGTTCATATCTTATAATAAGTCGATTTTTACTTAATATTTAAGAGATAAAATAGATTCTGAAGAACTTGATATGATTTTGTTTTGGTTCGTTTTAACAGCCAATGACGTTCAGTCAGTCACTGAGTGAAATGTCGTTACCAACCATGGAAGCTGTTTGCATTGTTTGAATATTTTCTTCATTTATGTACATTGATACATACTTTATTTCCTACATTGATTATTTTCTTAATGTAGAATAATTTTCTGTTATTTAAGTTTAAATGGCTTTTTTTTTTCTCATTGTATTACATTATGATTTTATTCACAGATTATGCATGTCCAAAGTTTAAAAAACTTAATAAAACTTAGCATTAAATCACACATTACTGCACAAAACCCTCTGTTTAATAATGCTTTAATAATTAATAAATGACTGTGTGGAGGTTGTGGAAACAACCAGACCATTAGGCTCGAATACATCCAATAATTATTTTTCTTATTCAAAAGCCTCCTGTGGACAAGTGTTGCAATTTATTACATTAAAATAATATTTAAAAAAAGATATATCAAAATAGAAAATAAATGAGTAGATAATTGATAAATAAATAAATTCCTTAAAAGAAAGCAGTGCTGAACATCCATAGAGTGATATACAATAATCACTGCACAAATTAAATATTTATGTTTTGTCTGTATATGTTGTAAAAGGTTAACATTACTTGTAGTGCAATCTTTTTGCAACATTTATGCATGTTTTATTCTTGCAAAAGATATTAATAAATACATTTTTTTATATTGCTTTATTGTGACCATCACCAGCCCTCCCTAAGGAAGGGTAAGCTAAACTTTATATGGGGAGAATTGAATTGAATTGTTTTTTTTTTAAAATATGCAAACAAAATAATAAAAATGGGGGAAAAAATACCAAAACATTTGAACATAAGACATCAAATACAGAAGTATAATTTATAAACTCTTACTCTTTCTTCTAATCCTCGATGGGATAATTCTGTAGATTATTATTGTGGCGCTCTGCATGACTCATGTAAATTGCTTGTAAATGTCACTGATCTCAATGCTTACATTACTTTAACCTTTGTTACTAATACATGTCACTGATCTACTCACTGAACCTCTTTCCTCCCTCAGAGTCTGGAGAATATTTTGTGGCCTATTGATCAGTAAGATGTGGGCCTCAGAACAGCACGTTCAGCCGGTAAGAACCTGGACACGCCCTTCCTGTTCTTCTGTAGAATTCTCTACTTAATAATGTTGATGTGTTATTGATGGTTCTTTAAATATGGATGTCATTTTGCTCTTTAGGAAGATACTTTTTTTTACTGGCCTGAGGACTATGATGACGGGTACGGGGCCCAACAAATAAATGGCCAGTACATTGCCCAACTGCTTCAGGACCAAACAACGTTCGCTGACGACCAGGACGGGGCTCCAAACTATGAAGACCTGACAACCGTTGATGTCTTGTCTATCGCAGAGTACTGCCACCCACAAAATCCTTGCCCCACAACCATCAACCCCATTCCTACTGATGTGCACATGCAGGCCCAACAACATATTGAGCTCCAAACCTTCATCCCATCGGCTGTGTCTGCTATGACAGTAAGATCTCTGTTTAACACAGTTCTTAATGTATTTCTGTAGATCTTTGTATTGATACTATGATGGGAACTCTAACATTCACATGTTTTTGTGTCTCCAGTATAATGGACTTCCAGTGTTCACTGCAGGGATGGATCCACTTCCCACTTTTGGAGGACAGTAAGTAAAGCAAACAAACAGACTTGTTCAAACGCAGACGTTACTTCACATGTGACATGATTTCTGATCCAGTGTGTTTGTGTTTTAATCTTTGTAGGAATGAGAATGACTTTGTTTCAATCGTGCAACCAGAACCCCCAGCAGTCCCAGCAGTCCCAGCCCCCCCAGTGAAGGCTCCAGTCTTAAAGTGAGTTTCCTGCAGTTGTTTTCATCATACATGTCTTTCTTGTGACTGACTCTGGATCATGCTCTGCTCACTGTTAACATGTGCTCTTATACTGTGTATTTGTGTTTTGTTCCTTCAGAAAGGTGAACAAGCGTAAGGCAGAGAAGGTGGAAGAGGGGCTGTACATAAAAAAGCCCCCCAATGCCTTCATGCTGTTTCTCAAAGAGCACAGGAAGTCTGCGGAGGAAGATCTGGGCGTGAGGACGAGCGCTGTCGTCAACAAATTCCTCGGTGAACGGGTGAGTTTGTTTTTCCTCCATGAATGATCTGTGATCTTTAAACTCTAGTCTTCAGTGTGTGTTAGTGACACTTTTCTTGTTTTCCATCAACAGTGGAAGTCATTGCCAGCGGAGGACAAAGATCAGTATAATACTGAGGCCAAACGTTGTGCTTTGCTCCACCACGAGCAGAACCCCGGCTGGACCAACAAGAAGAACTATGTAAGTCTACCCTGCAGACATGTTGCCACAGCAACCTTAAAGGTGATGGAACAGTGACTGTGAAAGTGTTTCATCAGCTAACTTAAACTTTTATGTGTTTGGTTTTAGGCAAAGAAAAGGAGACTAATTCGGAGAGTGGGCGTGTCCACGTGTTAGAGACGTTCGTCCTGCTACGACACTGGAACTACGGCTGAAATCTATGGAATCAGGACAATATCACAATGAATTAACTCACGCAGGGTTTTTCACAAATGCACATGCTTGATTTTGCAAATATGTATTTTATGCACACTTATAAATTCTGAAATGCACACGCTCTACAACACATATATTATTTTGCGACACACATGTAATATAAATCCACAGATAATGCAAATTGCTGTTTCATCAGCTAACTTAAAGTTTTATGTGTTTTGTTTTAGGCAAAGAAAAGGAAACAAATTCGGAGAGTGGGCGTGTCCTCGTGATAGACACGTTCGTCCTGCTACGACACTGGAACTACGGCTGAAGTCTGAGTCCAGAGATACGTCCGGGATCCACAGTCGTTCTGAAATCCACCCTTGCTTAAACTTCTTAGTCATTTTTGGTAGCTGATGATTCAACAGCTTCTGTCACCATCATGTTATACATTGTACATTTTGTGAATGAAATATGAAATAAAAAATTGTAACTACCATTTTTTTATGTAATCAATTCAACCTAATAACACTACATCCATCACAAACCACAGTGTGTGACACTTTAAATGGCAATGAGCGACAGCACTAGGAGATCATATCAGCTGCTGTTGTATTTGTGTAAATGTAGTTATTAACCATTGTGATCTGCTGACCTTGGCATACTTACAAAATATTCTACACTTCCTTAAATATACTTTATAACCAGTGGTGGGTAGAGGAAACAACAACGGTACTCCAGTAAAAGTACTGTTACTTCATCAGTCATCTTCTGATCAAGAGGTTGGGGGTTTGATCCCAGTCTATGTGTTGGGCAAGACACTGAGCCCTAAGTTGTTCTCAGTGGTTGACCCATGGCAGCTCAGTCTCATTGGTGGGTGAATGAGTTGAAATTGTAAAGCGCTTTGGGACGACTTCAGTGTAGACATAAAAGCACTTTATAAATCAAGTTCATTTACCATTTTTAAAAGTACTTGTACTTGAGTAAGAGTAAAAAAGTACCTCATAAAAAAAACTTCTCAAGTAACTTCAGATACATTTTATTACTTCCAGAACAAACCATTAGTCCCTGAATTAAATACTTGAATACATTCATTAAAAAAAAAAAAACATAGCCTAAAAACAGAATCAACATAAAGTGTGTATATCAGTGGTTCCCAAACTTTTCTGGGTCGTGAGCTCAGAGACTTTTTTTCTCTAGTTTTATGATCAAATTTGTTTTTCTGTTACAAATACAGAGAAGTAAATATTAGTGTACAAAGTGATGATATGACTCAGCTCAGTTATTTTTTATACTGCATTTTATTTGAACAATATTTATATTGTTTGAAATTGTGTGTGGTGTTTCACTTTGAAAAAGAATAATACATTTTTAAGCTCTTTCAGCTTCTTCTTACACTGCATGTCTATTTCTCTGATGTTATGTATTGTTTTTTAAATTGTGCAAAAATAGATAAATAAAAACAATAATTATTATTACTAAACGCTTCAGGCGACCCCACATTGGGTCACGACCCCAAGATTGAAAAACCCTGGTGTGTATATAAATATATTCAAATACCTGAACCATCACAACCTGTGTGCTTGAACACACTTGTTCTGAAATATCCTCACTAACAACAATGCAAGACAGTAATTTAACCTAACTTTGGAGCGTAACTTCATCCCCTTGTTAATAGATCGTAATAAATTCATTGTAAACATAAATAAAACAAAGTATGGATATTTGGTAATTAAATATATTCCAAAAATAAAAATAGATGATATTCAACAAGAAAATGTTCCTGAAAATAAATTTCTTGGGGTAATAATTGACAATAAACTGACATGAAAAGCCAAAATCAGACATGAAAAGCAAATTTTCAAAAAGCCTCTCAATTATGAACAAAGCTAAACATTTTGTGGACCATGATGCAATGAGAATTATACGTCTGTCAGTATGTGGAGTGAAATTATGGAACAGCCTGGATTCACAAGAAAAGCAATGCCTAAGTATTCAGAGTTTTAAACTGGAAATAAAATGCAGAAGGGCATGAAGAATGAGAAATATATGACAAACACCCATTGCAGAAAGAAGCCATAGAACGTGACAATCCATATGTTTTTGTTCCATGGAGATGCCAGGGATTGAACCTAGGGCCTCATACATGCTAAGCATGTGTTCTACCACTGAGCTACATCCCCTGCTGTCTCGATAGGAAATGAGAAAAATAAATGAGAAAAAAGTTCCAAATGCCCAAAATTGCACTTAAGGTAATAATAAGGCATAAGACTTGAACAAATTTGGATTTTTTTTTTTTTTCTGAGAAAAGACCCTAAAAACTAGTCTAAATATGATGTGCACACTTACATTGGAATTAAAATGCAGAAGGGCATGAAAAATGTGACAAACTCCCATTTTAGAAAGAAGGCATGGAACTTCACAATCCATGAGTTTTTGAATCTTGGAGATGCCAGGGATTGAATTTGCCGCCTCATACATGCGAAGCATGCACTCTACCACTGAGCTACATCCCCTGTTGTCTTTACAAAAAATGAGAAAAAAGTTGCAAATGCCCAAGATCGGAGGTAAGGTAATATAGAAAGTCATAAGACTTGAAAAAATTTGGAGTTTTCTATTTTTTATGAGAAAGGATTTTCAAAAGACCCTAAACATTTCTTTAAATATGACATGCACACTTAAACTGGGATTAAAATGCAGAATGGCATAAAAAAAGAGAAAAATCAACAAAGATCTATTTAGAAAGAAGTGATAGAACATGACTATATTGAGCATTTGTTTGCTGGAGATGCCAGAGATTGAACCTGGGGCCTCGTACATGCAAAGCACACACTCTACCACTGAGCTACATCCCCTGTTTGCTTGTTAAAAAATGAGAAAAAAAAAAATGAGCAAAAAGTTGCAAATGCCCAAAATTGGACTTAAGGTAATAATAAGGCATAAGACTTGAACAAATTTGGATTTTTTTTTTTTTTTTCTGAGAAAAGGCTATCAAAAGACTCTAAAAAAATAGTCTAAATATGATGTGCACACTTAAACTGGAATTAAAATGCAAAAGGGAATTAAAAATATGAAAAGTGGCTTGATTAAAAATGAGGAAAAAAAATGAGAAAAAAGTTGTAAATGCCCAAAATCGGAAGTAAAGGTATGACTTGAAAAAATTTAGTTTTTTTTTTTTTTTTTGTCTGAGAAAAGGCTATCAAAAGACTCTAAAAACTAGTCTAAATATGATGTGCACACTTAAACTGGAAATAAAATGCAGAAAGGCATGAAAAATGAGTAAAAGTGGCAAACACCCAATTTAGAAAGAAGGCATACAAATTCACAATGCTTAAGTTATTGATACATGGAGATGCCAGGTATTCAACCTAGGGCCTCATACATGCTAAGCATGCACTCTACCACTGAGCTACATCCCCTACTGTCTTGATAGGAAATGAGAAAAATAAATGAGAAAAAAGTTCCAAATGCCCAAAATTGGACTTAAGGTAATAATAAGGCATAAGACTTGAACAAATTTGGATTTTTTTTTTTTTCTGAGAAAAGACCCTAAAAACTAGTCTAAATATGATGTGCACACTTAAACTGGGATTAAAATGCAGAAGGGCATGAAAATTGAGAAAAATGTGACAAACACCCATTTCAGAAAGAAGGTATGGAACTTCACAATCCATGAGTTTTTGTTCCTTGGAGATGCCAGGGATTGAACCTGGGGCCTCATACATGCTAAGCATGCGCTCTACCACTGAGCTACATCCCCAATTATGTTCACAAAAAATGAGAAGAAAAAAAATAAATAAATAAATAAAAATGTGACTTAAGTTGCAAATGCCCAAAATTGGACTTAAGGTAATAATAAGGCATATGACTTGAACAAATTTGGATTTTTTTTTTTTTCTGAGAAAAGACCCTAAAAACTAGTCTAAATATGATGTGCACACTTAAACTGGAATTAAAATGGAGAAGGGCATGAAAAACATGACAAACACCCATTGCAGAAAGAAGGCATAGAACTTCACAATCCATGAGTTTTTGAATCTTGGAGATGCCAGGAATTGAATTTGCCACCTCATACATGCGAAGCATGCACTCTACCACTGAGCTACATCCCCTGTTGTCTTTACAAAAAATGAGAAAAAAAAAATGAGAAAAAAGTTGCAAATGCCCAAGATCGGAGGTAAGGTAATATAGAAAGTCATAAGACTTGAAAAAATTTGGAGTTTTCTTTTTTTTTATGAGAAAGGATTTTCAAAAGACCCTAAACATTTCTTTAAATATGACATGCACACTTAAACTGGGATTAAAATGCAGACTGGCATAAAAAAAGAGAAAAATTGACAAACATCTATTTAGAAAGAAGTGATAGAACATGACTATATTGAGCATTTGTTTGTTGGAGATGCCAGGGATTGAACCTGGGGCCTCGTACATGCAAAGCACACACTCTACCACTGAGCTACATCCCCTGTTGGCTTGCTAAAAATGAGAAGAAAAAAAAATGAGCAAAAAGTTGCAAATGCCCAAAATTGGACTTAAGGTAATAATAAGGCAAAAGACTTGAAAAAATTTGGATTTTTTTTTTTTTTCTGAGAAAAGACTATCAAAATACACTAAAAAAATAGCCTAAATATGATGTGCACACTTAAACTGGAATTAAAATGCAGAAGGGAATTAAAAATGAGTAAAGTGGCTTGATTAAAAATGAGGAAAAAAAATGAGAAAAAAGTTGTAAATGCCCAAAATCGGAAGTAAAGGTATAAGACTTGAAAAAATTTAATTTTTTTTTTTTTTTTGTCTGAGAAAAGGCTATCAAAAGACTCTAAAAACTAGTCTAAATATGATGTGCACACTTAAACTGGAAATAAAATGCAGAAGGGCATGAAAAATGAGTAAAAGTGGCAAACACCCAATTTAGAAAGAAGGCATACAAATTCACAATGCTTGAGTTATTGATACATGGAGATGCCAGGGATTGAACCCGGGGCCTCATACATGCGAAGCATGAGCTCTACCACTGAGCTACATCCCCTGTCTTTGTGTATGAAAATGAGAAAAAAAATGAGAAAAAAGTTGTAAATGCCCAAAATTGGACTTATGGTAATAATAAGGCATAAGACTTGAACAAATTTGGATTTTTTTTTTTCTGAGAAAAGACCCTAAAAACTAGTCTAAATATGATGTGCACACTTAAACTGGAATTAAAATGGAGAAGGGCATGAAAAATATGACCAACACCCATTGCAGAAAGAAGGCATAGAATGTGACAATCCATGCCTTTTTGTTCCATGGAGATGCCAGGGATTGAACCTAGGGCCTCATACATGCTAAGCATGCACTCTACCACTGAGCTACATCCCCTACTGTCTTGATAGGAAATGAGAAAAATAAATGAGAAAAAAGTTCCAAATGCCCAAAATTGGACTTAAGGTAATAATAAGGCATAAGACTTGAACAAATTTGGATTTTTTTTTTTTTCTGAGAAAAGACCCTAAAAACTAGTCTAAATATGATGTGCACACTTAAACTGGGATTAAAATGCAGAAGGGCATGAAAATTGAGAAAAATGTGACAAACACCCATTTCAGAAAGAAGGTATGGAACTTCACAATCCATGAGTTTTTGTTCCTTGGAGATGCCAGGGATTGAACCTGGGGCCTCATACATGCTAAGCATGCGCTCTACCACTGAGCTACATCCCCAATTATGTTCACAAAAAATGAGAAGAAAAAAAATAAATAAATAAATAAAAATGTGACTTAAGTTGCAAATGCCCAAAATTGGACTTAAGGTAATAATAAGGCATAAGACTTGAACAAATTTGGATTTTTTTTTTTTTTCTGAGAAAAGACCCTAAAAACTAGTCTAAATATGATGTGCACACTTAAAATGGAATTAAAATGCAGAAGGGCATGAAAAATGTGACAAACTCCCATTTTAGAAAGAAGGCATGGAACTTCACAATCCATGAGTTTTTGAATCTTGGAGATGCCAGGAATTGAATTTGCCACCTCATACATGCGAAGCATGCACTCTACCACTGAGCTACATCCCCTGTTGTCTTTACAAAAAATGAGAAAAAAAAAAATGAGAAAAAAGTTGCAAATGCCCAAGATCGGAGGTAAGGTAATATAGAAAGTCATAAGACTTGAAAAAATTTGGAGTTTTCTTTTTTTTTATGAGAAAGGATTTTCAAAAGACCCTAAACATTTCTTTAAATATGACATGCACACTTAAACTGGGATTAAAATGCAGACTGGCATAAAAAAAGAGAAAAATTGACAAACATCTATTTAGAAAGAAGTGATAGAACATGACTATATTGAGCATTTGTTTGTTGGAGATGACAGGGATTGAACCTGGGGCCTCGTACATGCAAAGCACACACTCTACCACTGAGCTACATCCCCTGTTGGCTTGCTAAAAATGAGAAGAAAAAAAAATGAGCAAAAAGTTGCAAATGCCCAAAATTGGACTTAAGGTAATAATAAGGCAAAAGACTTGAAAAAATTTGGATTTTTTTTTTTTTTTCTGAGAAAAGGCTATCAAAAGACTCTAAAAACTAGTCTAAATATGATGTGCACACTTAAACTGGAAATAAAATGCAGAAGGGCATGAAAAATGAGTAAAAGTGGCAAACACCCAATTTAGAAAGAAGGCATACAAATTCACAATGCTTGAGTTATTGATACATGGAGATGCCAGGGATTGAACCCGGGGCCTCATACATGCGAAGCATGAGCTCTACCACTGAGCTACATCCCCTGTCTTTGTGTATGAAAATGAGAAAAAAAATGAGAAAAAAGTTGTAAATGCCCAAAATTGGACTTATGGTAATAATAAGGCATAAGACTTGAACAAATTTGGATTTTTTTTTTTCTGAGAAAAGACCCTAAAAACTAGTCTAAATATGATGTGCACACTTAAACTGGAATTAAAATGGAGAAGGGCATGAAAAATATGACAAACACCCATTGCAGAAAGAAGGCATAGAATGTGACAATCCATGCCTTTTTGTTCCATGGAGATGCCAGGGATTGAACCTAGGGCCTCATACATGCAAAGCATGAGCTCTACCACTGAGCTACATCCCCTGTCTTTGTGTATGAAAATGAGAAAAAAAATGAGAAAAAAGTTGCAAATGCCCAAAACTGGACTTAAGGTAATAATAAGGCATAAGACTTGAACAAATTTGGATTTTTTTTTTTTTTCTGAGAAAAGACCCTTAAAACTAGTCTAAATATGATGTGCACACTTAAACTGGGATTAAAATGCAGAAGGGCATGAAAAATGAGAAAAATGTGACAAACACCCATTTCAGAAAGAAGGTATGGAACTTCACAATCCATGAGTTTTTGTTCCTTGGAGATGCCAGGGATTGAACCTGGGGCCTCATACATGCTAAGCATGCGCTCTACCACTGAGCTACATCCCCAATTATGTTCACAAAAAATGAGAAAAATAAATAAATAAAAAAAAAAAATGTGACTTAAGTTGCAAATGCCCAAAATTGGACTTAAGGTAATAATAAGGCATAAGACTTGAACAAATTTGGAATTTTTTTTTTTTTCTGAGAAAAGACCCTAAAAACTAGTCTAAATATGATGTGCACACTTAAACTGGAATTAAAATGGAGAAGGGCATGAAAAATATGACAAACACCCATTGCGGAAAGAAGGCATAGAATGTGACAATCCATGCCTTTTTGTTCCATGGAGATGCCAGGGATTGAACCTAGGGCCTCATACATGCTAAGCATGCACTCTATCACTGAGCTACATCCCCTACTGTTTGGATAGGAAATGAGAAAAATAAATGAGAAAAAAGTTCCAAATGCCCAAAATTGGACTTAAGGTAATAATAAGGCATAAGACTTGAACAAATTTGGATTTTTTTTTTTTTTTTTTGAGAAAAGACCCTAAAAACTAGTCTAAATATGATGTGCACACTTAAACTGGGATTAAAATGCAGAAGGGCATGAAAAATGAGAAAAATGTGACAAACACCCATTTCAGAAAGAAGGTATGGAACTTCACAATCCATGAGTTTTTGTTCCTTGGAGATGCCAGGGATAGAACCTGGGGCCTCATACATGCTAAGCATGCGCTCTACCACTGAGCTACATCCCCAATTATGTTCACAAAAAATGAGAAAAAAAAAAAAAAAAAAAAAAATGTGACTTAAGTTGCAAATGCCCAAAATTGGACTTAAGGTAATAATAAGGCATAAGACTTGAACAAATTTGGATTTTTTTTTTTTTCTGAGAAAAGACCCTAATAACTAGTCTAAATATGATGTGCACACTTCAACTGGGATTAAAATGCAGAAGGGCATGAAAAATGAGAAAAATGTGACAAACACCCATTTCAGAAAGAAGGTATGGAACTTCACAATCCATGAGTTTTTGTTCCTTGGAGATGCCAGGGATTGAACCTGGGGCCTCATACATGCTAAGCATGCGCTCTACCACTGAGCTACATCCCCAATTATGTTCACAAAAAATGAGAAAAATAAATAAATAAAAAAAAAAAATGTGACTTAAGTTGCAAATGCCCAAAATTGGACTTAAGGTAATAATAAGGCATAAGACTTGAACAAATTTGGAATTTTTTTTTTTTTCTGAGAAAAGACCCTAAAAACTAGTCTAAATATGATGTGCACACTTAAACTTGAATTAAAATGGAGAAGGGCATGAAAAATATCACAAACACCCATTGCAGAAAGAAGGCATAGAATGTGACAATCCATGCGTTTTTGTTCCATGGAGATGCCAGGGATTGAACCTAGGGCCTCATTCATACTAAGCATGCACTCTACCACTGAGCTACATCCCCTACTGTATTTATAGGAAATGAGAAAAATAAATGAGAAAAAAGTTCCAAATGCCCAAAATTGGACTTAAGGTAATAATAAGGCATAAGACTTGAACAAATTTAGATTTTTATTTTTTTTTTCTGAGAAAAGACCCTAAAAACTAGTCTAAATATGATGTGCACACTTAAACTGGGATTAAAATGCAGAAGGGCATGAAAAATGAGAAAAATGTGACAAACACCCATTTCAGAAAGAAGGTATGGAACTTCACAATCCATGAGTTTTTGTTCCTTGGAGATGCCAGGGATTGAACCCGGGGCCTCATTCATGCTAAGCATGCGCTCTACCACTGAGCTACATCCCCAATTATGTTCACAAAAAATGAGAAAAATAAATAAATAAAAAAAAAAAATGTGACTTAAGTTCCAGATGCCCAAAATTGGACTTAACGTAATAATAAGGCATAAGACTTGAACAAATTTGGATTTTTTTTTTTTTTTTTTCTGAGAAAAGACCCTAAAAACTAGTCTAAATATGATGTGCACACTTAAACTGGGATTAAAATGCAGAAGGGCATGAAAAATGAGAAAAATGTGACAAACACCCATTTCAGAAAGAAGGTACGGAACATCACAATCCATGAGTTTTCGTTCATTGGAGATGCCAGGGATTGAACCTGGGGCCTCATACATGCTAAGCATGTGCTCTACCACTGAGCTACATCCCCAATTATGTTCACAAAAAATGAGAAAAATAAATAAATAAATAAATAAAAATGTGACTTAAGTTGCAAATGCCCAAAATTGGACTTAAGGTAATAATAAGGCATAAGACTTGAACAAATTTGGATTTTTTTTTTTTTCTGAGAAAAGACCCTAAAAACTAGTCTAAATATGATGTGCACATTTAAACTGGAAATAAAATGCAGTAGGGCATGAAAAATGAGTAAAAGTGGCAAACACCCAATTTAGAAAGAAGGCATACAAATTCACAAATCTTGAGTTATTGATACTTGGAGATGCCAGGGATTGAACCTGGGGCCTCATACATGCGAAGCATGAGCTCTACCACTGAGCTACATCCCCTGTCTTTGTGTATGAAAATGAGAAAAAAAATGAGAAAAAAGTTGCAAATGCTCAAAATTGGACTTAAGGTAATAATAAGGCATAAGACTTGAACAAATTTGGATTTTCTTTTTTTTTTTCTGAGAAAAGACCCTAATAACTAGTCTAAATATGATGTGCACACTTCAACTGGGATTAAAATGCAGAAGGGCATGAAAAATGAGAAAAATGTGACAAACACCCATTTCAGAAAGAAGGTATGGAACTTCACAATCCATGAGTTTTTGTTCCTTGGAGATGCCAGGGATTGAACTTGGGGCCTCATACATGCTAAGCATGCGCTCTACCACTGAGCTACATCCCCAATTATGTTCACAAAAAATGAGAAAAATAAATAAATAAAAAAAAAAAATGTGACTTAAGTTGCAAATGCCCAAAATTGGACTTAAGGTAATAATAAGGCATAAGACTTGAACAAATTTGGAATTTTTTTTTTTTTCTGAGAAAAGACCCTAAAAACTAGTCTAAATATGATGTGCACACTTAAACTTGAATTAAAATGGAGAAGGGCATGAAAAATATCACAAACACCCATTGCAGAAAGAAGGCATAGAACTTCACAATCCATGAGTTTTTGAATCTTGGAGATGCCAGGGATTGAATTTGCCGCCTCATACATGCGAAGCATGCACTCTACTTCTGAGCTACATCCCCTGTTGTCTTTACAAAAAATGAGAAAAAAAAAATGAGAAAAAAGTTGCAAATGCCCAAGATCGGAGGTAAGGTAATATAGAAAGTCATAAGACTTGAAAAAATTTGGAGTTTTCTTTTTTTTATGAGAAAGGATTTTCAAAAGACCCTAAACATTTCTTTAAATATGACATGCACACTTAAACTGGGATTAAAATGCAGAATGGCATAAAAACAGAGAAAAATTGACAAACATCTATTTAGAAAGAAGTGATAGAAGATGACTATATTCAGCATTTGTTTGTTGGAGATGCCAGGGATTGAACCTGGGGCCTCGTACATGCAAAGCACACACTCTACCACTGAGCTACATCCCCTGTTGGCTTGTTAAAAAATGAGAAAAAAAAAAATGAGCAAAAAGTTGCAAATGTCCAAAATTGGACTTAAGGTAATAATAAGGCATAAGACTTGAACAAATTTGGATTTTTTTTTTTTTCTGAGAAAAGGCTATCAAAAGACTCTAAAAAAATAGTCTAAATATGATGTGCACACTTAAACTGGAATTAAAATGCAGAAGGGAATTAAAAATGAGTAAAGTGGCTTGATTAAAAATGAGGAAAAAAAATGAGAAAAAAGTTGTAAATGCCCAAAATCGGAAGTAAAGGTATAAGACTTGAAAAATGTTTTTTTTTTTTTTTTTTTTTTTTGTCTGAGAAAAGGCTATCAAAAGACTCTAAAAACTAGTCTAAATATGATGTGCACACTTAAACTGGAAATAAAATGCAGAAGGGCATGAAAAATGAGTAAAAGTGGCAAACACCCAATTTAGAAAGAAGGCATACAAATTCACAATGCTTGAGTTATTGATACTTGGAGATGCCAGGGATTTAACTTGGGGCCTCATACATGCGAAGCATGAGCTCTACCACTGAGCTACATCCCCTGTCTTTGTGTATGAAAATGAGAAAAAAAATGAGAAAAAAGTCGCAAATGCCCAAAATTGGACTTAAGGTAATAATAAGGCATAAGACTTGAACAAATTTGGATTTTTTTTTTTCTGAGAAAAGACCCTAAAAACTAGTCTAAATATGATGTGCACACTTAAACTGGAATTAAAATGGAGAAGGGCATGAAAAATATGACAAACACCCATTGCAGAAAGAAGGCATAGAATGGACAATCCATGCCTTTTTGTTCCATGGAGATGCCAGGGATTGAACCTAGAGCCTCATATATGCTAAGCATGCACTCTACCACTGAGCTACATCCCCTACTGTCTTGATAGGAAATGAGAAAAATAAAAGAGAAAAAAGTTCCAAATGCCCAAAATTGGACTTAAGGTAATAATAAGGCATAAGACTTGAACAAATTTGGATTTTTTTTTTCTTTTCTGAGAAAAGACCCTAAAAACTAGTCTAAATATGATGTGCACACTTAAACTGGGATTAAAATGCAGAAGGGCATGAATAATGAGAAAAATGTGACAAACACCCATTTCAGAAAGAAGGTATGGAACTTCACAATCCATGAGTTTTTGTTCCTTGGAGATGCCAGGGATTGAACCTGGGGCTTCATACATGCTAAGCATGCGCTCTACCACTGAGCTACATCCCAAATTATGTTCACAAAAAATGAGAAAAAAAATAAATAAATAAATAAAAATGTGACTTAAGTTGCAAATGCCCAAAATTGGACTTAAGGTAATAATAAGGCATAAGACTTGAACAAATTTGGATTTTTTTTTTTTTTCTGAGAAAAGACCCTAAAAACTAGTCTAAATATGATGTGCACACTTAAAATGGAATTAAAATGCAGAAGGGCATGAAAAATGTGACAAACTCCCATTTTAGAAAGAAGGTATGGAACTTCACAATCCATGAGTTTTTGAATCTTGGAGATGCCAGGGATTGAATTTGCCAACTCATACATGCGAAGCATGCACTCTACCACTGAGCTACATCCCCTGTTGTCTTTACAAAAAATGAGAAAAAAAAAATGAGAAAAAAGTTGCAAATGCCCAAGATCGGAGGTAAGGTAATATAGAAAGTCATAAGACTTGAAAAAATTTGGAGTTTTCTTTTTTTTTTTATGAGAAAGGATTTTCAAAAGACCCTAAACATTTCTTTAAATATGACATGCACACTTAAACTGGGATTAAAATGCAGAATGGTATAAAAAAAAAGAGAAAAATTGACAAACATCTATTTAGAAAGAAGTGATAGAACATGACTACATTGAGCATTTGTTTGTTGGAGATGCCAGGGATTGAACCTGGGGCCTCGTACATGCAAAGCACACACTCTACCACTGAGCTACATCCCCTGTTGGCTTGCTAAAAAATGAGTAAAAAAAAAATGAGCAAAAAGTTGCAAATGCCCAAAATTGGACTTAAGGTAATAATAAGGCAAAAGACTTGAACAAATTTGGATTTTTTTTTTTTTTTCTGTGAAAATACCCTAAAAACTAGTCTAAATATGATGTGCACACTTAAAATGGAATTAAAATGCAGAAGGGCATGAAAAATGTGACAAACTCCCATTTTAGAAAGAAGGTATGGAACTTCACAATCCATGAGTTTTTGAATCTTGGAGATGCCAGGGATTGAATTTCCCACCTCATACATGCGAAGCATGCACTCTACCACTGAGCTACATCCCCTGTTGTCTTTACAAAAAATGAGAAAAAAAAAATGAGAAAAAAGTTGCAAATGCCCAAGATCGGAGGTAAGGTAATATAGAAAGTAATAAGACTTGAAAAAATTTGGAGTTTTCTTTTTTTTTTATGAGAAAGGATTTTCAAAAGACCCTAAACATTTCTTTAAATATGAAATGCACACTTAAACTGGGATTTAAATGCAGAATGGCATAAAAAAAGAGAAAAATTGACAAACATCTATTTAGAAAGAAGTGATAGAACATGACTATATTGAGCATTTGTTTGTTGGAGATGCCAGGGATTGAACCTGGGGCCTCGTACATGCAAAGCACACACTCTACCACTGAGCTACATCCCCTGTTGTCTTGCTAAAAAATGAGAAAAAAAAAAATGAGCAAAAAGTTGCAAATGCCCAAAATTGGACTTAAGGTAATAATAAGGCAAAATACTTGAAAAAATTTGGATTTTTTTTTTTTCTGAGAAAAGACTATCCAAAGACTCTAAAAAAATAGCCTAAATATGATGTGCACACTTAAACTGGAATTAAAATGCAGAAGGGAATTAAAAATGAGTAAAGTGGCTTGATTAAAAATGAGAAAAAAAAATTAGAAAAAAGTTGTAAATGCCCAAAATCGGAAGTAAAGGTATAAGACTTGAAAAAATTTAGTTTTTTTTTTTTTTTTGTCTGAGAAAAGGCTATCAAAAGACTCTAAAAACTAGTCTAAATATGATGTGCACACTTAAACTGGAAATAAAATGCAGAAGGGCATGAAAAATGAGTAAAAGTGGCAAACACCCAATTTAGAAAGAAGGCATACAAATTCACAATGCTTGAGTTATTGATACATGGAGATACCAGGGATTGAACCCGGGGCCTCATACATGCGAAGCATGAGCTCTACCACTGAACTACATCCCCTGTCTTTGTGTATGAAAATGAGAAATAAAAATGAGAAAAAAGTTGCAAATGCCCAAAATTGGACTTAAGGTAATAGTAAGGCATAAGACTTGAACAAATTTGGATTTTTTTTTTTCTGAGAAAAGACCCTAAAAACTAGTCTAAATATGATGTGCACACTTAAACTGGAATTAAAATGGAGAAGGGCATGAAAAATATGACAAACACCCATTGCAGAAAGAAGGCATAGAATGTGACAATCCACGCATTTTTGTTCCATGGAAATACCAGGGATTGAATCTAGGGCCTCATACATGCTAAGCATGCACTCTACCACTGAGCTACATCCCCTACTGTCTTGATAGGAAATGAGATAAATAAATGAGAAAAAAGTTCCAAATGCCCAAAATTGGACTTAAGGTAATAATAAGGCATAAGACTTGAACAAATTTGGATTTTTTTTTTTTTTCTGAGAAAAGACCCTAAAAACTAGTCTAAATATGATGTGCACACTTAAAATGGAATTAAAATGCAGAAGGGCATGAAAAATGTGACAAACTCCCATTTTAGAAAGAAGGCTTGGAACTTCACAATCCATGAGTTTTGGAATCTTGGAGATGCCAGGGATTGAATTTGCCAACTCATACATGCGAAGCATCCACTCTACCACTGAGCTACATCCCCTGTTGTCTTTACAAAAAATGAGAAAAAAAAAATGAGAAAAAAGTTGCAAATGCCCAAGATCGGAGGTAAGGTAATATAGAAAGTCATAAGACTTGAAAAAATTTGGAGTTTTCTTTTTTTTTTATGAGAAAGGATTTTCAAAAGACCCTAAACATTTCTTTAAATATGACATGCACACTTAAACTGGGATTAAAATGCAGAATGGTGTAAAAAAAGAGAAAAATTGACAAACATCTATTTAGAAAGAAGTGATAGAACATGACTATATTGAGCATTTGTTTGTTGGAGATGCCAGGGATTGAACCTGGGGCCTCGTACATGCAAAGCACACACTCTACCACTGAGCTACATCACCTGTTGGCTTGCTAAAAAATGAGAAAAGAAAAAAATGAGCAAAAAGTTGCAAATGCCCAAAATTGGACTTAAGGTAATAATAAGGCAAAAGACTTGAACAAATTTGGATTTTTTTTTTTTTTTCTGAGAAAAGACTATCAAAAGACTCTAAAAAAATAGCCTAAATATGATGTGCACACTTAAACTGGAATTAAAATGCAGAAGGGAATTAAAAATGAGTAAAGTGGCTTGATTAAAAATGAGAGAAAAAAAATGAGAAAAAAGTTGTAAATGCCCAAAATCGGAAGTAAAGGTATAAGACTTGAAAAAATTTGGAGTTTTCTACATCCCCTGTCTTTGTGTATGAAAATGAGAAAAAAAATGAGAAAAAAGTTGCAAATGCCCAAAATTGGACTTAAGGTAATAATAAGGCATAAGACTTGAACAAATTTGGATTTTTTTTTTTTTTTCTGAGAAAAGACCCAAAAAACTAGTCTAAATATGATGTGCACATTTAAACTGGAATTAAAATGGAGAAGGGCATGAAAAATATGACAAACACCCATTGCAGAAAGAAGGCATAGAATGTGACAATCCATGCGTTTTTGTTCCATGGAGATGCCAGGGATTGAACCTAGGGCCTCATACATGCGAAGCATGCACTCTACCACTGAGCTACATCCCCTGTTGTCTTTACAAAAAATGAGAAAAAAAAAAATGAGCAAAAAGTTGCAAATGCCCAAAATTGGACTTAAGGTAATAATAAGGCAAAAGACTTGAACAAATTTGGATTTTTTTTTTTTTTCTGAGAAAATACCCTAAAACTAGTCTAAATATGATGTGCACACTTAAAATGGAATTAAAATGCAGAAGGGCATGAAAAATGTGACAAACTCCCATTTTAGAAAGAAGGTATGGAACTTCACAATCCATGAGTTTTTGAATCTTGGAGATGCCAGGGATTGAATTTCCCAATTCATACATGCGAAGCATGCACTCTACCACTGAGCTACATCCCCTGTTGTCTTTACAAAAAATGAGAAAAAAAAAATGAGAAAAAAAAAATGAGAAAAAAGTTGCAAATGCCCAAGATCGGAGGTAAGGTAATATAGAAAGTAATAAGACTTGAAAAAATTTGGAGTTTTCTTTTTTTTTTATGAGAAAGGATTTTCAAAAGACCCTAAACATTTCTTTAAATATGAAATGCACACTTAAACTGGGATTAAAATGCAGAATGGCATAAAAAAAGAGAAAAATTGACAAACATCTATTTAGAAAGAAGTGATAGAACATGACTATATTGAGCATTTGTTTGTTGGAGATGCCAGGGATTGAACCTGGGGCCTCGTACATGCAAAGCACACACTCTACCACTGAGCTACATCCCCTGTTGTCTTGCTAAAAAATTAGAAAAAAAAAAATGAGCAAAAAGTTGCAAATGCCCAAAATTGGACTTAAGGTAATAATAAGGCAAAAGACTTGAACAAATTTGGATTTTTTTTTTTTTTTCTGAGAAAATACCCTAAAAACTAGTCTAAATATGATGTGCACACTTAAAATGGAATTAAAATGCAGAAGGGCATGAAAAATGTGACAAACTCCCATTTTAGAAAGAAGGTATGGAACTTCACAATCCATGAGTTTTTGAATCTTGGAGATGCCAGGGATTGAATTTCCCACCTCATACATGCGAAGCATGCAATCTACCACTGAGCTACATCCCCTGTTGTCTTTACAAAAAATGAAAAAAAAAAAATGAGAAAAAAGTTGCAAATGCCCAAGATCGGAGGTAAGGTAATATAGAAAGTAATAAGACTTGAAAAAATTTGGAGTTTTCTTTTTTTTTTTATGAGAAAGGATTTTCAAAAGACCCTAAACATTTCTTTAAATATGAAATGCACACTTAAACTGGGATTAAAATGCAGAATGGCATAAAAAAAGAGAAAAATTGACAAACATCTATTTAGAAAGAAGTGATAGAACATGACTATATTGAGCATTTGTTTGTTGGAGATGCCAGGGATTGAACCTGGGGCCTCGTACATGCAAAGCACACACTCTACCACTGAGCTACATCCCCTGTTGTCTTGCTAAAAAATGAGAAAAAAAAAAATGAGCAAAAAGTTGCAAATGCCCAAAATTGGACTTAAGGTAATAATAAGGCAAAAGACTTGAAAAAATTTGGATTTTTTTTTTTTTCTGAGAAAAGACTATCCAAAGACTCTAAAAAAATAGCCTAAATATGATGTGCACACTTAAACTGGAATTAAAATGCAGAAGGGAATTAAAAATGAGTAAAGTGGCTTGATTAAAAATGAGAAAAAAAAATTAGAAAAAAGTTGTAAATGCCCAAAATCGGAAGTAAAGGTATAAGACTTGAAAAAATTTGGAGTTTTCTACATCCCCTGTCTTTGTGTATGAAAATGAGAAAAAAAATGAGAAAAAAGTTGCAAATGCCCAAAATTGGACTTAAGGTAATAATAAGGCATAAGACTTGAACAAATTTGGATTTTTTTTTTTTTCTGAGAAAAGGCTATCAAAAGACTCTAAAAAAATAGTCTAAATATGATGTGCACACTTAAACTGGAATTAAAATGCAGAAGGGAATTAAAAATGAGTAAAGTGGCTTGATTAAAAATGAGGAAAAAAAATGAGAAAAAAGTTGTAAATGCCCAAAATCGGAAGTAAAGGTATAAGACTTGAAAATTTTTTTTTTTTTTTTTTTTTTTTGTCTGAGAAAAGGCTATCAAAAGACTCTAAAAACTAGTCTAAATATGATGTGCACACTTAAACTGGAAATAAAATGCAGAAGGGCATGAAAAATGAGTAAAAGTGGCGAACACCATACATACAAATTCACAATGCTTGAGTTATTGATACTTGGAGATGCCAGGGATTGAACCTGGGGCCTCATACATGCGAAGCATGAGCTCTACCACCGAGCTACATCCCCTGTCTTTGTGTATGAAAATGAGAAAAAAAATGAGAAAAAAGTTGCAAATTCCCAAAATTGGACTTAAGGTAATAGTAAGGCATAAGACTTGAACAAATTTGGATTTATTTTTCTTTTTCTGAGAAAAGACCCTAAAAACTAGTCTAACTATGATGTGCACACTTAAACTGGGATTAAAATGCAGAAGGGCATGAAAAATGAGAAAAATGTGACAAACACCCATTTCAGAAAGAATCCATGAGTTTTTGTTCCTTGGAGATGCCAGGGATTGAACCTGGGGCCTCATACAGGCTAAGCATGCGCTCTACCACTGAGCTACATCCCCAATTATGTTCACAAAAAATGAGAAAAAAATAAAAATAAAAAATAAAAATGTGACTTAAGTTGCAAATGCCCAAAATTGAACTTAAGGTAATAATAAGGCATAAGACGAACAAATTTGGATTTTTTTTTTTTTTTTCTGAGAAAAGACCCTAAAAACTAGTCTAAATATGATGTGCACACTTAAACTGGAATTAAAATGCAGAAGGGCATGAAAAATGAGAAAAATGTGACAAACACCGATTTCAGAAAGAAGGTATTGAATATCACAACCCTTGAGTTTTTGTTCCTTGGAGATGCCAGGGATTGAACCTGGGGCCTCCTACATGCTAAGCATGCGCTCTACCACTGAGCTACATCCCCAATTATGTTCACAAAAAATGAGAAAAAAATAAAAATAAAAAATAAAAATGTGACTTAAGTTGCAAATGCCCAAAATTGGACTTAAGGTAATAATAAGGCATAAGACGAACAAATTTGGATTTTTTTTTTTTTTTCTGAGAAAATACCCTAAAAACTAGTCTAAATATGATGTGCACACTTAAACTGGAATTAAAATGCAGAAGGGCATGAAAAATGAGAAAAATGTGACAAACACCGATTTCAGAAAGAAGGTACTGAATATCACAACCCTTGAGTTTTTGTTCCTTGGAGATGCCAGGGATTGAACCTGGGGCCTCCTACATGCTAAGCATGCGCTCTACCACTGAGCTACATCCCCAATTATGTTCACAAAAAATGAGAAAAAAAAAAATGTGAATGAAGTTGCAAATGCCCAAAATTCGACTTAAGGTAATGATAAGGCATAAGACTTGAACAAATTTGGATTTTTTTTTTTCTGAGAAAAGACCCTAAAAACTAGTCTAAAAATGATGTGCACACTTAAACTGGAATTAAAATGCAGAAGGGCATGAAAAATGAGAAAAATATGACAAACACCCATTGCAGAAAGAAGGTATGGAACTTCCCAATCCATGAGTTAATGATTCTTGGAGATGCCAGGGATTGAACCTGGGGCCTCATACATGCTAAGCATGCACTCTACCACTGACCTACATCCCCTGTTGTCTTTGCAAAAAATGAGAAAAAATAAATAAAAAATAAAAAAAATGTGACTTAAGTTGCAAATGCCCAAAATTGGACTTAAGGCAAAAGACTTGAAAAAATTTAGAGTTTTTTTTTTTTTTTTTGTCTGAGAAAAGGCTATCAAAAGACTCTAAAAACTAGTCTAAATATGATGTGCACACTTAAACTGGAATTAAAATGCAGAAGGGCATGAAAAATGAGAAAAATATGACAAACACCTGTTATGGTCATTTTTATATTCATCATCATATCCTCAAATGTATGTTCATGTGTACAATTTGTCATGTTTTAATACATGACGACTCCATTACTCTTTACACTTTTGAACAGCTGAATCATGATTAAACAGTACAGGTCGTATTATTCTCAGTGCAGCACAGTCTCTGCTCACATGCAGATATACACTGACCCACACACTTATCAAGGACAGATAAAGACTGGCACCGAACCTTCTCATAACATCTTCATCATCCTCCAACATTTCCACTATGGGCATCTGACTCCCTCCCTTTTGTCTCTCACTGTTGGGACCTTTTCTTATCTGTATAAAACCTTAAGCTGAAACTGTTAGGGAGCGGCACTTCCTTCGGACGTCCGCTAACTTTGTTCCATCTTGTACCTTTTTTCTTAGTTTAGAATAAACTATTTTTTATATAAAATCATCAATGCTTCTCCTGGACTCCATCATTCAACCAGAGCAATGAATCATGTCTCCAAATGAGATCAACCGTAAATTCAGCCGTAACACACCCATTGCAGAAAGAAGACACGGAACTTCACAACCTCTGAGTTTTTGTTCCTTGGAGATGGCAGGGATTAAACCTGGGGCCTCATACATGCTAAGCATGCGCTCTACCACTGAGCTACATCCCAATTATGTTCACAAAAAATGAGAAAAAAAAAATGTGAATTAAGTTGCAAATGCCCAAAATTGGACTTAAGGTAATGATAAGGCATAAGACTTGAACAAATTTGGATTTTTTTCTTTCTGAGAAAAGACCCTAAAAACTAGTCTAAATATGATGTGCACACTTGAACTGGAAATAAAATGCAGAAGGGCATGAAAAATGTGACAAACACCCATTCCAGAAAGAAGGTATGGAACTTCACAATCCATGAGTTAATGATTCTTGGAGATGCCAGGGATTGAACCTGGGGCCTCATACATGCTAAGCATGCACTCTACCACTGAGCTACATCCCCTGTTGCTTTTACAAAAAATGAGGAAAAAAAAATGAAAAAAAAAAAAAAATGTGAATGAAGTTGCAAATGCCCAAAATTGGACTTAAGGTAATAATAAGGCATAAGACTTGAACATATTTGGAGTTTTTTCTTTCTGAGAAAAGACCCTAAAAACTAGTCTAAATATGATGTGCACACTTAAACTGGAATTAAAATGCAGAAGGGCATGAAAAATGAGAAAAATGTGACAAACACCCACTTCAGAAAGAAGGTATGGAACTACACAATGCATGAGTTAATGATTCTTGGAGATGCCAGGGATTGAACCTGGGGCATCATACATGCTAAGCATGTCCTCTACCACTGAGCTACATCCCCTGTTGTTTTCACAAAAAATGAGAAAAAAAAAATGAAAAAAAAAAAAAAAATGTGAATGAAGTTGCAAATGCCCAAAATTGGACTCAAGGTAATAATAAGGCATAAGACTTGAACAAATTTGGATTTTTTTCTTTCTGAGAAAAGACCCTAAAAACTAGTCTAAATATGATGTGCACACTTAAACTGGAATTAAAATGCAGAAGGGCATGAAAAATGAGAAAAATGTGACAAACACCCATTTCAGAAGGAAGGTATGGAACTTCACAATCCATGAGTTAATGATTCTTGGAGATACCAGGGATTGAACCTGGAGCCTCCCGCCGAGGATTGTTCAGCTAAACGGCCCTAAACCGTTTCCCATTCATTCTCTATGGTAGTCCTAAACCACTACGGATGTAATGCGCCTTCCCGCCACTGACCCTTTGTGGCGCTGTAACAGCTTCATTCAGACTGTCTAACAAAGGTAAGTGACTTTTTGACACACCATGGTTGGATTGTAAGCTTGTAAAATTGGATTGATAGTGGGATTTGATTTAATGTTTAAGATGTGGAGGTTTTAAAGTCGAATGAAAGATTATTTATTTTTTATTCCAGTAGTATTAGGCAATAAAAATAGACATAATATGTATGGCCTTTTAACAAAAATCATACTGATAGGTTAACATTAAATAAATAAATAAATACATTCATATTTTATTTTATATTATATATATTCCCAAGGTTAAAAATGTTTTTAGAGATTTCTCTATATTCTAGTGGTTCCCAAACTGGGGTACATGTATCCCTAGAACAGGGGACTGCAACTTGTGGCTCTGGAGCCTCATGTGGCTCTTTGACTCTTTTGCAATGGTTCCCTTTTAGCTATAAGAACATATTAAAATAATGAATTGTTATTTCTTACACAGGGTGTTAATGATAAATGACTGACACTAAATAAAATGGTGATAAAACAATTTGTCAACCTAAAAATAATAATAATAACTTTCATCAACCATAATCTTGCCTTGCACCTGTGGTTAACCTTACATTTTAAATCCCTGGTAAGATAACTAAACCAACTAAAAGACCCATGGAAAAAAAGGCCCATATGAGTGTTATAAGTTTCTGAACATTAGTGGGAACAAATATAGTAATAAAGTAAATGATGCAATGTAAAGTAAATAGAGTTTATTGGTTTTAATTGAACATATATACATTGATCTTTTCAGGAACCCTCCCACCTCCTGAGATCTCCTCTGCCCTTCATACACATGAGCCAACCAACACACAGTAAGATGTCTTCATAACTCTTTGTTACTGTGCCGCAAATGTGTCCTTTACTATACTGTCTATAATACCCAAATTTGTCCTTGACTGTGCCTATAATAAGAAGAATAAAGTGTGTAAATATTATGACATTTTATTTTTCATCATTGTTCTCTCAGCTGGTCCTTCTGTTGTTGTTCCCCCACTGTCACACAGACCAGACCCTCAGACACCTGAGACACCACACAGTAAGATGTTTTTTTATGACTATTCTGAAGATGTAACTGTGGTCAAAATATGTTTTAAGTTATTATGTATTCTGTGATGATAATAAAAGATGTGAAAATGACGACACGTCACTAATTATGTTTTTGTTTTTTATCCTTGTTCCGTCAGCTGGACCTTCTGCTGTTGTTTCTCCACCGACATGCAGACCAGCAGCAGCAAAAACCCAGACAGACAAAAAAATGTCTCTCGTGTGGGCAGCCAAAAATCCCGCTACCAAAGTGAGATATCATCAGTTCATCAGCAAGGGCCAATTAGATACTACTATTGCTCCACAAAGGTCTTTAAAGCCTATTCTGCAGAGGGCCTGACAAA
Organism: Gouania willdenowi; assembly: GCF_900634775.1. Lineage (NCBI taxonomy): Eukaryota > Metazoa > Chordata > Actinopteri > Blenniiformes > Gobiesocidae > Gouania > Gouania willdenowi. The sequence goes on along the minus strand of NC_041064.1, from coordinate 29,981,254 downwards.
TCCTAGAATGGCCTTTGAAGAGTTTGCACAGACTGATTTCTTTCAGCGTGAACTTCAGCTAACAAAGCGCAGAGTGGAGGAAAAAGCTGAAAAGAAGAGGAAACTCCCGGACCCTCAACCTCAGGGAACAATGTGCCGATTCTGTCGCACAGAGCTAAAGCAGGGCCCAAACAGCAAACATGTACACACAGGGTTTCCAAAAGTTTCAAGAAAATACATTTACTGCCCACCTATAAGTCCTCGCCTTATATAAAGACAGAGGCATGACGAAAGAAATGACATGGAGGGAATTTCAAGCCTCATCATTCTATGGCATGGAAAAGGAGAGGTGGGCAGTAGAAGGAAAGAAGTAGTAATGCTGACGTTTTATGCATACACCTAATACATTTCATATTTTAATCACCCACTGTTCTCAAAACTCAAACTATGGTACAATTGGTGCATAAAACTAATGCAGGCATAGTGTCAGGTGTGTAAATTGTGTACTGATTACTTTAATAGATTTAGTGTTTTTTTTCTTTCTTGTGTATATACAGTATATCGAATTGATGTTGTTTTTTGAGGATTCAATTCAATTGAACTGTATTTATAGAGTGCAAATTACAACAAAGTCATCTCAAAGCGCTTAACAAAAAAAAAAAAAATGGAGTTCATAGTAAGAAAGAAAGAACCCAACAAGATCCACATGAACAAGCATTTGTATATTAAAACTGATTGTTATTACTCATAAACTTATTTTTATACTTGCTTGTTTTTACTCCCTCTTGTTTTACTCAGTATTCTTCTTGTTGCACCAAGTTACTGCAACTTCTGCCCAGTGCCATTACTTTGCAGCAGCTATAATTTCCATAGTTTTCCTGTTCTTGTTTTTTTACCCGTTTATACTTGTTTTAGCTTTTAATACTGAAGGCTCATGTTTGAGTATTTTTAATAAAACACTGATTTTAAGTAAAGAACTTGTTTCAATTGATTCCATCTTCAAAGCACTGGTCAGCTTATTTTCAATATGAATAATAGGTCAAATAATTTGTTTTTAATTCATTTCTGAATGCAACAGAAAATAAATCTTAATTACAGATATAATTTTTGCAGTGTAATATTACATATTATAACTAAATTTAGAAAAGTAACAAAGCATTTCAGCACCATTGACAGGAAAAGTAAAATTCAGTACCAAGGACCGCAGACAAGAAATGCTGCAATCTGATTGGCTGTCAGTGTGGTACAACTATCCACGGCTGGCTCCCGCGTGCTAAGCATGCACTCTACCACTGAGCTACATCCACTGTTGGTTTTACAAAAAATGAGAAAAGAAATGAAAAAAAAAAAAATGTGAATTAAGTTGCAAATCCCCAAAATTGGACTTAAGGTAATAATAAGGCATAAGACTTGAAAAAATTTGGAGTTTTCTTTTTTTTTCTGAGAAAGGATTTTCAAAAGACCCTAAACATTTCTTTAAATATGACATGCACACTTAAACTGGGATTAAAATGCAGAATGGCATGAAAAAAGAGAAAAATTGACAAACATCTATTTAGAAAGAAGTGATAGAACATGACTATTTTAAGCATTTGTTTGTTGGAGATGCCAGGGATTGAACCTGGGGCCTCGTACATGCAAAGCACACACTTTACCACTGAGCTACATCCCCTGTTGTCTTGACAAAAAATGAGAAAGAAAAAAATGAGCAAAAAGTTGCAAATGCCTAAAATTGGACTTAGGGTAATATTAAGGCATGAGACTTGAACAAATTTGGATTTTTTTTTTTCTGAGAAAAGACCCTAAAAACTAGTCTAAATATGATGTGCACACTTAAACTGGAATTAAAATGCAGAAGGGCATGAAAAATGAGAAAAATATGACAAACACCCATTGCAGAAAGAAGGTATGGAACTTCACAACCCTTGAGTTTTTGTTCCTTGGAGATGCCAGGGATTAAACCTGGGGCCTCATACATGCTAAGCATGCGCTCTACCACTGAGCTACATCCCCAATTATGTTCACAAAAAATGAAAAAAAAAAAAATGTGAATTAAGTTGCAAATGCCCAAAATTGGACTTAAGGTAATAATAAGGCATAAGACTTGAACAAATTTGGATTTTTTTTTTTCCTGAGAAAAGGCTATCAAAAGACCCTAAAAACTAGTCTAAATATGATGTGCACACTTAAACTGGGATTAAAATGCAGAAGGCCATGAAAAATGAGAAAAATACAACAAACACCCATTTCAGAAAGAAGGTATGGAACTTCACAATCCATGAGTTAATGATTCTTGGAGATGCCAGGGATTGAACCTGGGGCCTCATACATGCTAAGCATGCGCTCTACCACCGAGCTACATCCCCTGTTGTCTTTGCAAAAAATGAGAAAAAAAAAAAATACATGAATTAAGTTGCAAATGCCCAAAATTGGACTAGGGATTGAGCCTGGGGCCTCATACATGTGAAGCATGCACTTTACCACTGAGCTACACCCCCTGTTGTCTTGACAAAAAATGAGAAGAAAAAAAATGAGAAAAAAGTTGCAAATGCCCAAGATCGGAGGTAAGGTAATATAGAATGTCATAAGACTTGAAAAAATTTGGATTTTTTTTTTTTTCTGAGAAAAGGCTATCAAAAGACTCTAAAAAAATAGTCTAAATATGATGTGCACACTTAAACTGGAATTAAAATGCAGAAGGGAATGAAAAATGAGTAAAGTGGCTTGATTAAAAATGAAAAAAAAAATGAGAAAAAAGTTGTAAATGCCCAAAATCGGAAGTAAAGGTATAAGACTTGAAAAAAGTTAGAGTTTTTTTTTTTTTTTGTCTGAGAAAAGGTTATCAAAAGACTCTAAAAACTAGTCTAAACATGATGTGCACACTTAAATCACTTCATAGACCTATGATCTCCAAAAAAACCAAATGAATGAAAATTAAATGAAATTTTGTAAAAAAAAAAAAAAGGAAATACACTGTTTATATGTTTGACCCACATAAGAACCCCAGGGATTTTATAGCCTTGACTGGGTTCAGGTATCAATGGGATTTTTAAAATCACAAATTCAAAAGGGATCAATTAATAAAAAATAAATTAATAATGCCAGTTAGACAATATAATGTGTTGTTTTTGTTTCCTAAATTTAAAACTTGTGTTTAATGCATTGGACATTCATTTAAAAGGTTGTGAGGTTTTCTCTTATCTTACTACGAGTGCTCTCTATAAGACCACAGAGAATTTGCGAGAATAGAAACCAATGGAAAATCATAAAAACCAATGAGTACTAACAAAACCCCAGAAAATAATGACTTCTCTTTTTTTTATTCTTCTGTCTTTTTGTCAGAGGCCCTTTATGTTTAATGTAGGCCATGGCTATTCATACAGAAACGTATAAATCCTCTATTCATATGGAGGGCCCCTCATTGGCCAGTTTAGGTGACGATAGTGCACCATGTGACTTAAAGTTCTGTTTTTGTCAATGGCATGTGTGGGTGCAGACCCAAATGCAGGGACGGAGGCGGAGCTCAAGTGTATCATACCAGTATTTATTTTCACTACAGGCATGGTAAGTCCAGGGAGGCAGATGCAAACAAAAAAAACACAAAAAGCAAAACCAAAAAGCGAGGATAAACGAGAATGTCCAAAAGTCTATCCAGGAATTACTGGTAACCAACAGACCCATAGTCACAGCACATGTAATGTCCCAGCACTGAAGTGAACCCAAGCCTCCACATTTATACTCAGCAGTTTAATCAATTGCAGCTGGAGGCCAATCAGCAGGAGAAAGCTGCCGGAAGGGAGTCCAAGATCTCCTGCCTGCCCTCCAAAATAAAACCCCATCGTGACAGGGTCGCGGGGGTCTGCCGGTGCCAATCTCCGGCTCTCATAGGGCGCTGGGCGGGGGTACACCCTGGACAGGGTGCCAGTCCATCACAGGGCAACAGAGACACAGACAACCATTCACTCTCATGGGCAATTTAGAGACTCCAATCAACCTTACAGTCATGTTTTTGGATTGTGGGAGGAAGCCGGAGTACCCGGAGCAAACCCACGCAGCATGGGGAGAACATGCAAACTCCACACAGAAAGGACCCAAGTGTCCACCCCAGGGCTTGAACCCAGGACCTTCTTGCTGTGAGGCGGACATGCTAACCACTAAGCCACCTATTAAATTAGAGCTCAGAAAAGCTGTAAAAGAAAAGGTACAAAAAAGGAGAGAAGTACATTTCTCAAAGTCATGGCAGATAAACCAGGAGCAAAACCAGAATGAACAGGTGATTAACATATCAGGTGTTCCACTCACACCCAGTCATGTCTCTGTGCTGTCTAAAAGTCTAACTTTTGCCTCCACAAACACAACCAAAGAATTTCAAACCAAGATAAACTTGTTTCATTTCCATCACAATCTCCAGCTGAAAGTTTGGTACAACACTAACCCCAATCAAGCTGCCTCTCACTCTCAGATTCAGACAGAATCTACACAAACATTACTTAAGCCCAAGTCCACCTTCATTCCTACCACATTCCATCCTACTTTGAACACATTTTACAGAAAAGTAACATTTGAAATAGACACATTTTTTGCCTCAAAGACAAAAAGAGAATGTAACCTGTTAAAAGAAGAAAATGAGGCACTGAAATGGTTTTCAACTAATGATAGTTTAGTCTTTATTTGAAGGGACAAATGTATAGAGACATTAAAATCATAAAAGAGAGAGATGTTCTACACCAGAGTATAGTTAAACAGCTGGTTTATTCCATCTGTAGTCCCTGGTTACCTGTATAAAACATACAATAACATTCAATAAATTACAATGGTAAAAACTGTACAAGAACAATCAGAATATGCACTCTCACTGACACACGCACAGACATGAACAATATCACACCTGTACATTACATCCACACCTCTCATTTACAGCAACACACCTGGATAGTGTTATAATAGTCAAGTTAGGTCTTGAGACCAAATTTTAAAGGTCTCGGACTCGGAATTATTTTGACTCGATCTTGTCTTCAATTCGAGATTTTCCCTCAAGACCGTTCGAGACCAGCACTAATTCCTGCTATTTTTAAACTTTTTTATAATGTGATAATAACGAGATAAAACAATCCTTTATTCATTCTTTAATCCACCCCGTATAATGACAGCAACCTTCGTATTTCGAATAAATTTGTAAAAGCACAGCAAAGAGGAAACACTCTGTGGTGTGTAGGTGAGCAGTCATGATATTTCTTGGCAGAAATGCTTTTTAACACTTGCTGTACATTCAGCTCACATAAAAATCTTGTTTTCAAATATGTACAATAATTGTGAATTTATCAGTAGCAGTAGTAGTTTTAATATTTCAGTAAATTTTTTGCAGGCACCTTTTTTGTCCGTCAAATGTATTTAAAAGAAACTAAAACCAAAGAGAGAATGTTATTTAACTGTTGAACCGTGTCATAATTTTATCATTTATATTTTTTTGAAATTTAAAAAAAAAATGTTTCGTCTCGGTCCCACCTTGTCTCCGTCTTGGTCTTGACTCGGTTTCGGCTCCTGGAAGTCTTGGTCTTGTCTTGGTCTCGGTGCATTCTGGTCTCGGGCAAGTCTTGGTCTCTGATAGTGCGGTCTTGAACACAACACTACACCTGGATAATACATTCTCTAATTCTGTCATTATTTACAAACACTAACCACAAATTCAATACAGTACTTTTTATAAAATACACGTTAATCTGTTCTCGTTCATGAATATATACACATTACCGGTAAGTTGTCACGTGGTTCAAACATAGTGTCCACCTCAGTGTCTGTGTGAGCAGCTTTGATTGTTCCACAGACACTTTTTAAGTTCTGCAGTGAACAGAAAATAGTCAGTTTGACTTTTCAGGTCTGTTGTGAAATCGTTCCATTCTTTATTGTTTTATATGAGAAGTATGATTGTGCTAATGAAGTTTTACATCTGGGTATGGTACACTGCCCCCTGGTGGAGGATCTTCAGAATCAGAATCAGAAAAGTTTATTTTGCCAAGTCCAGTTTTCAAAAACAACACAGAGAATTTGACTCAGTATTCAGTAGTGTTGTGGCGGTCAAGACCGGTCTTGGTCTGGAGACCAAATTTTAAAGGTCTTGGTCTTGTCTCGGACTCTGAAGCATTTTGACTCGGTCTTGTCTCGGACTCGGGCTGCCCGGACTCGGGATTTTCCGTCAAGACCGTTCGAGACCAGCACTAATTCCTGCTATTTTTAAACTTTTTTATAATTTGATAATAACACGGAGAAGAACGGGATAAAACAATATTTTATTAATTCTTTAATCCACCCTGTATAATGACCGCAACCTTCCTTAATGTGACTGAGTGACGTGTGTGACACACTCATACGTGTGTGACACACTCATACGTGTGTGACTACGGTGTCAGTTTGGACCGCGGAGCGCAAGGGAGATATGAACTAATCACCGGTAAAAATCCCAGTAAAACTCCAGAAAACAATCACTAGTAATAAATATCATCTCCCTGGTAAAGACAGTAGCTCTAATAACTGGTAAAATGATAAACTGATGATATTACAGCCTGTGAAGGCTGGATAGGGGACGCACTTACTCTGCTTCTGGGTCCTAGTGCCAGCCGAGCGGTGAAGCCTGTTCCGTTTACCGTGTTTAATAAGTCCGTGTGTGTTTAATAAGTCCGTGTGTGTTTCATAAGTCTGTGTGTGTTTAATAAGTCTGTGTGTGTTTAATAAGTGTGTGTGTGTCCGTGTGAAAGTCTGCATGTTTATGTCTCTGTCCATCCACTCTTTTCATTATATCCATGTCTTTTAAGGCTTTATTACATAATGTCGGCTGTAGTTCGGGCTGCCGCCATCTTGGATTATGTCGTCACCAGCGCGTCATCGCCGCAGAGTTGCACAAGCCAGAATGAGTCAAATAACTGTAAAGAGGTCTTATATTAATCTATTTTCTTTTTAAAGTGGTGTTTTTTTTGTGGCTTTAGACTCCAATTACATGTATGTATATAATATGTTCCCAACAATATAAACAGGTTCACAATATAATTATTTTTTATAGTTTCTGTTTCCACTGTATCCAGAATAATAATAATAATTCTCAACAAGAACAATTGGTTGATTTGTCACATGACTGTTCCAGGGTTTGAGTTTGTTTTATTTAGTTTCACATCTACCTGTAGCTCTGTTTTTTACACTGCTGACAACTTGTTTGTAGTTTTATTTCAGAAAGTTTCACTTTTACAGTTACAGTTGGAAACCTTTGTTAATTGAATATCCTAGGTACATTACAGTAACCAAATTAAACTAAATCATCTAAGTGAATTAATAAAATAACCTGTGTAAAGGCTTTTTCAAACTAAAAAATTATCTTGTGAAATCTGTGACCTGTTGACCTGAACAACTGAAAGAATCAGAATCAAGAATCATTATTTCTTGGCAGAAACACTTTTAAACACTTGCTGTACATTCAGCTGACATAAAAATATTGTTTTCAGATATGTAGAATAATTGTGAATTTATCAGTAGCAGTAGTAGTTTTAATATTTTAGTTAATTTTTTTCCAGGGACCTTTTTTGTCCGTCAAATGTATTTAAAATAAACTAAAATTAAAGAGGGAATGTTTTTTAACTGTCGAACCTTGTCATAATTTTATTATTCGGCTCCCGAAAGTCTTGGTCTTGTCTTGGTCTCGGTGCATTCTGGTCTCGGGCAAGTCTTGGTCTCTGATAGTGCGGTCTTGAACACAACACTAGTATTCAGTGTGCAGAACAGAAAAAACAAGCCAGTAACAGTAACAATAATAATGACAGGTATAAAGGATAAAACAGGATAAAGGATAGATAGAGGATCAGGATAAAGGATAAATTTATATATATTTTGTGGGTGGCTGGGGCTGTGGTTATATGGTTCTAGTTGTCACAGCAGAAGTGAACTTTATAAAGTTCTTCAGAGGTGCTGGTGCAGAGTTATTTAAGATTTTATAGGCCAATCGTATTAATGCAAATCTTTGAATGTTGTCAAAATTTAACAGTCTATATTTTTGAAAGACTAAACAGTGATGGTGTTGTAATGGTTTACGGTCGAGGATTTTGAGCGACTGTTTGTTCAAAGTTTCCAACGGCCTCAGAGCGGTTTTACTCACCTGGGACCAGCACGTTATACAATAATAAAACCGAGACATAATCATTGCATTAAAATAAGTTTGAGCATCCTCCAGTGTTAACGAGTTTCTAATACATTTGAAAGTTTTGATGTTGTACCTGAGACTCTGGTACATATGTTTGATATGTTTTTAAAACATAGAGTTGGGTCTAAAATGACACCCAGGTATCGATATTCAGTGACATTTTGTATTACTTCCCCTTGTAACGTTATGTTTGGAAAGGATGACAGTTTATATTTGTTTACAAAGTACATTGTTGCTGTTTTCTTTACGTTTTATGTGAGACATGCATTATGTAGCCATATTGCGACTTTCTCCATTGCTGCTGTATATTTATTGGTTACCTGTTCAGCATCCTTTCCCCATGTATAAACGACCGTATCAACTGCATACATCTGGATATTAACATCCTCGCATACAGATGGCAGGTTGTTTATATATAGGGAGAACAGAAGAGAGCTGATGTTAGAGCCTTGTTGCAGTCTGATATCAGTAGCAGTAATAGTGGATGTAGTGTTACTGATACGGACGCATTAGGTCTGACCAGAGAGATAGGAGTTAACCCAAGCCAGAGTGTTTGTCGACAGTTTAAATTTAGTTCATTTTAAAAGTAACGTTGGGTGACTGACAGTATCGAATGCCTTGCGAAGGTCTAAGAATATTGCTCCTACGACTCCTCCATTATCAAGATTTTGTTTTATTGTTTCTGTGAGAAGGCAACATGATGTTACTGTCGAGTGATTTGCCCGAAAGCCAAACTGCATGGGATGTAAAAGGCCTTCATCCTCCAGATGTTGTGTGAGTTGCTCAATGACCACTTTTTCTATTACTTTTGATATAACGGGGAGAATGCTAATTGTTCTGTAGTTGTTGATGTCTTGGTTATTTCCTGCTTTATGGATTTCATCATTCAAACTAGTGGCTTAGTGGCTGTTTTTATTGTGGTAGGGAAGGAGTTTTCAGTTACTGATTTATCAATATTGTTATTAGAGCAGTGAGAGTATCTTTATAGATGACGTCATAATTAAAAAAGTAGACAAATGAGGAGCAGTGGCAGAGACCAGTACATTAATGGGGATGTAGGGCAGAGACCAGTATACAGAGGCCTTGAGACAGCTGAGCAACAGTGAATACTACCAGCCTTTAATGTTTAATCCTACAGAGCAAATAAAGACAGAACTTAAAGAAATGCTCTTAAATGCAAAGGATCAAAGGTGGATTTCTCAGAATGAACATGACTTCCTACCAGCTCGCCCCCACCTTTACCAGGATCTTCAACCTCTCCCTGGCCCAGGCAGTCATCCCGCCGTGCCTAAAATCAGCCACAATAATCCCAGTGCCCAAGAAGTCCCCCACCACCAGCCTGAACGATTACCGCCCAGTGGCCCTCACTCTGGTAATCATGAAGTGCTTTGAGAGACTGGTCCTTCAGCACATTAAGGACTATCTCCCCCCAGACTTCGACCCACAGTTTGCATATCGTGCTAACAGATCCACAGAGGATGCCGTTTCTGTAGCTCTGCACTCTGCACTGAACCACCTGGAGCAGCGGCAGAGCTACGTTTGGATGCTCTTTGTGGATTACAGTTCAGCCTTTAACACAATAAATCCCGACAGACTCATCATTAAACTGAACACTCACGGCCTTCCCCCTCTCACATGTGCCTGGATAAATGACTTTGTAACCAACCGACCACAGAATGAGAGACTTGGCCCCCACCTTTCCTCCACCCGTACGCTGAGCATCGGCTCCCCACAGGGCTGTGTGCTGAGCCCCCTCCTGTACTTGCCTCTACACTTACGACTGCAGTTCGGCCTACAATGACAATCTCATCGTCAAGTTTGCTGACGACACTACAGTGGTCGGACTCATTTCTAAGGATGATGAGATGTCCTACAGAGAGAAGGTCCTTAAGTTGGCAGCCTGGTGTTGAGAGAATAACCTCGCTCTGAACACCAAGAAAACCAGAGAGATCCTTGTGGACTTCAGGAAGCACAGCACAGACCCAGCACCCCTGTACATCAACGGTGAGTGTGTGGAGAGGTTTCATACCTTCAGGTCTCTTGGTGTCCTCATCTCCGCGGATATGTCCTGGTCAGAAAACATCACGGCAGTCTGCAAGAAAGCTCAGCAGCGGCTACACTTCTTGAGCGTTCTCAGGAGGTACAAACTAAATTCCAACCTGCTGCTGATCTTCTACTGCTCAGCTATCAAGAGCCTGCTGACGTACTGTATCACAGTATGGTACAGCAGCTGCACCGCTGCAGACAGGGAGAGGCTCCAGAGAGTTGTAAAGGCAGCACAGAAAATCATTGGCTGCCCTCTCCCCTCCCTGATGGACATTTACACCTCCCGCTGTCTCAACAGAGCTAAAACCATCACCAAAGACTGCTGCCACCCTGCCTTTGACCTGTTTGACCTGTTGCCCTCAGGGAAGCGCTACAGGTGCATTAAGGCCAGAACAAACAGACTCAGAAACAGCTTTTTTCCAAAAGCAATAACCACTCTGAATTCTCATATGTGCTGATCTCATATTCATACCCACAGACTCTGCTCAGCCACTTTAAAAAACAAAAACAAAAACAGTGATGTGTAATATCATTGAACCGCATATATAGACAATGTGCTATACACCAGACACTGTATATAGCAATGTGGTTGTTTATTTTTTTTTTTATTTATTTAAATACCAAATGTACATACTGTTCACTTTACATCCTTTCCTGTACTATTTATTGATGTCCTATGTTATATTGTTTGTCTATTTTATTTCTTGCACTGTTACTGGAGTTGGCTTGTTTTAATCTCATGGTACATGTGTACAATGACAATAAAGGCATGCATCATCATTATCATCACTTTTTTTGTGTGTGAAAATCCCAGAATTCCTTCTTTCTACATGTTTCCAATAGTCTATAAAAACCTAGAAAAGCCCCTGGAAGACCTATGATAAGTGTGAATGAATCTATCACAGAACCAGCATCAAAATGTGTTGACTTTCACATTAAATTATTTGTGTTAGAGCTGCCCTCTTTCATACAAGACAGTGCACATGTACTCAATAAAATGAAATAAATTAGAAATATAGGTCCAGCACTTTTTGTGACTATGGATATTGAATCACTTATGACAAATATTGACCATGAGGAAGAGTTGGAATCTCTCTCACATTATTTGGAAAATACTCAACCAGGACAGACGCCCCCTGCTGTATTCATCCTGCAACTCACAGAATGGACTTTAACTAACAATGTGTTTGTCTTTCAGAATCAATTTTATAAACTACAGAAAGGTACAGCTATGGGAGCATGTTTTGCACCTAATTATTCAAACCTGTTTATGGGACACTGGGAGGAGAAGTTTGTGTTTTCAAGCCAGAATGTCTACCAAGATAAAATCATATGGTGGGGAAGATACATAGATGACATTCTTTTACTTTGGTCAGGATCAGAGTCAGAGCTTCAGATTTTTCAACCTATCGTTGGTTTTTTTTTTTTTTTTTTTTTTTTTAAATTAATTTGTTTAGTTTTTTTTTTTTTTTTTTTTTTTGTTAAATCAATTATTAGACATTTCAGGGGACCACATCTAAACTCCAGGTGACCCCACCTGCGGTCCCGACCCCAAAATTGAAAAATGATGAAGACCAAACCTGCTTAATTAAAAATAAATGAATTTTAAAAAAAACGTAAAAAAAAAAAAGGAAAAATTTAAATGAAAAACAAATTGATGATTATAAGTAGCAAAAAAATACAAAAGTTTAAATATGAATACGAATATGAATAAATCCATTAAAAAAATGCGAAAATCTATAAAATATCAGTCAAAAACAAAAAAAATATTGATATATAAAGGTAGAAATAAAAAAAATATATATATACAAATATAATTTATTTTAATTTTATTTATTTTTTAACTTTTATTTATGTAATCATTTATTTTATTCATACTCAATTATTTTTGAATTTGTTTTTATTCTTATTCTTTTATTCATTCATTTAAAATGTTGGCAGGTCTGGTCCTCCATAGAAAAACACTGGCCTACGTAAATATTTGTATTTTTATTTGTCATATAAAACGTCTAGATTGTCCTTATTTATGCTCACAAATAAAAACAAAAATAGAGCGTGTATCTTGAAAACTTTTCTAAGTGTGTACGTAACGTGGCGTAGCCATAGAAACGAGGTGGATGCGTCAGTTAAAGTCACCTACTGACCTTCAACGTTCTTAGTGAGCAGCGACAGACGGTGAGAGCAGAGCTGTCAGAGCTGTGAGCATCTTTGACCCGAGAAAGGAGCGAAAAGTTTACAAAACACAGAGACTTTAAACTTCTGACCAGGACCAGAAAAAGACTTTTTAAAACAGGAGACCAGAAAAGTAAGACCATGGCCCTGCGCTGTTTGAATTATACTCATCTGATAAGGCAACTTTAATCATTTTAGCGTTAAAAAGTTAAACATATGCTACGATTATATTCTCTAAGTCTGTTTAAATCAGGTTTGAGACCTAAAACGTTTAGATTTTATATTATAGGTCTACAGAAAACGTTTTTAACATAACAAAAATCAATAAATGATGATTTTTCATGTGTTACTTTTGCTTCTGTGATAATTTGACTCTGATGTGACACTTGTAGTGAACGTTTGTGCTGCTGAGACTGTTTTGTAGAGATGTAATTATTTAGTAAAACAGTAGATATACTTAAGTCCTGTAATGACTTTGATGAAAATTTGTACTTTAGTTCATACCTTATAATAAGTCGATTTTTACTTAATATTTAAGAGATAAAATAGATTCTGAAGAACTTGATATGATTTTGTTTTGGTTTGTTTTAACAGCCAATGACGTTCAGTCAGTCACTGAGTGAAATGTCGTTACCAACCATGGAAGCTGTTTGCATTGTTTGAATATTTTCTTCATTTATGTACATTGATACATACTTTATTTCCTACATTGATTATTTTCTTAATGTAGAATAATTTTCTGTTATTTAAGTTTAAATGGCTTTTTTTTCTCATTGTATTACATTATGATTTTATTCACAGATTATGCATGTTCAAAGTTTAAAAAACTTAATAAAACTTAGCATTAAATCACACATTACTGCACAAAACCCTCTGTTTAATAATGCTTTAATAATTAATAAATGACTGTGTGGAGGTTGTGGAAACAACCAGACCATTAGGCTCAAATACATCCAATAATTATTTTTCTTATTCAAAAGCCTCCTGTGGACAAGTGTTGCAACTTATTACATTAAAATAATATTTTAAAAAAAAGATATATCAAAATAGAAAATAAATGAGTAGATAATTGATAAATAAATAAATTCCTTAAAAGAAAGCAGTGCTGAACATCCATAGAGTGATATACAATAATCACTGCACAAATTAAATATTTATGTTTTGTCTGTATATGTTGTAAAAGGTTAACATTACTTGTAGTGCAATCTTTTTGCAACATTTATGCATGTTTTATTCTTGCAAAAGATATTAATAAATAAATTTTTTTATATTGCTTTATTGTGACCATCACCAGTCCTCCCTAAGGAAGGGTAAGCTAAACTTTATATGGGGAGAATTGAATTGAACATGGTTTTTTTTTTTAAATATGCAAACAAAATAATAAAAATGGGGGAAAAAATACCAAAACATTTGAACATAAGACATCAAATACAGAAGTATAATTTATAAACTCTTACTCTTTCTTCTAATCCTAGATGGGATAATTCTGTAGATTATTATTGTGGCGCTCTGCATGACTCATGTAAATTGCTTGTAAATGTCACTGATCTCAATGCTTACATTACTTTAACCTTTGTTACTAATACATGTCACTGATCTACTCACTGAACCTCTATCCTCCCTCAGAGTCTGGAGAATTTTTTGTGGCCTATTGATCAGTAAGATGTGGGCCTCAGAACAGCACGTTCAGCCGGTAAGAACCTCCACACGCCCTTCCTGTTCTTCTGTAGAATTCTCTACTTAATAATGTTGATGTGTTATTGATGGTTCTTTAAATATGGATGTCATTTTGCTCTTTAGGAAGATACTTTTTTTTACTGGCCTGAGGATTATGATGATGGGTACGGGGCCCAACAAATAAATGGCCAGTACATTGCCCAACTGCTTCAGGACCAAACAACGTTCGCTGACGACCAGGACGGGGCTCCAAACTATGCAGACCTGACAACCGTTGATGTCTTGTCTATCGCAGAGTACTGCCACCCACAAAATCCTTGCCCTACAACCATCAACCCCATTCCTACTGATGTGCACATGCAGGCCCAACAACATATTGAGCTCCAAACCTTCATCCCATCGGCTGTGTCTGCTATGACAGTAAGATCTCTGTTTAACACAGTTCTTAATGTATTTCTGTAGATCTTTGTATTGATACTATGATGGGAACTCTAACATTCACGTGTTTTTGTGTCTCCAGGATAATGGACTTCCAGTGTTCACTGCAGGGATGAATCCACTTCCCACTTTTGGAGGACAGTAAGTAAAGCAAACAAACAGACTTGTTCAAACGCAGACGTTACTTCACATGTGACATGATTTCTGATCCAGTGTGTTTGTGTTTTAATCTTTGTAGGAATGAGAATGACTTTGTTTCAATCGTGCAACCAGAACCCCCAGCAGTCCCAGCAGTCCCAGCCCCCCCAGTGAAGGCTCCAGTCTTAAAGTGAGTTTCCTGCAGTTGTTTTCATCGTACATGTCATTCTTGTGACTGACTCTGGATCATGCTCTGCTCACTGTTAACATGTGCTCTTATACTGTGTATTTGTGTTTTGTTCCTTCAGAAAAGTGAACAAGCGTAAGGCAGAGAAGGTGGAAGAGGGGCTGTACATAAAAAAGCCCCCCAATGCCTTCATGCTGTTTCTCAAAGAGCACAGGAAGTCTGCGGAGGAAGATCTGGGCGTGAGGACGAGCGCTGTCGTCAACAAATTCCTCGGTGAACGGGTGAGTTTGTTTTTCCTCCATGAATGATCTGTGATCTTTAAACTCTAGTCTTCAGTGTGTGTTAGTGACACTTTTCTTGTTTTCCATCAACAGTGGAAGTCATTGCCAGCAGAGGACAAAGATCAGTATAATACTGAGGCCAAACGTTGTGCTTTGCTCCACCACGAGCAGAACCCCGGCTGGACCAACAAGAAGAACTATGTAAGTCTACCCTGCAGACATGTTGCCACAGCAACCTTAAAGGTGATGGAACAGTGACTGTGAAAGTGTTTCATCAGCTAACTTAAACTTTTATGTGTTTGGTTTTAGGCAAAGAAAAGGAGACTAATTCGGAGAGTGGGCGTGTCCACGTGTTAGAGACGTTCGTCCTGCTACGACACTGGAACTACGGCTGAAATCTATGGAATCAGGACAATATCACAATGAATTAACTCATGCAGGGTTTTTCACAAATGCACATGCTTGATTTTGCAAATATGTATTTAATGCACACATAAATTCTGAAATGCACACGCTCTACAACACATATATTATTTTGCGACACACATGCAATATAAATCCACAGATAATGCAAATTGCTGTTTCATCAGCTAACTTAAAGTTTTATGTGTTTTGTTTTAGGCAAAGAAAAGGAAACAAATTCGGAGAGTGGGCGTGTCCTCGTGATAGACACGTTCGTCCTGCTACGACACTGGAACTACGGCTGAAGTCTGAGTCCAGAGATACGTCCGGGAGCCACAGTCGTTCTGAAATCCACCCTTGCTTAAACTTCTTAGTCATTTTTGGTAGCTGATGATTCAACAGCTTCTGTCACCATCATGTTATACATTGTACATTTTGTGAATGAAATATGAAATAAAAAATTGTAACTACCATTTTTTTATGTAATCAATTCAACCTAATAACACTACATCCATCACAAACCACAGTGTGTGACACTTTAAATGGCAATGAGCGACAGCACTAGGAGATCATATCAGCTGCTGTTGTATTTGTGTAAATGTAGTTATTAACCATTGTGATCTGCTGACCTTGGCATACTTACAAAATATTCTACACTTCCTTAAATATACTTTATAACCAGTGGTGGGTAGAGGAAACAACAACGGTACTCCAGTAAAAGTACTGTTACTTCATCAGTCATCTTCTGATCAAGAGGTTGGGGGTTTGATCCCAGTCTATGTGTTGGGCAAGACACTGAGCCCTAAGTTGTTCTCAGTGGTTGACCCATGGCAGCTCAGTCTCATTGGTGGGTGAATGAGTTGAAATTGTAAAGCGCTTTGGGACGACTTCAGTGTAGACATAAAAGCACTTTATAAAACAAGTTCATTTACCATTTTTAAAAGTACTTGTACTTGAGGAAGAGTAAAAAAGTACCTCATAAAAAAAACTTCTCAAGTAACTTCAGATACATTTTATTACTTCCAGAACAAACCATTAGTCCCTGAATTAAATACTTGAATACATTCATTAAAAAAAAAAACATAGCCTAAAAACAGAATCAACATAAAGTGTGTATATCAGTGGTTCCCAAACTTTTCTGGGTCGTGACCTCAGAGACTTTTTTTCTCTAGTTTTATGATCAAATTTGTTTTTCTGTGACAAATACAGAGAAGTAAATATTAGTGTACAAAGTGATGATATGACTCAGCTCAGTTATTTTTTATACTGCATTTTATTTGAACAATATTTATATTGTTTGAAATTGTGTGGTGTTTCACTTTGAAAAAGAATAATACATTTTTAAGCTCTTTCAGCTTCTTCTTACACTGCATGTCTATTTCTCTGATGTTATGTATTGTTTTTTAAATTGTGCAAAAATAGATAAATAAAAACAATAATTATTATTACTAAACACTTCAGGCGACCCCACATTGGGTCACGACCCCAAGATTGAAAAACCCTGGTGTGTATATAAATATATTCAAATACCTGAACCTTCACAACCTGTGTGCTTGAACACACTTGTTCTGAAATATCCTCACTAACAACAATGCAAGACACAGTAATTTAACCCAACTTTGGAGCGTAACTTCATCCCCTTGTTAATAGATCGTAATAAATTAATTGTAAACATAAATAAAACAAAGTATGGATATTTGGTAATTAAAGATAATCCAAAAATAAAAATAGATGATATTCAACAAGAAAATGTTCCTGAAAATAAATTTCTTGGGGTAATAATTGACAATAAACTGACATGAAAAGCCAAAATCAGACATGAAAAGCAAATTTTCAAAAAGCCTCTCAATTATAAACAAAGCTAAACATTTTGTGGACCATGATGCAATGAGAATTATACGTCTGTCAGTATGTGGAGTGAAATTATGGAACAGCCTGGATTCACAAGAAAAGCAATGCCTAAGTATTCAGAGTTTTAAACTGGAAATAAAATGCAGAAGGGCATGAAAAATGAGAAATATATGACAAACACCCATTGCAGAAAGAAGGCATAAAATGTGACAATCCATGAATTTTTGTTCCATGGAGATGCAAGGGACTGAACCTGGGGCCTCATAAATGCTAAGGGTGCGCTCTACCACTGAGCTACATCCTCTGCTGTCTTGATAGGAAATGAGAAAAATAAATGAGAAAAAAGTTCCAAAATTGGACTTAAGGTAATAATAAGGCATAAGACTTGAACAAATTTGGATTTTTTTTTTTTCCTGAGAAAATGCTATCAAAAGACCCTAAAAACGAGTCTAAATATGAGGTGCACACTTAAACTGGGATTAAAATGCAGAAGGGCATGAAAAATGAGAAAAATATGACAAACACCCATTGCAGAAAGAAGGAATGGAACTTCACAACCCTTGAGTTTTTGTTCCTTGTAGATGCCAGGGATTGAACCTGGGACGTCATACATGCTAAGCATGCGCTCTACCACTGAGCTACATCCTCAATTATGTTCCCAAAAAATGAAAAAAAAATAATTGTGAATTAAGTTGCAAATGCCCAAAATTGGACTTAAGGTAATAATAAGGCATAAAACTTGAACAAATTTGGATTTTTTTTTTTTTTCTGAGAAAATGCTATCAAAAGACCTAAAAACGAGTCTAAATATGATGTGCACACTTAAACTGGGATTAAAATGCAGAAGGGCATGAAAAATGAGAAAAATATGACAAACACCCATTGCAGAAAGAAGGCATGGAGCTTCACAACCCTTGAGTTTTTGTTCCTTGTAGATGCCAGGGATTGAACCTGGGGCCTCATACATGCTAAGCATGTGCTCTACCACTGAGCTACATCCTCAATTATGTTCACACAAAATGAGAAAAAAAAAAATGTGAATTAAGTTGCAAATGCCCAAAATTGGACTTAAGGTAATAATAAGGCATAAGACTTGAACAAATTTGGATTTCTTTTTTTTTTCTGAGAAAAGACCCTAAAAACTAGTCTAAAAATGATGTGCACACTTAAACTGGAATTAAAATGCAGAAGGGCATGAAAAATATATGACAAACACCCATTGGACTTAAGGTAATAATGAGGCATAGGACTTAAACAAATTTGGATTTTTTTGTTTCTGAGAAAAGACCTTAAAAACTAGTCTAAATATGATGTGCACACTTAAACTGGAATTAAAATGCAGACGGGCATGAAAAATGAGAAAAACATGACAAACACCCATTGCAGAAAGAAGGCATGGTACTTCACAACCCTTGAGTTTTTGTTCCTTGGAGATGCCAGGGCTTGAACCTGGGGCCTCATACATGCAAAGCATGCACTCTACCACTGAGCTACATCCCCTGTTGTCTTTACAAAAAATGAGGAAAAAAAAATGAAAAAAAAAAAAAATGTGAATTAAGTTGCAAATGCCCAAAATTGGACTTAAGGTAATAATAAGGCATAAGACTTGAACAAATTTGGATTTCTTTTTTTTTTCTGAGAAAAGACTCTAAAAACTAGTCTAAAAATGATGTGCACACTTAAACTGGAATTAAAATGCAGAAGGGCATGAAAAATGAGAAATATATGACAAACACCCATTGCAGAAAGACGGCATGGAACTTCACAACCCTTGAGTTTTTGTTCCTTGGAGATGCCAGGGATTGAACCTGGGGCCTCATACATGCTAAGCATGCGCTCAACCACTGAGCTACATTCCCTGCTGTTTTGTGAGTGTTATAAGTTTCTGAACATTAGTGGGAACAAATATATTAACAAAGTGAATAAATAAATGATGCAATGTAAAGTAAATGGAGTTTTTGTTCCGTCAGCTGGACCTTCTGCCGTTGTTCCTCCACCGACATGCAGACCAGCAGCAACAAAAACCCAAACCGACAAAAAAATGTCTCTCGTGTGGGCAGCCAAAAATCCCGCTACCAAAGTGAGGTATCATCAGTTCATCAGCAAGGGCCCATTAGATACTACTATTGCTCCACAAAGGTCTTTAAAGCCTATTCTGCAGAGGGCCTGACAAATCCTAGAATGGCCTTTGAAGAGTTTGCACAGACTGATTTCTTTCAGCGTGAACTTCAGCTAACAAAGCACAGAGTGGAGGAAAAAGCTGAAAAAAAGAGGAAACTCCCAGACCCTCAACCTCAGGGAACAATGTGCCGATTCTGTCGCACAGAGCTAAAGCAGGGCCCAAACAGCAAACATGTACACACAGGGTTTCCAAAAGTTTCAAGAAAATACATTTACTGCCCACCTATAAGTCCTCGCCTTATATAAAGACAGAGGCATGACGAAAGAAATGACATGGAGGGAATTTCAAGCCTCATCATTCTATGGCATGGAAAAGGAGAGGTGGGCAGCAGAAGGAAAGAAGTAGTAATGCTGATGTTTTATGCATACACCTAATACATTTCATATTTTAATCACCCACTGTTCTCAAAACTCAAACTATGGTACAATTGGTGCATAATACTAATGCAGGCATAGTGTCAGGTGTGTAAATTGTGTACTGATTACTTTAATAGATTTAGTGTTTTTTTCTTTCTTGTGTATATACAGTATATCGAATTGATGTTGTTTTTTGAGGATTCAATTCAATTGAACTGTATTTATAGAGTGCAAATTACAACAAAGTCATCTCAAAGCGCTTAACAAAAAAAAAAAAAAATGGAGTTCATAGTAAGAAAGAAAGAACCCAACAAGATCCACATGAACAAGCATTTGTATATTAAAACTGATTGTTATTACTCATAAACTTATTTTTATACTTGCTTGTTTTTACTCCCTCTTGTTTTACTCAGTATTCTTCTTGTTGCACCAAGTTACTGCAACTTCTGCCCAGTCCCATTGCTTTGCAGCAGCTACAATTTCCATAGTTTTCCTGTTCTTGTTTTTTTACCCGTTTATACTTGTTTTAGCTTTTAATACTGAAGGCTCATGTTTGAGTATTTTTAATAAAACACTGATTTTAAGTAAAGAACTTGTTTCACTTGATTCCATCTTCAAAGCACAGGTCAGCTTATTTTCAATATGAATAATAGGTCAAATAGGTTGTTTTTAATTAATTTCTGAATGGAACAGAAAATAAATCTTGATTACAGATATGATTTTTGCAGTGTAATATTACATATTATAACTAAATTTAGAAAAGTAACAAAGCAGTTCAGCACCATTGACAGGAAAAGTAAAATTCAGTACCAAGGACCGCGGACAAGAAATGCTGCAATCTGATTGGCTGTCAGTGTGGTACAACTATCCACGGCTGGCCCATACATGCTAAGCATGCACTCTACCACTGAGCTACATCCCCTGCTGCTTTGATAGGAAATGAGAAAAAAAATGAGAAAAAAGTTGCAAATGTCCTACCTGGTGCAGGATTGTCTGTCTCAGGTCCTATGTTGTTGTCCAATCATCACTGCCACTTCCTATGTCGTTGTCCAATCATCACTGCCACTGCCTATTCCGAAATTAGACATCCGCCAATAATGACCGAGAGTGAAATTGGTCATAAACCAATAAGGGCCATCTCTTTCCAACCAATAAGAGCCGTCTCTTTCCAACGCGAGACTAACCAATAAGGACCGTTTTTATCCAACGTGAGATTGCACAGGTCGGTGTGCCATTTGCACCATCCAGTCCCGCCCCCTTCGATTCTCCATCGCTCGGACATAGCAGACGGAGAACTGTTCCTGCATGTCACGCAAAATGATACCTTTTTGACAGCTAACATATTATCTTTTTAAAACTGTTTTTTTTTTTCAACCAGAACTTCACTGTACCCATATTATCTTGAGCTAGCATAACACGTAATATTACCGGTGTTATAACTTAAGTGGTGACCGTCGCTATTTAATGATACCCTTATTAAGAGAGAACATAATGTATTTTTAAATCAACGTATTCAAATTTAACCCCGTGTTTTTTTGTTTTAATCAGCACTTCGCTGTACCCTTATCGTCTTGAGATAGCACAACATGTGACATTACCGGTGTTATATCTTATAACGTATAACATTACCGGTGTTATAGCTTAGGTGGCGATTATTGTGACTGGTGATCGACGCGTTACATGCAAACACCGGACTTATTCTCTTTTGCAATTGTGATTAATTTATAGATTATTGCAGGCGTCTTGAGATAGCACAACATGTGACATTACCGGTGTTATATCTTATAACGTATAACATTACCGGTGTTATAGCTTAGGTGGCGATCATTGTAACTGGTGATCGACGCGTTACATGCAAACACCGGACTTATTCTCTTTTGCAATTGTGATTAATTTATAGATTATTGCAGGGGGTAATCGAAAAGATTTAACAATTAATTTAAAAATAATTGAGAAATGTTCCTGGTTCCTTTATAGGCTATTTTTTGTACAAATTCACTGCAAACTAAAAGTACTATTCCTCAATAAAATACTATATTTTCATTTACTTTATTGAAACAGGATTATTTAATATTGTAGAGGCTATTTTATCACACTTTTGACAATAGGAGACAATAATTACCAACATTTTAGAAAGGAGACTGTATTTACTTACTATAGAAGTAATCACATAAAAGTTGCATGCTATTTAAAAAAAAATCCACTTTAAATTCCACACTGTTTTAAAAATTAGGGGTTTAGGAGAGCCAACTGTTCTACAAATGAAAACACATATTAAATTATGGCGAGGGTACTTATGATATGAAGAGGGTGTACACATGATTTGCCACTGACATGAACCTCCAGCTTTTGTACTTTTCATTTCTGTATTTGAGTGTTACAAACATTATCTGTGCAGTTTTCTACAGTAGTGGAATAGCTTGTTACAGTACTCACATAGAGCATGTTCATACTGCAATACATAGTTGTTATTACTGTTAGTGTTGTGTTGTGTTGTCATGTTTGCTTTTGTTTTAGAATGGCCACTAAAGCTAAAAGCCACAAGGCAATGGGAGATGGGGAGTGGATGTCCAGAACAGGGGTTTGGCCCCTTGGAGGAGGGAACAGACCAGCCCCTCGCCAAAAAAAATGGCACAACCTCTACCAGAAGGTAAAGTACAGTAATCTATGTAAGTTTGTGAAATGTCTGCTGGTTTTGAAGGGACATTATACACGACTTTGGGAAATACTAATACATTTCAGTGTTAAAAACATTCACTATTTGACTCATCCTAGGCTAATAATGATTCTGTTTCAGATTGTGAACTGCCCCATGCAGGCACGTGGACAAACCACTATTTTTGGAGAATCCAGAGCTTGTAATTGTGGATTTCACGATGATCAGGTAAAGTGTTCTAAAATTATATCTTATAATTGTTTAATCTGAATTTTATGATGTTTTTATGCTGTTGTGCCTTTGCTGTTTTATTGTTGTTTTGCTGTTATGTTAGCAGCCTGCCACTCCTGCTCCCCCGGCTCCTGAAGCTCCTGCTGCAACACAGCAGTCTCAGGCCTCAGACCCAGCAGCTGGTACTGCAGCAGCTGTCAAAACCTTTTGGCGACCCCCTCTCAGTTTATCAATGGTTAATTTAATTTTTATTTTTATTTTTATTACAGTTTTTAATTTGTTCGGTATTGATAAATAGGTAATTATTTTACTTTGTGGCCAAGTTATCTAATCTATTTGTTTCTCCTATCAGTTCAACAAATCACGCTTTGGTGGGAAGCTGTCTGCCCAATTGAAGCCCAATTTAGTGGCTAGAAAGACCCCCAGCTCTTCCAGCCTCAGTGAGGACCACCGGCCCTGCACCATCCCCTGTGAGGACCCCTTCTTCAGCCTCAGTGAGGACCACCGGCCCTGCACCATCCCCTCTGAGGACCCCTTCTTCAGCCTCAGTGAGGACCACTGGCCCTGCACCATCCCCTCTGAGGACCCCTTCTTCAGCCTCAGTGAGGACCACCGGCCCTGCACCATCCCCTGTAAGGATTTCCTACCCTCCTGTAAATATCAGCCCTGTAGCCTCCTCTGCTATAATTATATATTCTTTAACAGTCAATTATTGGCACTCTCTGTTTTTTCTAGAGTAGCCGTAAATTAATCAGTTAACTTAATGTTAATGTTAATTTATTTAACAGAATGAGTCTGAAGGAGTTCAGCCTGGAGGGGATCAACCAGTCACAGCTCAGACCACAGCTTCTTTCTGGTTGCCAGGGGAAATGAGCAAGACCATCCCTGTGCAGGATCAGAGATGGATTGCAAACACTCTCTTCCACTCAGGAAAACTACGGCCAGATGTTAAGCTGTGGTATGAGCCCCCTGTCCCAGCCCTAATATACCAACATGCAGAAGGGCATGAAAAATGAGAAAAATATGACAAACACCCATTGCAGAAAGAAGGCATGGAACTTCTCAACCCTTGAGTTTTTGTTCCATGGAGATGCCAGGGATTGAACCTGGGGCCTCATACATGCTAAGCATGCACTCTACCACTAAGCTACATCCCCAATTATGTTCACAAAAAAATGAGAAAAACAAAATGTGAATTAAGTTGCAAATGCCCAAAATGGGACTTAAGGTAATAATAAGGCATAAGACTTGAACAAATTTGGATTTTTTTTTTTTTTCTGAGAAAAGACCCTAAAAACTAGTCTAAATATGATGTGCACACTTAAAATGGAATTAAAATGCAGAAGGGCATGAAAAATGTGACAAACTCCCATTTTAGAAAGAAGGCATGGAACTTCACAATCCATGAGTTTATAAATCTTGGAGATGCCAGGTATTGAACTTGGGGCCTCGCACATTCGAAGCATGCACTCTACCACTGAGCTACATCCCCTGCTGTCTTTACAAAAAATGAGAAAAAAAAATGAGAAAAAAGTTGCAAATGCCCAAGATCGGAGGTAAGGTAATATAGAAAGTCATAAGACTTGAAAAAATTTGGAGTTTTCTTTTTTTTTCTGAGAAAGGATTTTCAAAAGACCCTAAACATTTCTTTAAATATGACATGCACACTTAAACTGGGATTAAAATGCAGAATGGCATAAAAAAAGAGAAAAATTGACAAACACCTATTTAGAAAGAAGTGATAGAACAGGACTATTTTGAGCATTTGTTTGTTGGAGATTACAGGGATTGAACTGAACCTGGGGACTCATACATAC
The DNA here is from genome assembly GCF_900634775.1 of Gouania willdenowi. Lineage (NCBI taxonomy): Eukaryota > Metazoa > Chordata > Actinopteri > Blenniiformes > Gobiesocidae > Gouania > Gouania willdenowi. The sequence continues at coordinate 29,956,659 of NC_041064.1, read as the reverse complement.
TAAGCATGCGCTCTACCACTGAGCTACATTCCCAATTATTTTCACAAAAAATAAGAAAAACAAAATGTGAATTAAGTTGCAAATGCCCAAAATTGGACTTAAGGTAATAATAAGGCATAAGACTTGAACAAATTTGGATTTTTTTTTTTTTTTTTCTGAGAAAAGACCCAAAAACTAGTCTAAATATGATGTGCACACTTAAAATGGAATTAAAATGCAGAAGGGCATGAAAAATGTGACAAACTCCCATTTTAGAAAGAAGGCATGGAACTTCACAATCCATGAGTTTTTGAATCTTGGAGATGCCAGGGATTGAATTTGCGAGCTCATACATGCGAAGCATGCACTCTACCACTGAGCTACATCCCCTGTTGTTTTTACAAAAAATGAGAAAAAAAAAATGAAAAAAAAAAAAAATGTGAATTAAGTTGCAAATGCCCAAAATTGGACTTAAGGTAATAATAAGGCATAAGACTTGAACAAATTTGGATTTTTTTCTTTCTGAGAAAAGACCCTAAAAACTAGTCTAAATATGATGTGCACACTTAAACTGGAATTAAAATGCAGAAGGGCATGTAAAATGAGAAAAATGTGACAAACACCCATTTCAGAAAGAAGGTATGGAACTTCACAACCCTTGAGTTTTTGTTCCTTGGAGATGCCAGGGATTGAACATGGGGCCTCATACATGCTAAGCATGCGCTCTACCACTGAGCTACATCCCCAATTATGTTCACAAAAAATGAGAAAAAAAAAAATGTGAATTAAGTTGCAAATTCCCAAAATTGGACTTAAGGTAATAATAAGGCATAAGACTTGAACAAATTTGGATTTTTTTCTTTCTGAGAAAAGACCCTAAAAACTAGTCTAAATATGATGTGCACACTTTAACTGGAATTAAAATGCAGAAGGACATGAAAAATGAGACAAACAACCATTTCAGAAAGAAGGTACGGAACTTCACAATCCATGAGTTAATGATTCTTGGAGATGCCATGGATTGAACCTGGGGCCTCATACATGCAGAGCATGAGCTCTACCACTGAGCTACATCCCCTGTCTCTGTGTATAAAAATGAGGAAAAAAAATGAGAAAAAAGTTGCAAATGCCCAAAATTGGACTTAAGGTAATAATAAGGCATAAGACTTGAACAAATTTGGTTTTTTTTTTTTCTGAGAAAAGACCCTAAAAACTAGTCTAAATATGATGTGCACACTTAAACTGGAATTAAAATGCAGAAGGGCATGAAAAATGTGACAAACACCCATTTCAGAAAGAAGGTATGGAACTTCACAATCCATGAGTTAATGATTCTTGGAGATGCCAGGGATTGAACCTGGGGCCTCGTACATGCAAAGCACACACTCTACCACTGAGCTACATCCCCTGTTGTCTTGATCAAAAATGTGAAAAAAAAAAAATGAGCAAAAAGTTGCAAATGCCCAAAATTCGACTTAAGGTAATAATAAGGCAAAAAGACTTGAACAAATTTGGATTTTTTTTTTTCCTGAGAAAAGGCTATCAAACGACCCTAAAAACTAGTCTAAATATGATGTGCACACTTAAACTGGGATTAAAATGCAGAAGGGCATGAAAAATGAGAAAAATATGACAAACATCCATTGCAGAAAGTAGGCATGGAACTTCACAACCCTTGAGTTTTTGTTCCTTGGAGATGCCAGGAATTGAACCTGGGGCCTCGTACATGCAAAGCACACACTCTACCACTGAGCTACATCCCCTGTTGTCTTGATCAAAAATGAGAAAAAAAAAAAATGAGCAAAAAGTTGCAAATGCCCAAAATTGGACTTAAGGTAATAACGAGGCAAAAGACTTGAAAAAATTTGGATTTTTTTTTTTTCTGAGAAAAGGCTATCAAAGGACTCTAAAAACTAGTATAAATATGATGTGCACACTTAAACTGGAATTAAAATGCAGAAGGGCATGAAAAATGAGTAAAAGTGGCAAACACCCAATTTAGAAAGAAAGCATACAAATTCACAATGCTTGAGTTTTTGATACTTGGAGATACCAGGGATTGAACATGGGGCCTCATACATGCAAATCATGAGCTCTACCACTGAGCTACATCCCCTGTTGCTGTATATAAAAATGAGAAAAAAAATGAGAAAAAAGTTGCAAATGCCCAAAATTGGATTTAAGGTAATAATAAGGCATAAGACTTGAACAAATTTGGATTTTTTTTTTTCTGAGAAAAGACCCTAAAAACTAGTCTAAATATGATGTGCACACTTAAACTGAAATTAAAATGCAGAAGGGCATGAAAAATGAGTAAACGTGGCAAACACCCATTGCAGAAAGAAGGCATGGAACTTCACAGCCCATGAGTTTTTGAATCTTGGAGAAGCCAGGGATTGAACCTGGGGCCTCATACATGCAGAGCATGAGCTCTACCACTGAGCTACATCCCCTGTCTCTGTGTATAAAAATGAGAAAAAAAATGAGAAAAAAGTTGCAAATGCCCAAAATTGGACTTAAGGTAATAATAAGGCATAAGACTTGAACAAATTTGTTTTTTTTTTTTTTCTGAGAAAAGACCCTAAAAACTAGTCTAAATATGATGTGCACACTTAAACTGGAATTAAAATGCAGAAGGGCATGAAAAATGAGAAAAATGTGACAAACACCCATTTCAGAAAGAAGGTATGGAACTTCACAATCCATGAGTTAATGATTCTTGGAGATGCCAGGGATTGAACCTGGGGCCTTGTACATGCAAAGCACACACTCTACCACTGAGCTACATCCCCTGTTGTCTTGATCAAAAATGTGAAAAAAAAAAAATGAGCAAAAAGTTGTAAATGCCCAAAATTCGACTTAAGGTAATAATAAGGCATAAGACTTGAACAAATTTGGATTTTTTTTTTTCCTGAGAAAAGGCTATCAAACGACCCTAAAAACTAGTCTAAATATGATGTGCACACTTAAACTGGAATTAAAATGCAGAAGGGCATGAAAAATTAGAAAAATGTGACAAACACCCATTTCAGAAAGAAAGTATGGAACTTCACAATGCATGAGTTAATGATTCTTGGAGATGCCAGGGATTGAACCTGGGGCCTCATACATGCTAAGCATGCACTCTACCACTGAGCTACATCCCCTGTTGTCTTTACAAAAAATGAGAAAAAAAAAAAAAAAAATGTGAATTAAGTTGCAAATGCCCAAAATTGGACTTAAGGTAATAATAAGGCATAAGACTTGAACAAATTTGGATTTTTTTTTTTTTTTCTGAGAAAATACCCTAAAAACTAGTCTAAATATTATGTGCACACTTAAAATGGAATTAGAATGCAGAAGGGCATGAAAAATGAGAAAAATATGACAAACACCCATAGAAGGCATGGAACTTCACAACCCTTGAGTTTTTGTTCCTTGGAATTGCCAGGGATTGAACCTAGGGTCTCATAAATGCGAAGCATGAGCTCTACCACTGAGCTACATCCCCAATTATGTTCATGAAAAATGAGAAAAAAAATGAGAAAAAAGTTGCAAATGCCCAAAATTGGACTTAAGGTAATAATAAGGCATAAGACTTGAACAAATTTGGATTTTTTTTTTTCTGAGAAAAGACCCTAAAAACTAGTCTAAATATGATGTGCACACTTAAACTGAAATTAAAATGCAGAAGGGCATGAAAATTGAGTAAAAGTGGCAAACACCCATTGCAGAAAGAAGGCATGGAACTTCACAACCCATGAGTTTTTGAATCTTGGAGATGCCAGGGATTGAACCTGGGGCCTCGTACATGCAAAGGACACACTCTACCACTGAGCTACATCCCCTGTTGTCTTGATCAAAAATGTGAAAAAAAAAAAATGAGCAAAAAGTTGCAAATGCCCAAAATTGGACGTAAGGTAATAATAAGGCATAAGACTTGAACAAATTTGGATTTTTTTTTTCCTGAGAAAAGGCTATCAAAAGACCCTAAAAACTAGTCTAAATATGATGTGCACACTTAAACTGGAATTAAAATGCAGAAGGGCATGAAAAATGTGACAAACACCCATTTCAGAAAGAAAGTATTGAACTTCACAATGCATGAGTTAATGATTCTTGGAGATGCCAGGGATTGAACCTGGGGCCTCATACATGCGAAGCATGAGCTCTACCACTGAGCTACATCCCCAATTATGTTCACGAAAAATGAGAAAAAAAATGAGAAAAAAGTTGCAAATGCCCAAAATTGGACTTAAGGTAATAATAAGGCATAAGACTTGAACAAATTTGGATTTTTTTTTTTTCTGAGAAAAGACCCTAAAAACTAGTCTAAATATGATGTGCACACTTAAACTGGGATTAAAATGCAGAAGGGCATGAAAAATGAGAAAATTATGACAAACACCCATTGCAGAAAGAAGGCATGGAACTTCACAACCCTTGAGTTTTTGTTCCTTGGAGATGCCAGGAATTGAACCTGGGGCCTCATACATGCTAAGCATGTGCTCTACCACTGAGCTACATCCCCAATTATGTCCACAAAAAATGAGGCAAAAAAAAATGTGAATTAAGTTGCAAATGCCCAAAATTGGACTTAAGGCATAAGACTTGAACAAATTTGGATTTTTTTTTTTTCTGAGAAAAGACCCTAAAAACTAGTCTAAATATGATGTGCACACTTAAAATGGAATTAAAATGCAGAAGGGCACGAAAAATGTGACAAACTCCCATTTTAGAAAGAAGGCATGGAACTTCACAATCTATGAGTTTTTGAATCTTGGAGATGCCAGGGATTTAACTTGGGGCCTCATACATGCAAAGCATGCACTCTACCACTGAGCGACATCCCCTTTTTTTTTTACAAAAAATGAGGAAAAAAAAATGAGAAAAAAGTTGCAAATGCCCAAAATTGGATTTAAGGTAATAATAAGGCATAAGACTTGAACAAATTTGGATTTTTTTTTTCTGAGAAAAGACCCTAAAAACTAGTCTAAATATGATGTGCACACTTAAACTGAAATTAAAATGCAGAAGGGCATGAAAAATGAGTAAAAGTGGCAAACACCCATTGCAGAAAGAAGGCATGGAACTTCACAACCCATGAGTTTTTGAATCTTGGAGATGCCAGGGATTGAACCTGGGGCCTCGTACATGCAAAGGACACACTCTACCACTGAGCTACATCCCCTGTTGTCTTGATCAAAAATGTGAAAAAAAAAAATGAGCAAAAAGTTGCAAATGCCCAAAATTGGACGTAAGGTAATAATAAGGCATAAGACTTGAACAAATTTGGATTTTTTTTTTCCTGAGAAAAGGCTATCAAAAGACCCTAAAAACTAGTCTAAATATGATGTGCACACTTAAACTGGAATTAAAATGCAGAAGGGCATGAAAAATGTGACAAACACCCATTTCAGAAAGAAAGTATTGAACTTCACAATGCATGAGTTAATGATTCTTGGAGATGCCAGGGATTGAACCTGGGGCCTCATACATGCGAAGCATGAGCTCTACCACTGAGCTACATCCCCAATTATGTTCACGAAAAATGAGAAAAAAAATGAGAAAAAAGTTGCAATGCCCAAAATTGGACTTAAGGTAATAATAAGGCATAAGACTTGAACAAATTTGGATTTTTTTTTTTTCTGAGAAAGGACCCTAAAAACTAGTCTAAATATGATGTGCACACTTAAACTGGGATTAAAATGCAGAAGGGCATGAAAAATGAGAAAAATATGACAAACATCCATTGCAGAAAGAAGGCATGGAACTTCACAACCCTTGAGTTTTTGTTCCTTGGAGATGCCAGAGATTGAACCTGGGGCCTCGTACACACAAAGCACACACTCTACCACTGAGCTACATCCCCTGTTGTCTTAATCAAAAATGAGAAAAAAAAAAAATGAGCAAAAAGTTGCAAATGCCCAAAATTGGAGTTAAGGTAATAACGAGGCAAAAGACTTGAAAAAATTTGGATTTTTTTTTTTTCTGAGAAAAGGCTACAAAGGACTCTAAAAACTAGTATAAATATGATGTGCACACTTAAACTGGTATTAAAATGCAGAAGGGCATGAAAAATGAGTAAAAGTGGCAAACACCCAATTTAGAAAGAAAGCATACAAATTCACAATGCTTGAGTTTTTGATACTTGGAGATACCAGGGATTGAACATGGGGCCTCATACATGCAAAGCATGAGCTCTACCACTGAGCTACATCCCCTGTCTCTGTGTATAAAAATGAGGAAAAAAATGAGAAAAAAGTTGCAAATGCCCAAAATTGGATTTAAGGTAATAATAAGGCATAAGACTTGAACAAATTTGGATTTTTTTTTTTCTGAGAAAAGACCCTAAAAACTAGTCTAAATATGATGTGCACACTTAAACTGAAATTAAAATGCAGAAGGGCATGAAAAATGAGTAAAAGTGGCAAACACCCATTGCAGAAAGAAGGCATGGAACTTCACAGCCCATGAGTTTTTGAATCTTGGAGATACCAGGGATTGAACATGGGGCCTCATACATGCAAAGCATGAGCTCTACCACTGAGCTACATACCCTGTCTCTGTGTATAAAAATGAGAAAAAAAATGAGAAAAAAGTTGCAAATGCCCAAAATTGGACTTAAGGTAATAATAAGGCATAAGACTTGAACAAATTTGTTTTTTTTTTTTTCTGAGAAAAGACCCTAAAAACTAGTCTAAATATGATGTGCACACTTAAACTGGAATTAAAATGCAGAAGGGCATGAAAAATGAGAAAAATGTGACAAACACCCATTTCAGAAAGAAGGTATGGAACTTCACAATCCATGAGTTAATGATTCTTGGAGATGCCAAGGATTGAACCTGGGGCCTCGTACATGCAAAGCACACACTCTACCACTGAGCTACATCCCCTGTTGTCTTGATCAAAAATGTGAAAAAAAAAAAATGAGCAAAAAGTTGCAAATGCCCAAAATTCGACTTAAGGTAATAATAAGGCATAAGACTTGAACAAATTTGGATTTTTTTTTTTCCTGAGAAAAGGCTATCAAACGACCCTAAAAACTAGTCTAAATATGATGTGCACACTTAAACTGGAATTAAAATGCAGAAGGGCATGAAAAATTAGAAAAATGTGACAAACACCCATTTCAGAAAGAAAGTATGGAACTTCACAATGCATGAGTTAATGATTCTTGGAGATGCCAGGGATTGAACCTGGGGCCTCATACATGCTAAGCATGCACTCTACCACTGAGCTACATCCCCTGTTGTCTTTACAAAAAATGAGAAAAAAAAAATGAAAAAAAAAAAAAAATGTGAATTAAGTTGCAAATGCCCAAAATTGGACTTAAGGTAATAATAAGGCATAAGACTTGAACAAATTTGGATTTTTTTTTTTTTCTGAGAAAATACCCTAAAAACTAGTCTAAATATGATGTGCACACTTAAAATGGAATTAGAATGCAGAAGGGCATGAAAATGAGAAAAATATGACAAACACCCATTGCAGAAAGAAGGCATGGAACTTCACAACCCTTGAGTTTTTGTTCCTTGGAGATTGCCAGGGATTGAACCTAGGGTCCTCATACATGCGAAGCATGAGCTCTACCACTGAGCTACATCCCAACTATGCTCATGAAAAATGAGAAAAAAAAATGAGAAAAAAGTTGCAAATGCCCAAAATTGGACTTAAGGTAATAATAAGGCATAAGACTTGAACAAATTTGGATTTTTTTTTTGTCTGAGAAAAGACCCTAAAAACTAGTCTAAATATGATGTGCACACTTAAACTGGAATTAAAATGCAGAAGGGCATGAAAAATGAGTAAAAGTGGCAAACACCCAATTTAGAAAGAAAGCATACAAATTCACAATGCTTGAGTTTTTGATACTTGGAGATACCAGGGATTGAACATGGGGCCTCATACATGCAAAGCATGAGCTCTACCACTGAGCTACATCCCCTGTCTCTGTGTATAAAAATGAAAAAAAAAAAAATGTGAATTAAGTTGCAAATGCCCAAAATTGGATTTAAGGTAATAATAAGGCATAAGACTTGAACAAATTTGGATTTTTTTTTTTCTGAGAAAAGACCCTAAAAACTAGTCTAAATATGATGTGCACACTTAAACTGAAATTAAAATGCAGAAGGGCATGAAAAATGAGTAAAAGTGGCAAACACCCATTGCAGAAAGAAGGCATGGAACTTCACAGCCCATGAGTTTTTGAATCTTGGAGATACCAGGGATTGAACATGGGGCCTCATACATGCAAAGCATGAGCTCTACCACTGAGCTACATACCCTGTCTCTGTGTATAAAAATGAGAAAAAAAATGAGAAAAAAGTTGCAAATGCCCAAAATTGGACTTAAGGTAATAATAAGGCATAAGACTTGAACAAATTTGGTTTTTTTTTTTTCTGAGAAAAGACCCTAAGAACTAGTCTAAATATGATGTGCACACTTAAACTGGAATTAAAATGCAGAAGGGCATGAAAAATGAGAAAAATGTGACAAACACCCATTTCAGAAAGAAGGTATGGAACTTCACAATCCATGAGTTAATGATTCTTGGAGATGCCAAGGATTGAACCTGGGGCCTCGTACATGCAAAGCACACACTCTACCACTGAGCTACATCCCCTGTAGTCTTGATCAAAAATGTGAAAAAAAAAAAATGAGCAAAAAGTTGCAAATGCCCAAAATTCGACTTAAGGTAATAATAAGGCATAAGACTTGAACAAATTTGGATTTTTTTTTTTCCTGAGAAAAGGCTATCAAACGACCCTAAAAACTAGTCTAAATATGATGTGCACACTTAAACTGGAATTAAAATGCAGAAGGGCATGAAAAATTAGAAAAATGTGACAAACACCCATTTCAGAAAGAAAGTATGGAACTTCACAATGCATGAGTTAATGATTCTTGGAGATGCCAGGGATTGAACCTGGGGCCTCATACATGCTAAGCATGCACTCTACCACTGAGCTACATCCCCTGTTGTCTTTACAAAAAATGAGAAAAAAAAATGAAAAAAAAAAAAAAAATGTGAATTAAGTTGCAAATGCCCAAAATTGGACTTAAGGTAATAATAAGGCATAAGACTTGAACAAATTTGGATTTATTTTTTTTTCTGAGAAAATACCCTAAAAACTAGTCTAAATATGATGTGCACACTTAAAATGGAATTAGAATGCAGAAGGGCATGAAAAATGAGAAAAATATGACAAACACCCATTGCAGAAAGAAGGCATGGAACTTCACAACCCTTGAGTTTTTGTTCCTTGGAATTGCCAGGGATTGAACCTAGGGTCTCATACATGCGAAGCATGAGCTCTACCACTGAGCTACATCCCCAACTATGTTCATGAAAAATGAGAAAAAAAAATGAGAAAAAAGTTGCAAATGCCCAAAATTGGACTTAAGGTAATAATAAGGCATAAGACTTGAACAAATTTGGTTTTTTTTTTTCTGAGAAAAGACCCTAAAAACTAGTCTAAATATGATGTGCACACTTAAACTGGGATTAAAATGCAGAAGGGCATGAAAAATGAGAAAAATGTGACAAACATCCATTGCAGAAAGAAGGCATGGAACTTCACAACCCTTGAGTTTTTGTTCCTTGGAGATGCCAGGGATTGAACATGGGGCCTCGTACACACAAAGCACACACTCTACCACTGAGCTACATCCCCTGTTGTCTTGATCAAAAATGAGAAAAAAAAAAAATGAGCAAAAAGTTGCAAATGCCCAAAATTGGAGTTAAGGTAATAACGAGGCAAAAGACTTGAAAAAATTTGGATTTTTTTTTTTTCTGAGAAAAGGCTATCAAAGGACTCTAAAACTAGTATAAATATGATGTGCACACTTAAACTGGAATTAAAATGCAGAAGGGCATGAAAAATGAGTAAAAGTGGCAAACACCCAATTTAGAAAGAAAGCATACAAATTCACAATGCTTGAGTTTTTGATACTTGGAGATACCAGGGATTGAACATGGGGCCTCATACATGCAAAGCATGAGCTCTACCACTGAGCTACATCCCCTGTCTCTGTGTATAAAAATGAGGAAAAAAATGAGAAAAAAGTTGCAAATGCCCAAAATTGGACTTAAGGTAATAATAAGGCATAAGACTTGAACAAATTTGGATTTTTTTTTTTCTGAGAAAAGACCCTAAAAACTAGTCTAAATATGATGTGCACACTTAAATGAAATTAAATGCAGAAGGGCATGAAAAATGAGAAAAATGTGGCAAACACCCATTGCAGAAAGAAGGCATGGAACTTCACAGCCCATGAGTTTTTGAATCTTGGAGAAGCCAGGGATTGAACCTGGGGCCTCATACATGCAGAGCATGAGCTCTACCACTGAGCTACATCCCCTGTCTCTGTGTATAAAAATGAGAAAAAAAATGAGAAAAAAGTTGCAAATGCCCAAAATTGGACTTAAGGTAATAATAAGGCATAAGACTTGAACAAATTTGGATTTTTTTTTTTTCTGAGAAAAGACACTAAAAACTAGTCTAAATATGATGTGCACACTTAAACTGGGATTAAAATGCAGAAGGGCATGAAAAATGAGAAAAATATGACAAACATCCATTGCAGAAAGAAGGCATGGAACTTCACAACCCTTGAGTTTTTGTTCCTTGGAGATGCCAGGGATTGAACCTGGGGCCTCGTACATGCAAAGCACACACTCTACCACTGAGCTACATCCCCTGTTGTCTTCATCAAAAATGAGAAGAAAAAAGAAATGAGCAAAAAGTTACAAATGCCCAAAATTGGACTTAAGGTAATAACGAGGCAAAAGACTTGAAAAAATTTGGATTTTTTTTTTTTCTGAGAAAAGGCTATCAAAGGACTCTAAAAACTAGTATAAATATGATGTGCACACTTAAACTGGAATTAAAATGCAGAAGGGCATGAAAAATGAGTAAAAGTGGCAAACACCCAATTTAGAAAGAAAGCATACAAATTCACAATGCTTGAGTTTTTGATACTTGGAGATACCAGGAATTGAACATGGGGCCTCATACATGCAAAGCATGAGCTCTACCACTGAGCTACATCCCCTGTTGTCTTGATCAAAAATGAGAAAAAAAAAAAATGAGCAAAAAGTTGCAAATGCCCAAAATTGGACTTAAGGTAATAACAAGGCAAAAGACTTGAAAAGATTTGGATTTTTTTTTTTTCTGAGAAAAGGCTATCAAAGGACTCTAAAAACTAGTATAAATATGATGTGCACACTTAAACTGGAATTAAAATGCAGAAGGGCATGAAAAATGAGTAAAAGTGGCAAACACCCAATTTAGAAAGAAAGCATACAAATTCACAATGCTTGAGTTTTTGATACTTGGAGATACCAGGGATTGAACATGGGGCCTCATACATGCAAAGCATGAGCTCTACCACTGAGCTACATCCCCTGTCTCTGTATATAAAAATGAGAAAAAAAATGAGAAAAAAGTTGCAAATGCCCAAAATTGGATTTAAGGTAATAATAAGGCATAAGACTTGAACAAATTTGGATTTTTTTTTTTTCTGAGAAAAGACCCTAAAAACTAGTCTAAATATGATGTGCACACTTAAACTGAAATTAAAATGCAGAAGGGCATGAAAAATGAGTAAACGTGGCAAACACCCATTGCAGAAAGAAGGCATGGAACTTCACAGCCCATGAGTTTTTGAATCTTGGAGAAGCCAGGGATTGAACCTGGGGCCTCATACATGCAGAGCATGAGCTCTACCACTGAGCTACATCCCCTGTCTCTGTGTATAAAAATGAGAAAAAAAATGAGAAAAAAGTTGCAAATGCCCAAAATTGGACTTAAGGTAATAATAAGGCATAAGACTTGAACAAATTTGTTTGTTTTTTTTTCTGAGAAAAGACCCTAAAAACTAGTCTAAATATGATGTGCACACTTAAACTGAAATTAAAATGTAGAAGGGCATGAAAAATGAGAAAAATGTGACAAACACCCATTTCAGAAAAGAGGCATGGAACTTCACAATCCATGAGTTAATGATTCTTGGAGATGCCAGGGATTGAACCTGGGGCCTCGTACATGCAAAGCACACACTCTACCACTGAGCTACATCCCCTGTTGTCTTGATCAAAAATGTGAAAAAAAAAAATGAGCAAAAAGTTGCAAATGCCCAAAATTCGACTTAAGGTAATAATAAGGCATAAGACTTGAACAAATTTGGATTTTTTTTTTTTCCTGAGAAAAGGCTATCCAACGACCCTAAAAACTAGTCTAAATATGATGTGCACACTTAAACTGGAATTAAAATGCAGAAGGGCATGAAAAATTAGAAAAATGTGACAAACACCCATTTCAGAAAGAAAGTATGGAACTTCACAATCCATGAGTTAATGATTCTTGGAGATGCCAGGGATTGAACCTGGGGCCTCATACATGCTAAGCATGTGCTCTACCACTGAGCTACATCCCCTGTTGGTTTTACAAAAAATGAGAAAAGAAATGAAAAAAAAAAAAATGTGAATTAAGTTGCAAATGCCCAAAATTGGACTTAAGGTAATAATAAGGCATAAGACTTGAACAAATTTGGATTTTTTTTTTTTTTTCTGAGAAAATACCCTAAAAACTAGTCTAAATATTATGTGCACACTTAAAATGGAATTAGAATGCAGAAGGGCATGAAAAATGAGAAAAATATGACAAACACCCATTGCAGAAAGAAGGCATGGAACTTCACAACCCTTGAGTTTTTGTTCCTTGGAATTGCCAGGGATTGAACCTAAGGTCTCATAAATGCGAAGCATGAGCTCTACCACTGAGCTACATCCCCAATTATGTTCATGAAAAATGAGAAAAAAAAATGAGAAAAAAGTTGCAAATGCCCAAAATTGGACTTAAGGTAATAATAAGGCATAAGACTTGAACAAATTTGGATTTTTTTTTTTTTTCTGAGAAAAAACCCTAAAAACTAGTCTAAATATGATGTGCACACTTAAACTGGGATTAAAATGCAGAAGGGCATGAAAAATGAGAAAAATATGACAAACATCCATTGCAGAAAGAAGGCATGGAACTTCACAACCCTTGAGTTTTTGTTCCTTGGAGATGCCAGGGATTGAACCTGGGGCCTCGTACATGCAAAGCACACACTCTACCACTGAGCTACATCCCCTGTTGTCTTCATCAAAAATGAGAAAAAAAAAGAAATGAGCAAAAAGTTACAAATGCCCAAAATTGGACTTAAGGTAATAACGAGGCAAAAGACTTGAAAAAATTTGGATTTTTTTTTTTTCAGAGAAAAGGCTATCAAAAGACCCTAAAAACTAGTATAAATATGATGTGCACACTTAAACTGAAATTAAAATGCAGAAGGGCATGAAAAATGAGTAAAAGTGGCAAACACCCATTGCAGAAAGAAGGCATGGAACTTCACAGCCCATGAGTTTTTGAATCTTGGAGAAGCCAGGGATTGAACCTGGGGCCTCATACATGCAGAGCATGAGCTCTACCACTGAGCTACATCCCCTGTCTCTGTGTATAAAAATGAGAACAAAAATGAGAAAAAAGTTGCAAATGCCCAAAATTGGACTTAAGGTAATAATAAGGCATAAGACTTGAACAAATTTGTTTTGTTTTTTTTCTGAGAAAAGACCCTAAAAACTAGTCTAAATATGATGTGCACACTTAAACTGGAATTAAAATGCAGAAGGGCATGAAAAATGAGAAAAAATGTGACAAACACCCATTTCAGAAAGAAGGTATGGAACTTCACAATCCATGAGTTAATGATTCTTGGAGATGCCAGGGATTGAACCTGGGGCCTTGTACATGCAAAGCACACACTCTACCACTGAGCTACATCCCCTGTTGTCTTGATCAAAAATGTGAAAAAAAAAAAATGAGCAAAAAGTTGCAAATGCCCAAAATTCGACTTAAGGTAATAATAAGGCATAAGACTTGAACAAATTTGGATTTTTTTTTTTCCTGAGAAAAGGCTATCAAACGACCCTAAAAACTAGTCTAAATATGATGTGCACACTTAAACTGGAATTAAAATGCAGAAGGGCATGAAAAATTAGAAAAATGTGACAAACACCCATTTCAGAAAGAAAGTATGGAACTTCACAATGCATGAGTTAATGATTCTTGGAAATGCCAGGGATTGAACCTGGGGCCTCATACATGCTAAGCATGCACTCTACCACTGAGCTACATCCCCTGTTGTCTTTACAAAAAATGAGAAAAAAAAATGAAAAAAAAAAAAATGTGAATTAAGTTGCAAATGCCCAAAATTGGACTTAGGGTAATAATAAGGCATAAGACTTGAACAAATTTGGATTTTTTTTTTTTTCTGAGAAAAGACCCTAAAAACTAGTCTAAATATGATGTGCACACTTAAACTGGAATTAAAATGCAGAAGGGCATGAAAAATGAGAAAAATATGACAAACACCCATTGCAGAAAGAAGGCATGGAACTTCACAACTCTTGAGTTTTTCTTCCTTGGAAATGCCAGGGATTGAACCTAGGGCCTCATACATGCAAAGCATGAGCTCTACCACTGAGCTACATCCCCAATTATGTTCATGAAAAATGAGAAAAAAAATGAGCAAAAAGTTGCAAATGCCCAAAATTGGACTTAAGGTAATAATAAGGCATAAGACTTGAACAAATTTGGATTTTTTTTTTTCTGAGAAAAGATCCTAAAAACTAGTCTAAATATGATGTGCACACTTAAAATGGAATTAAAATGCAGAAGGGCATGAAAAATGAGGAAAAATATGACAAACACCCATTGCAGAAAGAAGGCATGGAACTTCACAACTCTTGAGTTTTTCTTCCTTGGAAATGCCAGGGATTGAACCTAGGGCCTCATACATGCGAAGCATGAGCTCTACCACTGAGCTACATCCCCAATTATGTTCATGAAAAATGAGAAAAAAAAATGAGCAAAAAGTTGCAAATGCCCAAAATTGGACTTAAGGTAATAATAAGGCAAAAGACTTGAAAAAATTTGGATTTTTTTTTTTTCTGAGAAAAGGCTATCAAAGGACTCTAAAAACTAGTATAAATATGATGTGCACACTTAAACTGAAATTAAAATGCAGAAGGGCATGAAAAATGAGTAAAAGTGGCAAACACCCATTGCAGAAAGAAAGCATGGAACTTCACAGCCCATGAGTTTTTGAATCTTGGAGAAGCCAGGGATTGAACCTGGGGCCTCATACATGCAAAGCACACACTCTACCACTGAGCTACATCCCCTGTTGTCTTGATCAAAAATGTGAAAAAAAAAAAATGAGCAAATAGTTGCAAATGCCCAAAATTCGACTTAAGGTAATAATAAGGCATAAGACTTGAACAAATTTGGATTTTTTTTTTTCCTGAGAAAAGGCTTTCAAAAGACCCTAAAAACTAGTCTAAATATGATGTGCACACTTAAACTGGAATTAAAATGCAGAAGGGCATGAAAAATTAGAAAAATGTGACAAACACCCATTTCAGAAAGAAAGTATGGAACTTCACAATGCATGAGTTAATGATTCTTGGAGATGCCAGGGATTGAACCTGGGGCCTCATACATGCTAAGCATGCACTCTACCACTGAGCTACATCCCCTGTTGTCTTTACAAAAAATGAGAAAAAAAAAATGAAAAAAAAAAAAAATGTGAATTAAGTTGCAAATGCCCAAAATTGGACTTAGGGTAATAATAAGGCATAAGACTTGAACAAATTTGGATTTTTTTTTTTTTCTGAGAAAAGACCCTAAAAACTAGTCTAAATATGATGTGCACACTTAAACTGGGATTAAAATGCAGAAGGGCATGAAAAATGAGAAAAATATGACAAACATCCATTGCAGAAAGAAGGCATGGAACTTCACAACCCTTGAGTTTTTGAATCTTGGAGTTGCCAGGGATTGAACCTGGGGCCTCGTACATGCAAAGCACACACTCTACCACTGAGCTACATCCCCTGTTGTCTTGATCAAAAATGAGAAAAAAAAAAAATGAGAAAAAAGTTGCAAATGCCCAAGATCGGAGGTAAGGTAATATAGAAAGTCATAAGACTTGAAAAAATTTGGAGTTTTCTTTTTTTTTCTGAGAAAGGATTTTCAAAAGACCCTAATCATTTCTTTAAATATGACATGCACACTTAAACTGGGATTAAAATACAGAATGGCATGAAAAAAGAGAAAAATTGACAAACATCTATTTAGAAAGAAGTGATAGAACATAACTATCTTGAGCATTTGTTTGTTGGAGATGCCAGGGATTGAACCTGGGGCCTCGTACATGCAAAGCACACACTCTACCACTGAGCTACAACCCCTGTTGTCGTGATCAAAAATGAGAAAAAAAAAAATGAGCAAAAAGTTGCAAATGCCCAAAATTGGACTTAAGGTAATAACAAGGCAAAAGACTTGAAAAAATTTGGATTTTTTTTTTTCGGAGAAAAGGCTATCAAAAGACTCTAAAAAACTAGTCTAAATATGATGTGCACACTTTAACTGGAAATAAAATGCAGAAGGGCATGAAAAATGAGTAAAAGTGGCAAACACCCAATTTAGAAAGAAGGCAAAAAAATTCACAATGCCTGAGTTTCTGATACTTGGAGATGCCAGGGATTGAACCTGGGGCCTCATACATGCTAAGCATGCGCTCTACCACTGAGCTACATCCCCAATTGTGTTCACAAAAAATGAGAAAAAAAATGAGAAAAAAGTTGCAAATGCCCAAAATTGGACTTAAGGTAATAATAAGGCATAAGACTTGAACAAATTTGGATTTTTTTTTTTCTGAGAAAAGACCCTAAAAACTAGTCTAAATATGATGTGCACACTTAAACTGGGATTAAAATGCAGAAGGGCATGAAAAATGAGAAAAACACCCATTGCAGAAAGAAAGCATGGAAGTTCACAACCCTTGAGTTTTTGTTTCTTGGAGATGCCAGGAATTGAACCTGGGGCCTCATACATGCTAAGCATGCACTCTACCACTGAGCTACATCCCCAATTATGTTCACAAAAAATGAGAAAAAAAAAAAAATGTGAATTAAGTTGCAAATGCCCAAAATTGGACTTTAGGTAATAATAAGGCATAAGACTTGAACAAATTGGGATTTTTTTTTTTTTCTGAGAAAAGACCCTAAAAACTAGTCTAAATATGATGTGCACACTTAAACTGGAATTAAAATGCAGAAGGGCATGAAAAATGAGACAAACTCCCATTTTAGAAAGAAGTTATGGAACTTCACAATCCATGAGTTAATGATTCTTGGAGATGCCAGGGATTGAACATGGGGCCTCATACATGCAAAGCATGAGCTCTACCACTGAGCTACATCCCCTGTCTCTGTAAAAAAAAATGAAAAAAAAAAAAAAAAAATGTGAATTAAGATACAAATGCCCAAAATTGGACTTAAGGTAATAATAAGGCATAAGACTTGAACAAATTTGGATTTTTTTTTTCCTGAGAAAAGGCTATCAAAAGACCCTAAAAACTAGTCTAAATATGATGTGCACACTTAAACTGGGATTAAAATGCAGATGGGCATGAAAAATATGACAAACACCCATTGCAGAAAGAAAGCATGGAACTTCACAACCCTTGAGTTCTTGTTCCTTGGAGATGCCAGGGATTGAAC
Source organism: Gouania willdenowi (assembly GCF_900634775.1). NCBI lineage: Eukaryota > Metazoa > Chordata > Actinopteri > Blenniiformes > Gobiesocidae > Gouania > Gouania willdenowi. The sequence goes on along the minus strand of NC_041064.1, from coordinate 29,939,084 downwards.
CTGGGGCCTCATACATGCTAAGCATGCGCTCTACCACTGAGCTACATCCCCAATTATGTTCACAAAAAATGAGAAAAAAAAAAAGTGAATTAAGTTGCAAATGCCCAAAATTGGACTTTAGGTAATAATAAGGCATAAGACTTGAACAAATTGGGATTTTTTTTTTTTCTGAGAAAAGACCCTAAAAACTAGTCTAAATATGATGTGCACACTTAAACTGGAATTAAAATGCGGAAGGGCATGAAAAATGAGTAAACTCCCATTTTAGAAAGAAGGTATGGAACTTCACAATCCATGAGTTAATGATTCTTGGAGATGCCAGGGATTGAACCTGGGGCCTCATACATGCGAAGCATGAGCTCTACCACTGAGCTACATCCCCTGTCTCTCTATATAAAAATGAGGAAAAAAATGAGAAAAAAGTTGCAAATGCCCCAAATTGGACTTAAGGTAATAATAAGGCATAAGAATTGAACAAATTTGGATTTTTTTTTTGTCTGAGAAAAGACCCTAAAAACTAGTCTAAATATGATGTGCACACTTAAACTGGAATTAAAATGCAGAAGGGAATGAAAAATGAGTAAAGTGGCTTGATTTAAAATGAGGGAAAAAAATGAGAAAAAAGTTGTAAATGCCCAAAATCGGAAGTAAAGGTATAAGACTTGAAAAAATTTAGAGTCTTTTTTTCTTTTTTGTCTGAGAAAATGCTATCAAAATACTCTAAAAACTAGTCTGAATATGATGTGCACACTTAAACTGGAATTAAAATGCAGAAGGGCATGAAAAATGAGAAAAATGTGACAAACACCCATTTCAGAAAGAAGGTATGGAACTTCACAATCCATGATTTAATGATTCTTAGAGATGCCAGGGATTGAACCTGGGGCCTCATACATGCTAAGCATGCACTCTACCATTGAGCTACATCCCCAATTGTGTTCACAAAAAATGAGAAAAAAAAATGTGAATTAAGTTGCAAATGCCCAAAATTGGACTTTAGGTAATAGTAAGGCATAACACTTGAACAAATTGGGATTTTTTTTTTCTGAGAAAAGACCCTAAAAACTAGTCTAAATATGATGTGCACACTTAAACTGGAATTAAAATGCAGAAGGGCATGAAAAATGAGAAAAATATGACAAACACCCATTGCAGAAAGAAAGCACGGAACTTCACAACCCTTGAGATTTTGATCCTTGAAGATGCCAGGGATTGAACCTGGGGCCTCATACATGCTAAGCATGAGCTCTACCACTGAGCTACATCCCCTGTCTCTGTGTATAAAAATGAGAAAAAAAATGAGAAAAAAGTTGCAAATGCCCAAAATTGGACTTAAGGTAATAATAAGGCATAAGACTTGAACAAATTTGGATTTTTTATTTTTCTGACAAAAGGCCCTAAAAACTTGTCTAAATATGATGTGCACACTTAAACTGGAATTAAAATGCAGAATCCTTTAAAGATTTTCAACAGGTCACATGACCAAGTGAAATGTTACACATTTACAATTAAAATCTGTAGAGCTGTTCATTCAGTGATGTTTAAGAACATGAAAAATGCATTATACAGGATTGATACATAGAGATTTTCTAAACATGTATTAAATTAGAGCTCAGAAAAGCTGTAAAAGAAACGCTACAAAAAAGGAGAGAAGTTCATTTCTCAAAGTCATGGCAGATAAACCAGGAGCAAAACCAGAATGAACAGGTGATTAACATATCAGGTGTTCCACTCACACCCAGTCATGTCTCTGTGCTGTCTAAAAGTCTAACTTTTGCCTCCACAAACACAACCAAAGAATTTCAAACCAAGATAAACTTGTTTCATTTCCATCACAATCTCCAGCTGAAAGTTTGGTACAACACTAACCCCAATCAAGCTGCCTCTCACTCTCAGATTCAGACAGAATCTACACAAACATTATTTAAGCCCAAGTCCACCTTCATTCCTACCACATTCCATCCAACTTTGAACACAATTTACAGAAAAGTAACATTTGAAATAGACACATTTTTTGCCCCGAAGACAAAAAGAGAATGTAACCTGTTAAAAGAAGAAAATGAGGCACTGAAATGGTTTTCAACTAATGACAGTTCTGTAGTAGTCAAGTTCGGTCTTGAGACCAAATTTTAAAGGTCTCGGTCTCGTCTCGGACTCGGAAGCATTTAGCATTAACGGGATAAAACAATCCTTTATTAATTCTTTAATCCACCCTGTATAATGACAGTGACCTTCCTTAATGTGACTGAGTGACGTGTGTGACACATTCACACACGCAGGAGAGAGAGGCGGAGCTAAACATGTCCGCAAACTTGTTCATGAATATATACACATTACGTAAGTTGTCACGTGGTTCAAACATAGTGTCCACCTCAGTGTCTGTGTGAGCAGCTTTGATTGTTCCACAGACACTTTTTAAGTTCTGCAGTGAACAGAAAATAGTCAGTTTGACTTTTCAGGTCTGTTGTGAAATCGTTCCATTCTTTATTGCTTTATATGAGAAGTATGATTGTGCTAATGAAGTTTTACATCTGGGTATGGTACACTGCCCCCTGGTGGAGGATCTTCAGAATCAGAATCAGAAAAGTTTATTTTGCCAAGTCCAGTTTTAAAAAACAACACAGAGAATTTGACTCAGTATTCAGTGTGCAGAACAGAAAAAACAAGCCAGTAACAGTAACAATAATAATGACAGGTATAAAGGATAAAACAGGATAAAGGATAGATAGAGGATCAGGATAAAGGATAAATTTATATATATTTTGTGGGTGGCTGGGGCTGTGTTTATATGGTTCTAGTTGTCACAGCAGAAGTGAACTTTATAAAGTTCTTCAGAGGTGCTGGTGCAGAGTTATTTAAGATTCTATAGGCCAATCGTATTAATGCAAATCTTTGAATGTTGTCAAAATTTAACAGTCTATATTTTTGAAAGACTTAACAGTGAAAACCATCACCAAAGACTGCTGCCACCCTGGCTTTGACCTCTTTGACCTGTTGCCCTCAGGGAAGCGCTACAGGTGCATTAAGGCCAGAACAAACAAATATGCACTGATCTCATATTCATACCCACAGACTCTGCTCAGCCACTTTATTTTTTTATTTATTTAAATACCAAATGTACATACTGTTCACTTTACATCCTTTCCTGTACTTTTTATTGATGTCCTATGTTATATTGTTTGTCTATTTTATTTCTTGCACTGTTACTGGAGTTGGCTTGTTTTAATCTCATGGTACATGTGTACAATGACAATAAAGGCATGCATCATCATCATCATCATCACTTTTTTCTGTGTGAAAATCCCAGAATTCCTTCTTTCTACATGTTTCCAATAGTCTATAAAAACCTAGAAAAGCCCCTGGAAGACCTATGATAAGTGTGAATGAATCTATCACAGAACCAGCATCAAAATGTGTTGACTTTCACATTAAATTATTTGTGTTAGAGCTGCCCTCTTTCATACAAGACAGTGCACATGTACTCAATAAAATGAAATAAATTAGAAATATAGGGCCAGCACTTTTTGTGACTATGGATATTGAATCACTTTAGACAAATATTGACCATGAGGAAGAGTTGGAATCTCTCTCACATTATTTGGAAACTACTCAACCAGGACAGACGCCCCCTGCTGTATTCATCCTGCAACTCACAGAATGGACTTTAACTAACAATGTGTTTGTCTTTCAGAATCAATTCTATAAACTACAGAAAGGTACAGCTATGGGAGCATGTTTTGCACCTAATTATTCCCCAAAATTGAAAAATGATGAAGACCAAACCTGCTTAATTAAAAATAAATGAATTTTTAAAAAAAACGTAAAAAAAAAAAGGAAAAATTTAAATGAAAAACAAATTGATGATTATAAGTAGCAAAAAAATACAAAAGTTTGAATATGAATACGAATATGAATAAATCCATTAAAAAAATGCGAAAATCTATAAAATATCGGTCAAAAATAAAAAAAATATTGATATATAAAGGTAGAAATAAAAAAATATATATATATACAAATATAATTTATTTCAATTTTATTTATTTTTTAACTTTTATTTATGTGATCATTTTTTTTTATTCACACTCAATTATTTTTAATTTTGTTTTGTTTTTGTTTTTATTCTTTTATTCATTTATTTAAAATGTTGGCAGGTCTGGTCCTCCATAGAAAAACACTGGCCTACGTAAATATTTGTATTTTTATTTGTCATATAAAACGTCTAGATTGTCCTTATTTATGCTCACAAATAAAAACAAAAATAGAGCGTGTATCTTGAAAAGTTTTCTAAGTGTGTACGTAACGTGGCGTAGCCATAGAAACGAGGTGGATGCGTCAGTTAAAGTCACCTACTGACCTTCAACGTTCTTAGTGAGCAGCGACAGACGGTGAGAGCAGAGCTGTCAGAGCTGTGAGCATCTTTGACCCGAGAAAGGAGCGAAAAGTTTACAAAACACAGAGACTTTAAACTTCTGACCAGGACCAGAAAAAGACTTTTTAAAACAGGAGACCAGAAAAGTAAGACCATGGCCCTGCGCTGTTTGAATGATTCTCATCTGATAGGGCAACTTTAATCATTTTAGCGTTAAAAAGTTAAACATATGCTACGATTATATACTCTAAGTCTGTTTAAATCAGGTTTGAGACCTAAAACGTTTAGATTTTATATTATAGGTCTACAGAAAACGTTTTTAACATAACAAAAATCAATAAATGATGATTTTTCATGTGTTACTTTTGCTTCTGTGATAATTTGACTCTGATGTGACACTTGTAGTGAACGTTTGTGCTGCTGAGACTGTTTAGTAGAGATGTAATTATTTAGTAAAACAGTAGATATACTTAAGTCCTGTAATGACTTTGATGAAAATTTGTACTTTAGTTCATACCTTATAATAAGTCGATTTTTACTTAATATTTAAGAGATAAAATAGATTCTGAAGAACTTGATATGATTTTGTTTTGGTTCGTTTTAACAGCCAATGACGTTCAGTCAGTCACTGAGTGAAATGTCGTTACCAACCATGGAAGCTGTTTGCATTGTTTGAATATTTTCTTCATTTATGTACATTGATACATACTTTATTTCCGACATTGATTATTTTCTAAATGTAGAATAATTTTCTGTTATTTAAGTTTAAATGGCTTTTTTTTCTCATTGTATTACATTATGATTTTATTCACAGATTATGCATGTCCAAAGTTTAAAAAACTTAATAAAACTTAGCATTAAATCACACATTACTGCACAAAACCCTCTGTTTAATAATGCTTTAATAATTAATAAATGACTGTGTGGAGGTTGTGGAAACAACCAGACCATTAGGCTCAAATACATCCAATAATTATTTTTCTTATTCAAAAGCCTCCTGTGGACAAGTGTTGCAACTTATTACATTAAAATAATATTTAAAAAAAAGATATATCAAAATAGAAAATGAATGAGTAGATAATTGATAAATAAATAAATTCCTTAAAAGAAAGCAGTGCTGAACATCCATAGAGTGATATACAATAATCACTGCACAAATTAAATATTTATGTTTTGTCTGTATATGTTGTAAAAGGTTAACATTACTTGTAGTGCAATCTTTTTGCAACATTTATGCATGTTTTATTCTTGCAAAAGATATTAATAAATACATTTTTTATATTGCTTTATTGTGACCATCACCAGCCCTCCCTAAGGAAGGGTAAGCTAAACTTTATATGGGGAGAATTGAATTGAACATGGTTTTTTTTTAAATATGCAAACAAAATAATAAAAATGGGGGAAAAAATACCAAAACATTTGAACATAAGACATCAAATACAGAAGTATAATTTATAAACTCTTACTCTTTCTTCTAATCCTAGATGGGATACTTCTGTAGATTATTATTGTGGCGCTCTGCATGACTCATGTAAATTGCTTGTAAATGTCACTGATCTTAATGCTTACATTACTTTAACCTTTGTTACTAATACATGTCACTGATCTACTCACTGAACCTCTTTCCTCCCTCAGAGTCTGGAGAATATTTTGTGGCCTATTGATCAGTAAGATGTGGGCCTCAGAACAGCACGTTCAGCCGGTAAGAACCTGGACACGCCCTTCCTGTTCTTCTGTAGAATTCTCTACTTAATAATGTTGATGTGTTATTGATGGTTCTTTAAATATGGATGTCATTTTGCTCTTTAGGAAGATACTTTTTTTTACTGGCCTGAGGATTATGATGACGGGTACGGGGCCCAACAAATAAATGGCCAGTACATTGCCCAACTGCTTCAGGACCAAACAACGTTCGCTGACGACCAGGACGGGGCTCCAAACTATGAAGACCTGACAACCGTTGATGTCTTGTCTATCGCAGAGTACTGCCACCCACAAAATCCTTGCCCTACAACCATCAACCCCATTCCTAATGATGTGCACATGCAGGCCCAACAACATATTGAGCTCCAAACCTTCATCCCATCGGCTGTGTCTGCTATGACAGTAAGATCTCTGTTTAACACAGTTCTTAATGTATTTCTGTAGATCTTTGTATTGATACTATGATGGGAACTCTAACATTCACATGTTTTTGTGTCTCCAGGATAATGGACTTCCAATGTTCACTGCAGGGATGAATCCACTTCCCACTTTTGGAGGACAGTAAGTAAAGCAAACAAACAGACTTGTTAAAACGCAGACGTTACTTCACATGTGACATGATTTCTGATCCAGTGTGTTTTCTGTTTTAATCTTTGTAGGAATGAGAATGACTTTGTTTCAATCGTGCAACCAGAACCCCCAGCAGTCCCAGCAGTCCCAGCCCCCCCAGTGAAGGCTCCAGTCTTAAAGTGAGTTTCCTGCAGTTGTTTTCATCGTACATGTCTTTCTTGTGACTGACTCTGGATCATGCTCTGCTCACTGTTAACATGTGCTCTTATACTGTGTATTTGTGTTTTGTTCCTTCAGAAAGGTGAACAAGCGTAAGGCAGAGAAGGTGGAAGAGGGGCTGTACATAAAAAAGCCCCCCAATGCCTTCATGCTGTTTCTCAAAGAGCACAGGAAGTCTGCGGAGGAAGATCTGGGCGTGAGGACAAGCGCTGTCGTCAACAAATTCCTCGGTGAACGGGTGAGTTTGTTTTTCCTCCATGAATGATCTGTGATCTTTAAACTCTAGTCTTCAGTGTGTGTTAGTGACACTTTTCTTGTTTTCCATCAACAGTGGAAGTCATTGCCAGCAGAGGACAAAGATCAGTATAATACTGAGGCCAAACGTTGTGCTTTGCTCCACCACAAGCAGAACCCCGGCTGGACCAACAAGAAGAACTATGTAAGTCTACCCTGCAGACATGTTGCCACAGCAACCTTAAAGGTGATGGAACAGTGACTGTGAAAGTGTTTCATCAGCTAACTTAAACTTTTATGTGTTTGGTTTTAGGCAAAGAAAAGGAGAATAATTCGGAGAGTGGGCGTGTTCACGTGTTAGAGACGTTCGTCCTGCTACGACACTGGAACTACGGTTGAAATCTATGGAATCAGGACAATATCACAATGAATTAACTCATGCAGGGTTTTTCACAAATGCACATGCTTGATTTTGCAAATATGTATTTTATGCACACTTATAAATTCTGAAATGCACACGCTCTACATCACATATATTATTTTGCGACACACATGTAATATAAATCCACAGATAATGCAAATTGCTGTTTCATCAGCTAACTTAAAGTTTTATGTGTTTTGTTTTAGGCAAAGAAAAGGAAACAAATTCGGAGAGTGGGCGTGTCCTCGTGATAGACACGTTCGTCCTGCTACGACACTGGAACTACGGCTGAAGTCTGAGTCCAGAGATACGTCCGGGAGCCACAGTCGTTCTGAAATCCACCCTTGCTTAAACTTCTTAGTCATTTTTGGTAGCTGATGATTCAACAGCTTCTGTCACCATCATGTGACACATTGTACATTTTGTGAATGAAATATGAAATAAAAAATTGTAACTACCATTTTTTTATGTAATCAATTCAACCTAATAACACTACATCCATCACAAACCACAGTGTGTGACACTTTAAATGGCAATGAGCGACAGCACTAGGAGATCATATCAGCTGCTGTTGTATTTGTGTAAATGTAGTTATTAACCATTGTGATCTGCTGACCTTGGCATACTTACAAAGTATTCTACACTTCCTTAAATATACTTTATAACCAGTGGTGGGTAGAGGAAACAACAACGGTACTCCAGTTAAAGTACTGTTACTTCATCAGTCATCTTCTGATCAAGAGGTTGTGGGTTTGATCCCAGTCTATGTGTTGGGCAAGACACTGAGCCCTAAGTTGTTCTCAGTGGTTGACCCATGGCAGCTCAGTCTCATTGGTGGGTGAATGAGTTGAAATTGTAAAGCGCTTTGGGACGACTTCAGTGTAGACATAAAAGCACTTTATAAAACAAGTTCATTTACCATTTTTAAAAGTACTTGTACTTGAGTAAGAGTAAAAAAGTACCTCATAAAAAAAAACTTCTCAAGTAACTTCAGATACATTTTATTACTTCCAGAACAAACCATTAGTCCCTGAATTAAATACTTGAATACATTCATTAAAAAAAAAACATAGCCTAAAAACAGAATCAACATAAAGTGTGTATATCAGTGGTTCCCAAACTTTTCTGGGTCGTGACCTCAGAGACTTTTTTTCTCTAGTTTTATGATCAAATTTGTTTTTCTGTTACAAATACAGAGAAGTAAATATTAGTGTACAAAGTGATAATATGAGTCAGCTCAGTTATTTTTTATACTGCATTTTATTTGAACAATATTTATATTGTTTGAAATTGTGTGTGGTGTTTCACTTTGAAAAAGAATAATACATTTTTAAGCTCTTTCAGCTTCTTCTTACACTGCATGTCTATTTCTCTGATGTTATGTATTGTTTTTTAAATTGTGCAAAAATAGATAAATAAAAACAATAATTACTATCACTACACGCTTCAGGCGACCCCACATTGGGTCACGACCCCAAGATTGAAAAACCCTGGTGTGTATATAAATATATTCAAATACCTGAACCTTCACAACCTGTGTGCTTGAACAAACTTGTTCTGAAATATCCTCACTAACAACAATGCAAGACACAGTAATTTAACCCAACTTTGGAGCGTAACTTCATCCCCTTGTTAATAGATCGTAATAAATTCATTGTAAACATAAATAAAACAAAGTATGGATATTTGGTAATTAAAGATAATCCAAAAATAAAAATAGATGATATTCAACAAGAAAATGTTCCTGAAAATAAATTTCTTGGGGTAATAATTGACAATAAACTGACATGAAAAGCCAACATCAGACATAAAAAGCAAATTTTCAAAAAGCCTCTCAATTATAAACAAAGCTAAACATTTTGTGGACCATGATGCAATGAGAATTATACGTCTGTCAGTATGTGGAGTGAAATTATGGAACAGCCTGGATTCACAACAAAAGCAATGCCTAAGTATTCAGAGTTTTAAATCACTTCATAGACCTATGATCTCCAAAAAAACCAAATGAATGAAAATTAAATGAAATTTTGTCCAAAAAAAAAACTTAAAATCTTAAGAGAATATTGCCGAAGCACATGGTACGTGGCATTTAAAACGGCTCAAAAGCAACACATGTCAATGGATCTGTGCTCGCTTGTTAAGGCCTGGTTTGCCAACACATCTAGAAGCAGGAAATACACTGTTTATATGTTTGACCCACATAAGAACCCCAGGGATTTTATAGCCTTGACTGGGTTCAGGTATCAATGGGATTTTTTTAAATCACAAATTCAAAAGGGATCAATCACTAAAAAATAAATTAATAATGCAAGTTAGACAATATGTGTTGTTTTTGTTTCCTAAATTTAAAACTTGTGTTTAATGCATTGGACATTCATTTAAAAGGCTGTGAGGTTTTCTCTTATCTTACTACGAGTGCTCTCAAGTCATGACCACAGAGAATTTACGAGATAAGAAACCAATGGAAAATCCTAAAAACCAATGAGTACTAACAAAATCCCAGGAAATAATGATTTCTCTTTTTTTTATTCTTATGTCTTTTTGTCAGAGGCCCTTTATGTTTAATGTAGGCCATGGCTATTCATACAGAAACGTATGAATCCTCTATTCATATGGAGGGCCCCTCATTGGCCAGTTTAGGTGACGATAGTGCACCATGTGACTTAAAGTTCTGTTTTTGTCAATGGCATGTGTGGGTGCAGACCCAAATGCAGGGACGGAGGCAGAGCTCAAGTGTATCATACCAGTATTTATTTTCACTACAGGCATGGTAAGTCCAGGGAGGCAGATGCAAACAAAAAAAACACAAAAAGCAAAACCAAGAAGCAAGGATAAACGAGAATGTCCAAAAGTCTATCCAGGATTTACTGGTAACCAACAGACCCATAGTCACAGCACATGTAATGTCCCAGCACTGAAGTGAACCCAAGCCTCCACATTTATACTCAGCAGTTTAATCAATTGCAGCTGGAGGCCAATCAGCAGGAGAAAGCTGCCGAAAGGGAGTCCAAGATCTCCTGCCTGCCCTCCAAAATAAAACCCCATCGTGACAGTTTTATTTTAAGCAACTCCGCTAACCCTTTTATTTGAACCCTAACCCTAACCCTATCACTAACCCTAACCCAGGAAATACCCTAAAAGGTTTATTTTTTTCGTATATGTATTTTCAAAGGTGGAATTTGCCGCCAAGTCCAGTTTTAAAAAACAACACAGAGAATTTGACTCAGTATTCAGTGTGCAGAACAGAAAAAACAAGCCAGTAACAGTAATAATAATAATGACAGGTATAAAGGATAAAATAGGATAAAGGATAGATAGAGGATCAGGATAAAGGATAAATTTATATATATTTTGTGCGTGGCTGGGGCTGTGTTTATATGGTTCTAGTTGTCACAGCAGAAGTGAACTTTATGAAGTTCTTCAGAGGTGCTGGTGCAGAGTTATTTAAGATTCTATAGGCCAATCGTATTAATGCAAATCTTTGAATGTTGTCAAAATTTAACAGTCTATATTTTTGAAAGACTAAACAGTGATGGTGTTGTAATGGTTTACGGTCGAGGATTTTGAGCGACTGTTTGTTCAAAGTTTCCATTCAATTCCATTCCATTCAATCCAATTTCCATTTTAGTCACTTTTCACTTTTTTCCCACCAAGTTTTTGCCACTTTTGGACATTCTTAGCTTCCTGTTACCATGTCAAAAAAAGAAACCGTAGCGGACCGCACCGGCCTACTTTGGGTCAACGGCCCACCAGGACGATGCCCGGTGTGTCAGATGGCCAGTCCACCCCTGATCAACAACATAAGACATGTTTCAAGTATTAAAACCAGGAACATATTTCGTGAAGGTGATTCAGTGCTTCCACATTTGGATCAACCAGTTCTCTGAACTTTCAAAGGTGACATCCTGAACAGCATCACTACACACAGGAGGCCAAGCTCAGTCCAGGCCTTGTTGGGTGAAGGTTGTGTTTTTCAGAGGTTTTTATGAATGCCAGGGTTGGAGTCAACTATAATTGTAATCACATAATTGGTAATGAATTACAATTATGATGTAATTATAATTTTAAAAATCTGTTGCTGTTGTAATTATAATTGAGGTCAGATATTGACTTTATAACTATAACTGCTATGAAAATGTATCAAAAATGTCAATTATAACTAAACACAAAACTGGGGAACCATGGTACAGTTCTACACATATGTTAACAATAATTAAAATGTTTCATATCAATCTTTTTCACATTTTACCATTAAAAAAATTAAATCTAGGACTATACTGACACAAAAAAGGTTCAGATGCTCACAACAAAAATATGAAAACTTATATTTTCATTGATTAGGAAGCCTAACAAGGTAACCAATAGATAGGAAAGAAATTAGATGATATATATTTGTTTTTAAGTGTATTTTACAAAACAATTGATGTTCTCAGTTCTTTCATTTCTTTTTATTTTACAGTCTATGAACACAGGCTGCTCCTGTCAGCTCTTCATCTCGCCCACATTCTTAATGGATCCCACTGGGTCCAACTTGTGCAGCAGGAGGTGTCCTTGAACTTGCGCTGCACTTATTTCAGAGTGGGCTGCTAGGGCCCGCTCTGCAAAGAGCTGGGCTTCAGAGGGCGACTCCTCAGGGTAAAACCTCTGAAACATGTGGGAGAGCTGCCAGTGGCTGCAGTGGCCGATGTACTGCTTCAGGTCCACGCGGCCTGGCCGGATCAGTGCTGGGTCTAATCTGTGGCCACAGATTACAGAAAGGACCACATGTTATTGTCAACATGCACAACTCTAATTCAAAAACACAACATGTTACTGAAATAAATCTGTCATTGCATTAGAAATGTCCAAAATATTCAAATAAAAAAAGCAAGTTCCTTTAATTGTGTTTTAACAGCACAATATTATAATAGTGTAATGTGTAAAGGACAAATAGACAGAGAAACTGAACCCTGAACTCTTAAATTCTACCTCATCCTGTTGTTTTTTTTGTCTAAAGAAAATGACAAAAATAAAAAATACAATCATCCAAACACCCAACACCTGTGCAGTACTTTTGATATATTCTTGGGGATAATAACACAATAACCACAAATGCATGTTCATGTTTGTATGAGTTACATTTTCTAAATTGGAATACCAAGACAAAGTCAGCAAGTTGTCAAATCTATTCACAGAAACACTAAAAAGATAAACAAATACAACAGAATTCACATCAAGACCATTGAAATCATATGCTTGAAATATCACTGATTCAATTTGAAAATAAGAAAAACCAAGTTTAAAAATACAATTTAATGCTGTTTGGTACGACACTGTAAACACAATTACAAGTTGTTCCTTTTATGTTTGCATACACAAATGGATTTATGTTTGTATGCTCTACCTTTAAAATATAGTAATAAATTGTTGTTTTTTAATCCAATCAACCCTGATTCGGGCGACCGTGGCTCAGGTGGTAGTGGGTCGTCTTCTGATCGAGAGGTTGGGGGTTCGATCCCAGTACCTGACTACGTGTCGAAGTGTCCTTGGGCAAGACACTGAACCCTAAGTTGCTCCCAGTGGTCGACTAGCGCCTTGCATGGCAGTCCTGTCTCACTGGTGTGATGTGAGAGTGATTGGGTGAATGAGCTGATATGTAAAGCGCTTTGAGACTGCTTCAGTGTGGTGATAAAGCGCTATAAAAAATCAAGTCCATTTAACATTTTACCATTTGATCACAAACAATGTTAAACATGATTGGTTTCAGGTCTGACATTAAAGATCTCTATTGAAGATTTACATGCAGGATTTAAACAAATAGACTTCATAAATAAACTGTGAGCTTCTGCTGACACTGGCCACTTTGACCTTTGACCTTAGGGAGACCATTCCTGACCTTGTGTTGATCTGCAATCACTCTGTGTACATTTGCATCAAATATTTAATAAACCATTGCTCTGACAGTGCTGTAGGTTTCTACATTCCTTAACAAAAGAGGTTTCCAACCTTTTTCTTGTCGTGACCCCATTTTTCTATCACTAATTTCTGGTGACCCCAGAGACTTTTTCTTCTCTAAACTTATTTCTTTGCTCATGTTTGTTACACTGTGTTACAAATACAGAGTTGCCAGGATTAAAGCACAAAGTGACAATATGAGCAAGAGATATTTTTATACTGCATCTTATTTGAACTAGATTTAGATTTGAGAAAGTGAAATTATAGATATACAGTTGTATGAGATTGTGTGTAGTGTTTTAATTTGAAAAAGAATAATAATTATTAAATATCTTTGAGCATCTATCTATTTCTGTGATATTATGTATTGTTTATTTTTTAATTGTTCAAAATAAATAAATACATAAATAAAAATAAACACAGTTTAAAAAAATGTTTTAAATATAATTTTAATCAGTATTTACATTTTATTTTATTATTACTAAACATTTCAGGCAACCCCAAAGTTGAGAAAAAAAAAAACCCTGCGTAATTGGTAATTAAGTACAATTATGATGTAATTTACTTTAATATTTGACTTTGTAATTGGGATGCACATTCTACAAAAACTGTAATTAAGTGCTAAACTGGGGAAGCATGTTACAGTTTTATGGCTTACACATACATAGTTAACAATTATTAAAATATCAAGTTTACTTGTTGGTTGTCTTGAGGATCATTTTACCAATTTACAAAATAAAATACAAGGGGTATACAGACCATACGCCAACACCAAAAACATTATTACCAATATCTTCATTGATTAGGATCCCCAACAAGATAACAAAGAGATAAAAAACAAATTAGATGATCGATAATATTTTATAGTGTATTTTACAGCTGATCTATGACTTGGGTCAAAACTGCCCCCTTACCATAAGAGATGCTAACAGAAAGCTAACACAAGAGGAAGGTCAAGTTATATGAGATTATTTATTAAAGGCTCAGTAAATGTGATTCACTGTAATTGAACATGAGTAATTGAGAAAGTAATTGTAATTGAGAGGAAAAATAATAGCCGTAGGGGAAAATGCAGGTCAACGTAATCGTAATTGAGTTTTAAATGAACAGAGATAATTGAAGACATAATTGTAATATTACAAAAAAAAAATCACTTTTACAGTCATTTTGAACACAAATGAGGTAACTTGAAAGTCCACCGGCACACAAAATATGAAATAAATCCATCTAGTGGTTTGTTTGTGGTCTGTATAAGTCTTACAACACAGAGAAAAATGCTCTGTTTCAAATGTTCCTCATTTGTGACATCACAAGTGAAATTGTTTTTCTCGCTAGCAAAGGAGTGATGGCTACGGCAAAACTAACTACAGAACTTTCCTGCTGCTGGTCCCACGTCTCCACGGTGAACATACACTGTACTGTAAGCACTATTTGTTCATGCAGAGGTGTATTCTGCTCTTATGGTTTCCAGCACATCTCGTGGTTCGGCGCATTGTCGAACCTGTTAAATCTCCTCGTATCGCTTATCTGACGTGTTTGTGAAACAATGCGATGCAGCGGTTGGAGAAAACAAATGACTATCACCTTAAATGCACTATTCCTGTAGTTATAAGAGCAGAGGAGAAAAAGCAAGTGACTGAGAGTTCAAATGACTGCTGCTGCTGCGAGACCCTAAGCGATGAGACGGACTCACAATAATGATAGCCGCTTAATATCCATGTGTTTTACTGTAATGTGCAGTCAACAGTGTGTGGATAGCACAAATAAAATGGCTTTGTTGATCACTGATTTCCCTCGTAGAAGAGCGAGTGAGCGTCTGACATGCCCATTCATGAATACGCACCTGTAAAACAGGTGAGTTTGGGAAAATAAACCTCAAATACTATGTTTTTGGGGTTCTTAGAACAAATGGAGAGGGGTGAAAAATTGCATATATGTGCCCTTTAATTTAAATCGCACCTCAAACACTGTCTCATCTCTAATCAGTCATGCCAACACTAACCTGTGGCTACCCTGACTGTGTGTGCCTCTTGGTGACTTTTTAACGTTTTATTTTATGAACTTGTATGTTTTAATCTGACAATAGTCTCTGTTCATTTTCTCATTTTATTTTTTATTTTTATAATATGTGAATGGAAGTGTGATATGTCATTACGTAGTTACATTTTTCACTCTATATTTTATTGTATATTTCCTGTAATTTGTATTCTTTTAGGGTGACATTTGAACATTCTGTCCAGGGACTACAGATAAAAAATAACCTTCTGGCTAAATCTGGTACATTTTCTGTATGGATATTAATGTTCACTGTCCCTGTTAAATAAACCAATAAATAAGATTCAAATGTAAATTACCCCTACCCTGCGTACAGCCTTACCTGTCTATGAAGTTGGTGGTCATAAAAACTATTCTAGCCTCAGATGAGGCCACCCCATCCAGAGAGTTCAGCAGTCCACTGAAGGTCAGTCGTCCCATCCCTTGATAGGCCAGAGGGTCTGAGATCAAATAAAGCACAGCTCATTGGTCCAAATACCGTCAGTAATCATCAAAGCACCAATGATCCTCCTTCTACTCACTCTCAGTGGGAAGCAGCTCTCGGCTGACGAAAGCTGCATCTACGTCCTCCAGCAGAATGATGCTCTGCTGTGGGGCCACACTCAGGAGGTGGTTCAGACGGTCGTCTGATAGCGTGCGGTCGCTGAGACTCAGCAGACAGATGCTGTAGCCCAGCTCACCTGCCAACGCCGTTCTGAAACAGAACAGGCAAAAGAGTGGGAATGATTCTCCACGTGAAGAATGACAGAAAAGAATCAGAAAGGACAGGAAGTCCAGACTCACATAAAGCTGCTCTTTCCACATCCTGGAGGACCATAGAGCAAATATCCTCTTCTGTAGGGAATACCTGCAGAGAACCAGTTACATATGGAATCAGAACAGTATCATAATGAATGAACTCTTGCAGGGTTTTTCACAAATGCACATGCTTTGTTTCGCAGTTGTATTTCAGATTCACAAATGCACACGATCTGTTTCGCAAATATATATTTTATGCAAACCTGTAATATAAATTCTGAAATGCACACGCTCTACTTCACAAATATTATTTTGAGGCACACTTGTAATATAAATCCACAGATAATGCAAATTGCTGAATGTGCATTTACAAACTGCATCTGTGCTGTGAAACATCTGCACATTTGTGAGAGAAATGTGTGTGGTGAATTTTGAGACTGCCATGACGTCGCGGGTCAACGAACGTCACCATTGGCTGATAAAAGTGAATGACAGATTAATCAGCCAATCAGGTATGTTTGCTTCTTGCATTTTCTCCACACTTTTAAACCAATTGCAGAGTTACTGATATGTGTGCATGTGCAGTGTTCTAACATGGGCAATATATCGACATTCAAGATTTATTAAGATTTCTATTTTGGTGATATAGAAAATTACAATGTCGCCTTTAACAATATGTTTTTATTTCATAGCTTATTTTGTATTAAAACACTGATTTCGTCCTCACCCAAACCTTCATCTAAACAAGCTACACTACAGAACTCACTCACACGTGCTGTCCCTTAGATGAGAAAAAGCCAAAAGTGGCACATATTGTGGAGCCGTTTGTTGTGCCTGTGTGGCATTTTGCATCAGCAAATTTAACCCAGAATTGTTTTTTTGGTAGGACTTTATTGAGTTAAAAATATTGGGATTTATATCATACATCGCCATTTTGAGAAAAAAATATCGAGATATCAATTTTGGTTCATATGGTCCAGCCCTGGTTCCCCTATCAACATCATCTGCTACACATCCTGCAACTTTGCAAATAACAAGTTGGATGAAAGTGTAAGATTTGATCCTCAGCTTTGATCCAGAAAAACACAACACCAGTAACACCCGTTTAAACTTAAGAGTCAATTATTCTTCAATATATCATTTTAGTAGATTTCCTGTGGATATAGCCACAAAAAAGAATCTGAAAATCTCCAGGTTTTTTCTTCAAACAACATGCATTCATCAACGTTAGGACAAAATTCTGAAAGACAGCATGTCCTGAGATTTCTGACCTCGATCTGTGTACCACTTGGGGTTTCCAATGAAGTCCTTCACGTCGTCGACAATCCTTTGAGCCACGCCCTCCTCCAGCACCACAGAGCTGAGGGGTCTTCGTCGCCGTGGGAAACCAAACGGCCTCCACTCTCCTCCCATGGCTGTGTACATCACTGTCCTCCCCTCCTCCTGCTTCAGGGCCAATTCTCGGGCTGTAAAATACCACAGACAGCTGCAGCGTGGGTCCACATTGTTGCAGCACAGCTGCTGTTAAATAACACTGAGGGACGGATTCACTAAATGTTTAGTGGCATCAAAACGTGTGGAAACATCACTCCACACGCTAATAAGGAGTACAAAATAGTATGACTGAAAAGCAGGTGCAAACATACACGCAGAGATCATTGCTGCAGTAAATGTGGACAGAAAACAGAGACGGAAAAAAGGCTCCAGCTGTGTGTGTGTGTGTGTGTGTGTGTGTGTGTGTGTGTGTGTGTGTGTGTGTGTGTGTGTGTGTGTGTGTGTGTGTGTGTGTGTGAGAGAAAGCTGGCTGCGCGTCCATCTCTGCTCTGCAAATCGCTGTCTCATTCATTCTTTCCTTTACACGGATCAGTCGTCCTGGTCCCTTTGCAGAGAAACAGCCCCAAAGCATGATGTTACCACCCCCATGCTTTACAGTAGGTATGGTGTTCTTTGTCCTCCAAACACAACGAGTTGAGTTTTTACCAAAAAGTTCTATTTTGGTTTCATCTGACCATATGACATTCATCCAATCCTTTTCTGGATCATCCAAATGCTCTGTAGCAAACTTCAGATGGGCCCGGACATGTACTGTCTTAAGCAGGAGGAAACGTCTGGCACTGCAGGATTTGAGTCCCTGTGTTACTGATGGTAGCCTTTGTTACTTTAGTGCCAGCTCTCTGCAGGTCATTCACTAGGAGATTATCAGTGGTCGTGTAAGTCTTCCATTTTCTAATAATTGCTCCACACTAACTCTTCACACTAAGCTGCTTACCTATTGCAGATTCAGTCTTCCCAGCCTGGTGCAGGTCTACACTTTTGTTTCTGGTGTCCTTTGACAGCTCTTTGGTCTTGGTCATTGTGGAGTTTGGAGTGTGACTGTTTGAGGTTGTGGACAGGTGTCTTTTATACTGATAATGAGTTCAAACAGGTGCCATTAACACAGGTAACGAGTGGAGGACAGAGGAGCCTCTTAAAGAAGAAGTTACAGGTCTATGAGAGGCAGAAATCTTGCTTGTTTGTTGTAATCTTGCTTCTCTCGACGAGGTCAGTCGCATTCTCTGTTTCTCCCTCCCTTCCGTCTTATCTCTCTCCTAGCTGCTGCTTTGTCAGGTCTTGTGAAACTAACAAGAGCCTCTCTCTGCACCTCATCCAAAACCGGAATAATGGAATTAATTAGTTGGTCTCTCAGTGCTATCGATCAGATTTTTTCGACGCAAAGAACCAGGGGTGGTGACCCCGCATGTCCAAGCGGGACGTTTGCGGCTGGATACACACTTGACCCTTGGAACAAGTGGCGAGTTGTGTGTCTGTCCATCCTTTCCGTGGAAGACGTGGAGGACATCTACATGATTGGAATAATGATAGTAGGCATGCTGCTGATCAGAAATTAACATAGCCTGTATCAAATCACATTGCTTATCTCCCTTTCGGCTCCCCAGCTGCCAAGGCTAAAGCCAAGGTTGTCTCAACTCTTATCACCGGGAAGTTTCTGCAGACGGCGGCTCTTACCCCCACTCCCTCCCCCCGCTCCTTCCCTACATTCCTCCTGGAACTGTTGATGCTGAACTTTTCCACACGTCATCTGGTTATCAGTAACGCAGCTACAGGTCTTCAACTTCAAATGCCTCGTCGGCCATCTTTCCCCACCTCCCCAACCGCAGCTGCATGGAGGCGTGGTTGCAGCGCCGACTGGCAGCACGCCCATGTCCCCAAACGGCTGGACTCCTGTTGTTCTTCCCACCTGACCCCCTCCCCCAGCCAACCTCCCACCCAACCCTTCCTACATGCCTTGTCTCGAGTTGTTTGACTGTGTCATGCTTACATTTATGTTTGCAGAGGCGGTTTTTTTCCTGGTTTCACACTGCTTTCTCTGTTTAGGGAAATCAGTTTCAAACTGGCAGTTTTTTTTCCCCTCACCCCTCCTCTCCTCCTGTTATTGATCCCTTTTTTCACCTAAATATGTGGGCGCCGCAAATGGCTGCTCCGGTGTGTTGATGTGTCTCCTTTCACTGCAACTACCTAGTCAAATTCCTCGTATTGTTCTAAACTGTACCTGGTCAATAAAGCTGATTCTGATTCTGATTCTGATTCTGACAGAATACTTATTTTATCGAGGGATTTACAAATTAATTCATTAAAAATCCTACAATCTGATTTTATGGATTTTTTTTCTCATTTTGTCTCTCATAGTTGAGGTATACCTATGATGAAAATTACAGGCCTGGCTCATCTTTTTAAGTAGGAGTACTTGCACAATTGGTGGCTGACTAAATACTTTTTTGCCCCACTGTATCTGTCTATCAATATATCTGCTGCAATTCATCCATTTTTTTTTTGTTTCCTCTTCCAACACCTCCAATTCTGCTGCTTCACATTTTTATTATAGCTTCCACGCACTCATGTTCACCCTCCATGTTCAAAACAAAACGTACAAAATGCTCATTTAAATAGGGCAGTCTGCACCACTTCTGCATGTGCACTAATCATTGCTGCAATCTTAGTGAGTTCCGCGCAGCAGATGAGGAAACTGCATCACTAAAGTTTACCACCCTTTACTGTTTTTCAGATCTTTCATCCCTGAGATGTTTGTAGTCGTGAAAATAGAGTCGTACCTTCCTGTAGGATATTGAAGAAGATTTGTCGGTCCCTGCCTAAAGCGGTAAAGGTGACTGACTCCCACGGCGTTCCCGTGTGCAGGTCCACCATCTGCTTCTCCCTGGTCCGCTCCACTCTGATCCACTTCTTGCCATACCTGCAAACCAACACAATGGATAAGTCCATCACAATAAAGATCACAAACAATGGAAATTTTTTTCTCATAATGGTGAAATACAATATAAATCTTGATCATTTTTATTCAAAAAAAGTCTTACCAGAAAGACAATTAGGGTTACATTTGCTGATGCAAAATGCCACACAGGCTAAATTAACATCAGTGCTTTAAGAATGGTAAAAAAGTAAATGCACAAAATGAAAAAAACACGAACTGACAGAGAAATACCCAAAAGAACAACACAAAAACTTAATAAGACAACAAAACACACAAAAAGAGAAGAAAATGGACAATGGGATAACAAAATTACATAAAAGAAAGTACAGGGAAAAACTCCAAAAACATACAAATAAACATAGAAATACACAAAAAAACAACACAAAGACACAAAAGGACACAAAAAGAGAAAAAATGCACAATGATACAACAAAAATATATAAAAGAACAAAAATAAACAAAAGGAGAAAAAATACACAATGGGACAACAAAAATCCAACAACAATATACAGTAAATACCAAAAAATACACAAAACTATTCAGAAAGAGATCCATAATTACCGGAAAAATACACAAAAGAACAAGAAAAACACATGTGACAACAAAATACACAAAAGGAGGCAAAAAATACACAATGGGACTGGTACTTTAATTCACGAACAGCTGCACAATATGAGCCAGTTTTGGCTTTTACTCCTTTAAGGGGCAGCACATGTGAGTGAGTTCTTTAGCGTGGTTTGTTTAGAAAAAGGTCTGGGATAAGATGAACTCAGTGATCATCTAACCGTGATTTATATGCTGTTCTGAGGATCATATGTATAACCTTATAAATCAAAAAATCAATTGAAACAGTTTAAACTTAACAGAACTTTCCAAGACTAATTATTTGTCCTCATGCATTTGTTTGTGAATCCAGAACTTTCAGAACTTTGGGGACAACAAAACTGATGTTATTATCCTGTAAACATTTGTAGTCTGTAGTAAATTAACAATTACCGTTAAGTCAAGTACGGTAATCCAAAAAAACATTGTTCTCTTGTTTGGCTGGAGCTACATTACATTAGTTAGAATACTTTAATCGAACGAGTGCAGGGGTGTCAAACTCATTTTAGTTCAGGGGCCGAATACTGAGCAGTTCATCCTAAGTGAGTCGCAGATTTTAGGCGGGAAAATGATTATTGTGATGTAGTTTGCACTTCCACATATAAATAAATTATAGAATATGTATGGGACTGCTAATATCAAAGTAATAAGTGACAGCTATCAGTCTATTCAGCATCTTCACTTTCAATTTATTTCAATTTGTGGCCAATTTTTATGTAATTTAGGGAATTTTTGTGAAATAATTTCAAGAAAATTACAGGAATTTGGAAAAACTGAGAGTTATTTTAACAATTTGAGATTAAAATAGATTGCCATCATGTGATATAAACATGGGGAAAATGTAACACCTGCTAATATTGTGGAGTTTCATTGAATTTGTCAATGTCAATGTCAATGTCAACTTTATTTATATAGCACATTTCAAAACAGCTACAAATGCCCAAAGTGCTGTACAGCAAACATTATAAAATACAATGTAAAAACAGTCACAAAATATACAGCATAAAACAATAATAATAAAATACATGGGATCTGCTCAACTTGTGTTGAAAGCCAAAGCAAAAAGATGGGTTTTCAACAATGACTTAAAAACATGAATGGACTGGACCATTTTGACATTCAGTGGAAGGCTGTTCCAGAGACTCGGAGCCGCTACGGCAAAAGCCCGGTCTCCTCTGGTTTTGCGCTTAGCTATAGGCACCACCAGAGTCATTTGATTGGAGGATCTCAGTGTTCGACCTGGATCACAAAACAACAAAAGCTCCGAAAGGTAGGATGGAGCCAACCCATTCAGACATTTAAAAACCATCAACAGTATCTTGAACTGAATCCTAAAACTGACTGGAAGCCAGTGCAGAGAGGCCAACACAGGAGTTATGTGCTCACGTTTCCTCGTTCCAGTGAGCAAACGCGCCGCTGCTTTTTGAACCAACTGCAGACGCCGGATGGAAGTTTGATCGAGCCCACAGTACAGAGAGTTACAATAATCTAAGCGACACGTAATAAAAGCATGAATGACACGCTCCAGGTCGGCGTGAGGCAAATAGGATTTGATTTTGCTAAGCAAACGCAGCTGAAAAAAGCTATTTTTGATGACTGAACTTATTTGTCTGTCAAACTTAAATGAACTGTCCAAAACAACCCCAATATTCCTAGCAGAGTCGTGGAAATAGATACTCAAAGGGCCCAGAGCAGTGACATCACATGAGTTACCAAATACAACAATTTCAGTTTTAGAGTCATTAAGCTTTAGGCAATTTTGAGCCATCCAGTCCTTTACTTCCTGTAAACAATCAAACAAAACTTGAGCATTGTCTGTGCCTGGCTTCAGAGGCAGATAAATTTGCAGGTCGTCTGCAAAACAATGAAAGTCCATTTTATATTTTCTGAAAATTGACCCAACAGGCAGCATATACATTGAAAACAATAATATACATTGAAAACAATAAGGGGCCCAAAATGGAGCCCTGCGGCACGCTACAGCTGAGTGGGGCAACTCCAGAAACGTAAGGACCAAGGTGGACGGCAAAAGATCAATTTTCAAGGTACGATCTAAACCAACTTAAGGCAGTACCTTTAATGCCAACATGATTTTTGAGGCGTGAAAGCAATATTTCATGGTTGACAGTAGGGATGTAACGATTCACTCAACTCCCGATACGATTCGATTCACAATACTGGGTTCACGATACGATTCTCTCACGATTTATTTTACAAAATGGGACTGTAGACAAATACAAATTTTTTTTTGGGAAAAAAACTAGAAAATGCTGTACTATTTTCCTTTTATTTTTCATTGTCAAAAGAATTCCTTGATAAACTATTCAAAACAATGCAATTTAACTAAAAATAAATCTTGAATGAAATAAATAAAGGAATAATACAAATGAAAATGAAGCCTATTCATTTAAATTCTGGTTCTATAATAAACAATGCAAAACTGCATAATAGTTCTTTTTCTTTTAAAAGTGCAACTGAAAATGTATTTTGTGCCTTAACAATTGGACTTTAAAAAAAAAAACCGATTGCACTGATTTACGTCATATTTGTTTGGACCAGCAGAGGGCGCTGGTAATACAGTGGTCGGTTGGCATGCAGATATCTTGCAGTGAAGAAGAGAAGCTATGCTAGCAGACAGAGCTAATAGAAAAACGTGACTTTTACAGATATTCAAGTAATATTACAGATATTCTGTCGGTGCTAAAGGGGTAATGAATCATTTATTAACATATTTAAGAGTAGAAGGCAGCCAGAAAGAAAGTATTAGCAGACTCCGCCTGCCGCCTACACTTGTGGTACAGTGCTGGTTAAAAAAAGTACTGCGATTCAATTTTCAGAAAATCGATATCAACCGTGATACCTATGAATCGATTTTTAACTGCCTTACGATTAATCGTTACATCCCTAGTTGACAGTGTCAAACGCTGCCGTTAAATCTAAAAATACCAAAACAGTAGAGCAGCCTGAATCAACAAAATAAGGTCATTAAAAACTCTTAAGAGTGCAGTCCCAGTGCTGTGACGTAACTTAAAGCCAGATTGAAATTTTTCTAAAATACCATTTACATCGAGATAAGTTTGTATTTGAGCAAAAACCAGTTTTTCCAAGATTTTTGATAAGAAAGGCAATTTAGAAATTGGCCTGTAGTTTTCCAGGACTTCAAAGTTCAGGTTTTGCTTCTTAAGCAGAGGCTGAACAACAGCATGTTTAAAGGAACTTGGAACGCAGCCTGATGTCAGCGAGGAATTTATAATCGCCAGTATATGAGGCCCAATCGCGCCCAAAACATCTTTGAGCAGTTTAGGAGGGAGACAATCAAGCGGACAGTTAGAAGCTCTTAATTTATGCACAACAACGGACAGGTCGCTAAGGGACACAGGCTCAAAATGCTCAAAAGTCGCAGAACACACAGAAGTAACACAGGGATCAACTGCTTTGAAAGAAGAGGTTGAGTCCCTAATAGCAGTAATCTTGTCAACAAAAAATTTCAGAAAACTTTCACACAAAGTTTGAAAATGTACAACATAGTTTGAGTCAGTAGGTTTCACAAGTCTATTTAAAACATTAAATAGAACTTGGGGTCTGTTATAATTTGCAGAAATCAAGTTTGACATGTACTCAGCTTTAGCACACTTCACAGCTTTCTGATAATTTGATAAACAGTCTCGCAAAATGCCCAAAGAAACGTGAAGCTTGTCATTTTTCCACCTCCTTTCTGCACGTCTACATTCACGCCTAAGTGCACGAGTAGAGTCATTCAACCATGGCTCAGACACAGACTTAGATTTACCCATTTTCAAAGGAGCAATCTGGTCTAAAATGGAGGAGCATGTAGAATTAAACGTGCTAGTGGCCTCTTCAACAGAACAAGGTGATAAGACCAATGTGGGCACCAGATGAGTAAAAGCATTTGAGAATTCTTCTGCTGTCGACGGGCTCATAATGCGCCGCGGCGCACGGTTTAGCTGGAGCACACGGAAGTGTTAGTGAAAACATAACTGGCAAATGGTCCGATATCTGCGTGCTACAGAGATTATCAATGCCTACATTTAAACCATGAGACAACACGAGATCAAGTGTATGCCCCTTTTCATGCGTAGGGCCAGTAACCCACTGTGTAAGATTAAAAGAATCGATGGCACTTAAAAAGTCCTTTACCAGAGGCTTTGAGTCACAGCAAACATGTATGTTAAAATCACCCACTATTAAGAAATGATCACATTTAAGAACGGTTCCTGCTACAAAGTTGGAAAAGTCTGCAATTAAGTCTTTGTTAAACTTTGGAGGTCGATATACCAGCGCGCACAGGACAGGCACAGTGCTCTGTATTTCAATCAACTGCAGTTCAAAGCTTGAGAAAGTTGTTGCTGGACGTTGTCGGCATTTAAGACTGGATTTAAACACCAACGCTAGCCCTCCGCCCTTACCAGAGGTACGGGGAGAGCTAAAAAACGAGCCGCCTGGAGGAAGAAGTTCAGAGAAAGCTGAAGACTCACCAGGACGTAACCATGTCTCTGTCAGAAACATGATATCCAAATTCTGGGAAACGAAGAAATCATTGAGTACCAAGGTCTTGTTTGCCAGCGACCTGACATTAAGCAGTGCCATGCGAAGTATATCCAAGTTTTTCGGTGAAGAAGCTCGTGCTAGCAAGCGAAGGTTTTCCTGGTTGATGCCGCGGTGGTTAGCAGCTCTGGGACGCCGGGTGCGGAGCCGCTCCGAGAGTTGCGACGGCATCAGCTGATGCCCCTCCTGGATACCACTGGGCAATGCAGGGACGAGACAACGCTCACTTCCCCGAGATGTAGCTGGGTTTCCATAGCCGTCTTTCTTTCCGGATCGAAGGTAAGCTCTGATTTTAATCAAAATACCTCCACGCTTCCGTCTTCTGCGGGAGCGTCTCCTCCAGGGCACAGCAAAAGGTGTGCGCAGAACGCCCGGTGGAGAAGCGAGGAGTGGCGGTGGAGGACATGAAGACTGTCTAGCTGTGCAGTTCCTCAAGAAAGCTTCATGAGATGCTCGAATGTTCAACAATGTTTGACGGTCATACACAAGCATCGCAGATCCGTTAGTACAGCAAACACAAATCCATACAATGAGCAATATGCAAAGTAGAGCAGGGAGACGGAGCGCCGTGCACACTGCTGGCGCCATCTTTGAATCTTCTTGTGTGTGAATTATTTTGGAGATATCTACACCTGAATTAGTTGGTAATTTACACAATGATTCATGGTTTTGATGAATTTGTTTCCTTCTGCTGGGGGCCGAATTGAACGCTCTAAATGGCCAGATTTGACCCCCGGGCCTTGAGTTTGATGCTTGAGACCTAGAAAACCATGCTGAAATGAATAATTGGCTTCAGCTGCCCTGGTCAACACAACTTAAATTGATGAGAACATAAAAATAAATAAATGGAGTGATGGAGCATTTCTTCACCATATGATGTGGTTTCCAGGACTTGGGTGGAAGTCAAACTGTGTGTGCACACGTCCGCTCTCGTGTGCCAGGTAGGATGTCTCCACGCTCAGGTGCTGAGTGTGTCTCGCATGTTTGGTGATCCAGCTCAGCAGCCACGTGTAGCTCTTGTCCCGGCTCGGGACCTCCAGAGTGGTCATGTAGTGCCTGCGGAAGAAGATCATCCCCACCTGGGCACTTTTCCTGGCCAAGGCCAAGGCTGTCCCGATCCCGACCAGCCCAAATCCAGCCCCAAAGTAGGGGTTGTCCTTCAGACCGTCCAGGAAGTCTGACAGAGGCATGATGAGGTCGTGCTGATGGGTCACTCCACGGAAAGCATCAATCTGAAGGTTTGGGGAAGGACATGGCTTTGAGACTCAATGCTGGATCTGCAGTCATTTATTATTATTATTATTATTATTATTATTATTATTAGTAGTAGTAGTATTATTATTAGTATTACTATTAACAGGCTGATCAGAATCACAATCAGAAATACATTATTTATCCCAGGGGGAAATTACTTGTGTCACAGAGGCTCGATAAATTTTACAAATAAAAAGATTAAACACTAGAAAGAACATACATAATTAAGTAAAATATTGTAAATCAAATAAAAATTAAACACAAGTGCACACATTACAGTAGAACAAAAAATAAGTTCAAAATAATAACACAAATATACAATTGGAATAATATAATAAAACATACATACATTAATCAAAGCTGTCAAGTTAACGTAATGACAGCTACTACATGCGATATAAGGCTGTTTGTATTTAATTGTGTACTGACTCACTCGTAGCCTTCACGCCTCTTTGTTCTGTTCAATCAGTTTTTAGTGGAAAATACGATAAATAAATAAAGGCACGTCTTTCACCCATGTGTGCTGTTGTCCTATCATATGTCTATGGTCGGTCCGCTCATGTGTTTAGAACTCCACTCCACTTCCTGTGTTCACTGTAAACACTTCCGTGTGGCTGCTAGTGCCACTCACAAATGTTCCGCTCTGCTTGTCGACCGAGCTAATGCTAACACATTTTTATTGTGAGCTCAAGCTAAAATTGCCTCCGACTCTTACATGGTGAGTTATTTAACTTATATGTTTAGCAGTAAATATTTTAAAATGATGATGTTTATAATAGTAAATGATTATCAAACGGGAGCAGAAAAAAAAAAAAAAACGACAGAAGTCACTAGATATGCTAGTTCGGAAAGCTCATAACAGTGATGTCAGTGTGCATTTGGTTACAGCTATAATATCCAGTTGTAGATATCGTATAGAAACATAGGGCAGTATTTGTGGAAAAAAGTATTTTAATGCTCATGGGATAAATTCACAAATATAATGAAACTCCACAGTATTTTTATGGGCGTGCAGTGTTCCTTTGTTTTTATCACATGAATAAAAAAATTTTTTTTATTGCAAATTGTATAAAAATGTCTAAATCTTGCTAATCTTGCAATTTCACAAAATTGCTTTAAATTACACAAAAAATTGTTATAAAATAAAATTTAAAAAATTAATTGAAGATCCGGCAGGGACTGATAATGAAAACTATGGCACATTGATGTTAAAATTACTCATTTTGACACCCTTGCCGTAATGCATTCATGTGTGTGTAAAACCTTTGTGATATAATGTAAATATTGCATGACGAGTTGTTTCGTCATGATTGGTGAAAGCCAGTTTTTGTCATTTTGTATTTGTTTCTTATTTTGTGTGTTTGTGATTTTTTAAGGGACGTTTGTGACTCAAATGTGAGATGGAGATCCATTAATGGGGAAACCTGCCCTTTGGCTTTCACTGCCTTTATGTTACTCTGAATGAAAACATGTTAGTGAGCCACCTTCGTGAACTAAATCACCTGTCAGACGGCCCCAAAGGTAAACACTTTCAGGACGGGAAAGTATAAGCAAACTAAAGGTGTGTGTTGTCTGGCATCTGGCGATACGATTCGTATCCCGATGCATAGGTCATGATACGATACAATATATCCCGATATTAAAGTATAAGGCGATTATTGTGATTTTGTTTCATATATATATTTATGACTTAAGAAACAACTAATCTGTAAATGTGTACACCTTCATGAGAACATTATGTATGAAATTTATTTTATTGGCATATTTTACACTCAAAACATTGGCTTTAACATGCCATGTGCCAACAACTTAAAATAAAAAAATACCATACAATCTGCCTGTGGCTTTTAAACCAACTTTGACTTTAGTGCAACATGACTTTAGTGCAACTTAACTGAGGTACATGCCGAGAACAACAAATAAATGCAGAAAGTTAATACTTTCTTTTTAGATTTTATTGAAAAAGCACAAGCTGGTCAACATGTCCAGGTTTCAGCGCACTTCTTTGTGCAGCTACAATGTCTCCTGCAGTGGAAAAGACTTTCCTGGTTAAAATAAGTTAAAAAAAAAAAATTGACATGGTTGCTTTTTGAATCGCGCGACGTAACATCGCGATATATCGCCAAATCGATTTTTTCCAGCACCCCTAAAGCCAACACAACTCTCATTAAACCAAACTAAAGATGGAGTAATGCATTAGTTTGTTATTTTATGTCAATACACAACCAACAGTCTAATCCTACTATTATTGCCCTCTAAAGGTGGACGTGATGAAGAACTGAAAAGGAGGGAAGAAGGGACAGAAATGTCCACAAAGGGCGTGGAAAGTGACACGACCTCAGCAGTGAGCGCTGCAGTGATGCCATCGAAAGGTATCCACACACGACATTATGGACAGAATACAGAAGAATATGATGTTTATCAGAAAATACAGAACAGAGCCTTATTGTTGAATTTAACAATACATGTATTAAGGCTGGGTTTAAAAAATCGATCAATCGATTTGAATCGATTCTCCTTTGTATAGCGCAACATCGATTCATAATACCTTTAAATAGAACCTTTTAATACGTCTTGCTGCATTTAGATTAGTAGCGCGGCGCCTCACGACACCGTCATTCACTCACACTTCCCTGTGGGAACGAAATGCGTTAACACACTGTGACTCTTTCCCCGCTTATGCCCGCCCATTCCCCAGCCTTCCAGCCAATCAACACTCAGAACACATGTAAACAAGATGCACATTGGCAGAGAAAGCTGCACGTAAACATGATGCCTTCATGGCCATGGGAAATCATAGTTGTTCTCTGCGCTCCAGCCGCAAATGATGACCACGTTTTTGTAATGCTAAAAGTTTTGTAAGTTAATATTTCATGGGGTTTTTTTAATTATTCTCGTGATTCCAAACTTTCTTTAAATCCCGAGTCACGGACTCCACTTCCTCCTCCGTCTCCATCACTGAGCGTGGCTGTGCTATTGGCCATTAGCTGACATTATCTCAAACATTCTGCTTCTTCAGACAGAGGAATGTAACGTTTTTGTGAGCGGATGGGTCCAGAACACGGCTCCACTATGATTAACGTTTGTTCTGTGCAAGGGTGAGTGTTTCTTCTTATATTAGTCTATGTGTTAAGATGCTAGTAGCAGCTATAATGTAAACACACACACACACACAGAGCTGACGCGAGTGCATGTGAGAGTGCTGGGATATACATGCTGAACGCACACAGAGCAGTTAAGAGAGAGAGTTGCGACTTTGGTCTCGCAAAACGTTTATTTTTTGTGGTACTTCCGGGTCTCTTTTTTTTTTATCTCTCAACAACCTGTGACGGATTATGTGCATGCACGTGGCTGACGCGCCCACGTGTGTGAGAGATAACTTACGGAGGGAGGAGATGGAGGTAGACACACACAGTATTTATAATAAAAAAAATCACTAAATGAGTAAAATGAAACAAAACACTAAACAATATTTATACAAAAAGTGCACAAAACGACAACAGAAATGCACAAAAACACACAAAATGACTCCAAAAAACATATATTACAGAACAAAACTAAATAGTTATACAGAATAACAGAATGCACAAAATTACACCAAAAAAGATACAAAAATACACAAAATGACTCCAGAATCACACTACAATGGCAACAAAAAACAATAATTATATAAAAAATGCACAAAAACATAACAGAAAGATACAAAAATACACATAATGTCTCCAAAAAACATACATTACAGAAAAATACACCAAATTAAAGAAATATAAAAATTAGTAAAACAACAAACACATTTTTCATGCGCATGTCCCATAGAATTAAACCAGGGAAATCATACTGTACATGCTATTTTACTTTGCACCCCCAAATATACCCCTTTATAACACTACAGAGTACAGAGTATGTACACCTCTTTGTACATCCAACCCTGTACCCTGTACACTGTACTAATGATGAGAATGAGCAAAAAAAAAGTTTTCTTGAAGTTTACTGTTCACAGGAATTTAAAAAGTATTTTCTTACATTTACCAAAGACCTGACTTTTTGCACTTTAAGTAAATTCAAAATCCTTTTAATTTCTGGATGTTTGTTTTTTATTTACAAATATTTATTTATTTTTATGATTGTGTCTCTTATTATACAGTCGGATTTGTTGTAATGTGCAGCCACTGGAACATTAGCACAAAACCGTTGTGAAACTCGAAGGAATGAGAATGTCTTGAGTTTATAATGTGTCTGTTGCCACTTTATTTACACAGCCTGCACCTGTGCTTTGAATTGATTTAAGTAATTGCTATTTTGTTCTGCTCAGGTCATGTTGAATAAAAGGTACATGATTAATGTAGCATGAGGTTCATTTATTAATGTAAATATTCATATTTTTACTATTTGCATCATTAGTTCTAATGAGAATGTCTTCCATATCCAAATAAAATTGGTACTGCGTGATATCCTTAACTGAATCAAAAATCAATCAAAAGTGAATCATAAATCGAATCGAATTGGGAAATTTGAATCGATACCCAGCCCTAACATGTATCATGCTTTTATTTAGATAATTGAAGTTCAAAGCAGCTTAAATTGTTATAGTAAATCATTTTTATTGTTGTGTTTGAGTATAGTTGTACCTGTTTTTTACAGTGACCTCTTTTACTTTAATATTCTAAAGCAGAGGTTCTCAACCCCCTGGGGTCCATGTATTTTTTAAGCTATTATTCTTGTTGTATCATTACAAAAGTGTGCAACTACATACGGCGACCAATGCACCAAATAAAACAAACATACTTTACATGTACAGTATATGGATGCTGGACATGATGCTAATCACTGTGAAGGGCGATGGCTATAAAATCTTACACAAAAAAAATACTGGAATTGTTTTGAAAAAACATAAATGTGTACATATTTTTTTTTTTATTGATAACACATTATATGTTACATACAAGCCTAGTTCAAGTTAAGTTAAGTTCAGGTTTAATGACCATGACTTGACTGTGTGTGTGTGTGTGTGCATGTGTGTGTGGCTCATTTTAACTTCATACTGTTAAAATGAAGTTTGGCATAGAAGTACGCATAACCAAAGTTTGGAATAACCACTCTAAAATACGTGACAAATATTACATACTGTACATGTAGAAACACTGATCATCTTGAGTGGTTTGCAAGAATTGTTAAAATACTGACATATTAATTTGTTTAATTTAATTTAATATATAATTTTCACACACCAACAATAGGATATGCACTTAATGTCTGGAAAAAAAAACAAAACAAAAAACGTCTACAGTACTAAGAAGACATGAATGTTTTTGAGCTAATAGGATATGGACTCTGTTAAATATTTTTTTTTTAATTTTGTAAAACCTGAATCATCAATTCCATTTATGAGTTTCAATTTGTATTATCTTTGATAATAAATAACCAACATGTAAACAAATTGGTAATTCCATACATACATGAGAACATTTTTTGTTCTACTTTCATGAAACAATGAGATATCCACCAATGGAAGTGGCTCATTTTTATTTTACATGGTGGCTGGCCTGAAGCCAGTTCCTGACCTTGTTCAGACGCACTCAGCATTTCTCACAGTACACATTGGAAAAGTGGCCTGCACTGTGCCTACGGCTCTGTCTGTTTCCCATGTTAGTTACCAAATTATGCAATTTCAACATTTATTTTGTTTATTTGAAAACTAGGAAAAAAAATCATTGATATTGCTTAATGACTTGATGTGAAATGCAATAAATAACAATTAACTGATTTAGAGTTAAACCACCTCATATACCTGCTGTATCAAATCTGATACACTATTTTCAACATGGTTTTACTAAAACAGAGATGATCAAATATAAACTAATATCACACTGCATCAACCTTGTAACTCTTCCTATTGATGTTTGAGTAAAAATCTGAATGTTTTTCTGACCTTTATCTTTTCAAAATTGGAAAAGTTCTTCTAAAACTACATGTGTATCTTTCCTCATAAATTACAATATTGTAGAGTTGCTAGGAAGATCTCTACTGAACTAATTCCTGCCCCATGGTGGATTATCCTTGTATTGCATGTATATAATTGTATACATCAGGTTTTTCAAGAAAAAAACATTATACTGATCATGTAGAGAGTTTCAAAACTCATGTATGGAATATGATACGCTATAAGGTAAACATGATGGTTCAGTTTAGCCTGTTCTTTTAAAAAAACTGAAATAAGACGTCAAATTGTACTAAACACCATCAGGCAGATTTTAAAATATACACAAGGTGTCTCATGAAATGGATCTTAATGTGGTGAAAGTGTTGATCAGATGTGCACAGTGGCAACTGTTGCCACCTAAAGACTTAAGAGTGGCCCTAAACTTCTGTATGGTGTGGATATTTTCAGGTGTGGCTATTTGTTACTGTACTTAAGTACAGTAACAAATACTTTGTTACTGTACTTAAGTAGTTTTTTTCTGTATTTTATCTGTACTTTTTCTTGAGTATTTATTTTTTTGGTGACTTTTACTCCTTAATTTTTTAAAACAAATATATGTAACTACGGTTCTATGAATCCTGGATGACCGCCAAAGGCGGTGCTTAAAGCACTGGATGTTCCATCTCGCGCATGCAAAGGTCGAGTAATTATATCAACAAAGTCACCTGTGACCCCTGGATGACCCGGAGAGTCTATATCTACCGGTGTCATCAGGTGATCTGTTCTTGTCAAAATCTTCTCGCGAGGACACAAGGATCCTGAGTGACAGGATGCTCTGTCGGTCATCCAGGATTCATAGAACCGTAGTTACATACGTAACTCTCTTTCTATTTCATCCTTACTGACCGCCAGAGGCGGTGCTTAAAGCACTGGATGACTTATACCAGAAAGGTCACGAAAGAATCCTCACCTACTCAAGGCCTGAAGCTGTGGACAGCACGGCCATTGCCATAGGCTGGACACCAGCAACTTTCACCCTGTAGAAACGTCCAAAGGTGCATGATGAGGACCAGGTAGCTGCAGCACAGATGTCCTGCAGGGGAACGACCCTCAAGGCGGCCCATGACGCGGCCATGCCTCTTGTAGAATGGCACTTTATGCCCTGAGGCACCGGGATGTTCAGTGCACTATAGGCATACTGAATGACCTCCACTACCCAGTGAGAGAGTCTCTGTTTAGAAAGTGCGGTCCCCCTTCTACAGCCTCCATGGAAGACGAAAAGGCAGTCTGTAGTTCGTAGGCTAGCTGTCGCCTCCATGTAAGCCTTAAGCGCCCGCACGGGGCACAACAGTGTTGATGGCTCGCCATTCCCCCCAGAGGAGCTCGGAGGACTGAAGGCAGCCAACTCGATAGGCTGGTTCACATGATGAGGGGGCAACCGCTTGGGCAAAAATGAAGGATTTGGCCTGAGACTCAACCCAAAGCCATCAGCCTTCCAGCGAAGACATGCCTGGCTCACTGACAGCGCATGCAGCTCTCCCACACGTTTCGCCATTGCCACAGCAAGAAGAAAGGCCATCTTGAGAGACAGCCACTTCAAATCAGTGTGTCCCAGCGGCTCAAAGGGCGGCTGGGAAAGGGACTGAAGGACAACTTGCAAGTCCCAGGATGGCGACCCATAGACCCGAGTCTCTAGGTCTGAGTCTCTGAGTCCCTTTCAAAAACTGCTTGACCAGATAATGTGACCCCACTGTCTGGCCATCCACCTTTGTATGACTGGCCAAGATAGCAGCCACATACACCCTGGGGGTGGAAGTAGTCCTGTTTTTGTCAGGAAACAGGACTGCAGGAAACGCAGTATTGCCACCACTGAACATGTTCCCGGCACCTCGTTGTGAGTGTGACACCACTCCACAAATAGCCTCCACCTGTTGGCGTAAAGCGCCCTGGTGGATGGTGCTCGACAGTTTAAAATTGTGTGGGCAACCGCCCTATCGCAGGATGCCAAAAGTGGGTCCACGACTATAGGGGCCACAAGAACAGCCTCCCAAGAGCAGAGGAGCTGCTCTTGGGAAAAGAGTCCGACGACTGGCCCCTGAGGTTCAGGTTCCGCCCCCCTTGCCCCTTGGGGCTCTGGGGGGGCGGCGACTTGGTGCCGAACCCCTTGGCCCCTGAGCAGATGGACGTGTGGCTGCACGGCGTTGCCGATTTCCTGGCACTGTAGCGTGCAGGCCCCTGGGCTGCCCAGATGGACGAGCAGTCGGCCGTAGGCATGGGTGATCTGCACCCATTCCTGCCAAATGTCCCTGCCTTGGAGGGGCAGGGGGAGCCTGGCGCAAACTGGCAAACTGCTGCCTTGCTTGGCCAACCTGCACGCTACACTCCAAGGCCTGCAATGCCCCTGTACCAAAGGTCCGGCCCGGCACAACTGGAAGAGAACGCAATGTTCTGCGACATGGCTCGGATAGAGGGGACTGTGCGAGCCAGACCTGCCGATGAGTCAGCGTTATCATCGACATTAGCCTGCCCAGCTCCCTGGTCATAAATGGGAATGTCTGCAATGAGGCATCGCTGAGGGACTGAGCTGCAGGCTCCCCCCCCGGAATCCTGCAAGGTACTTGACAAAGCCAGTACCAGGTGTGACAGAGAATTACCTAACCGTCTCATTCGGGCAGCAATGTTATAACTGCGAGTCAGAAGATCGTCAGTCAACCTGCACTGAGGCCGGGGGCAGCATGCATCCGGTCTCACAGCCTCATCTGGGGAAACTATCAGGGCTGCAATGGCAGGCTCTACTGGAGCTAGCTGTTCCAAGCCATAGCTGCCAGCATCATGCATGGCTGCCAGAGCCCTGCCATCGCTTGTGTGATGGGAGAGAACCCTCGAGTCAGGCCAGCATCTGTGGAGCTCCGCAATGTACTGGTCAGGGAGGCACCACAAAGACCGAGGTGTTGGGGGCCTGCCTGAAAAATGCATTTGCCGTTCGAGTAGGGACCGGGGCTTCATCCAACCCGAGGCGTGCCGAGGCCGTGCGCATTGCCGGCTGCCCAGTGCCACGGCTGAACACTGAACCTAGAGAAGAGCTCCTACTAGAACCCTCTGAAAAAGCATGAGAAGCCTGTGAGGCAAGCTCCCCATGCCCATCCCGTCAGCGTCACCAAACAGGGTACATGATGCTGCCGTGGACAGCGCATCCTCCCCCTGAAGGTGGGATGGACCTGCAACAGGGTTAGCCGCGAAGGCTGGTGCACTGGGCTCTGTCTGTAGGTTAAGCAAGATGGCCTTAATCTGAGCAAACTCGGTGGTGAGAGCATCCACCTTATCAGCCAGAGCATCAACCTTCCTCGTCTTCCGAGGAGGATCGCCAGACGCTGTTCCGGCACGCTTAGCAACGCCGGTGACTCTACCTGAAGAGGGCAGGTCTATTGTGCCCTCAACCTCAGCAAACCTGGAGAGTCGCAGTGCATGAGGCATAAAACTGCAGTTTATGCACGGATTACCGGACACCCCCTCTCTTAGGTGGCCAATGCCCAGGCTAGCAGGACACTGATCGTGACCGTCCTCTGCCTGAAGGGGGGCCATGCAGGAGACACACAAATGGCAGTCCATTCTTCTCCAATTCTTCCTAAAATTAATTAATATTATTAATTTTTAATGATAATATTATATAAATAATAATTACATAAATTATTATTATATGAATAACAACTATACAAATTATTATTATATGAATAACAACTATACAAATTATTATTATATGAACAATTCTCAGAATTCTCTGGTCTTTGGAGAGAGCAGACGTGTTTTCATTCGCTCCGATAACATGACCTTGGCTACAGCTGAACAGCCTGAAAAATTGGGCCCAAGACTGAAGGAAAATGGTGAAAAAACCGCAGGGAGGCCCTTCAGAACCCAATTCGGGTTTGGAAGAGGTCAAGGAGATGATACGCGAGGGTCTACGAAACCTATCTGCCGAGATAAAGTCGCTGGAAAAGATGCTGGAAAACTCACTGGAAAACCTACAAAGCGAAGCAAAGGTACTGAAAGAAAAGAATGAAAGAAATGCTGAAGAGATGAAATTGTTGAACGCCAGGGTTGAACAGCTGGAACAAAAGGAAAGAGAGAAAGATGTCATCATCACAGGCCTAAAGATAAAACCCAGGAGTTATGCGAGTGACGAAGAAACAAAATCGATTGAACAACAGGTCATTGACTACCTGGAGTCGAAGGACATTGTCCTGAACCCTGACAACATCAACTCCTGCCATCTCCTGCCAAAGAAAAATGATTACAGAGCTGTAAAAATAACCTTCAAGAATATGAAATTTAAAGGAGAACTACTGAAGCAAGGAAATAAACTCAAGGGAACTAAGGTGTACATCAATGAAAACCTGACGAAACAAAATGCAAGCATTGCATGGAAGGCACGCCAAATAAAAAAAGGAGGGAAAATTGTGAGGACATGGACAAGAAACTGCAGGATTTACATCACACCACTGGGAGAAGAGAA
Source organism: Gouania willdenowi (assembly GCF_900634775.1). NCBI lineage: Eukaryota > Metazoa > Chordata > Actinopteri > Blenniiformes > Gobiesocidae > Gouania > Gouania willdenowi. Next base: position 29,901,720 of record NC_041064.1, on the reverse strand, counting down.
CGGAAAACCAATCCTCATCAAAACGATGGAAGAAAATACGAAAGGATCCACCTAAACAACAACATTACTGATGGTAATCATGGATTTGGACCCAGATCTATATAAACACTGGAAACAAAACTCAGACTGTGATTATTTTACGGAGACTGAATTAAATGTGCAAACCAAGAGTAAAAAAAGGTCTGTCATTTATTCATTTCAATTGCGAGGTGGTGGGGTGATTAAGGATTACATTAAATTTAAATTCAATGTGTTTATTGTCATATGTGCAGTTAGAAACACGTTTTCCTGTACAATGAAATTACTACCTTGCTTATGAACTAAGATATAATACAATGAAATTACTACCTTGCTTATGAACTAAGATATAATAATGTGTTTATACAAGTTAAATCTAACAGTGGAAAATACAACACTGCCAATAGAACTAACAACAGCTGGATTAACCTTGCTGTAGAGACAAAACAAGCTGCAAACTTGTGTGTCCAAAAGAGACATTCCCGAGTGGTGACATTATGGATGAAAAGGGAAAAACCTTCCAAACACCTTCGAAAGAGGAACTATTCTTGAACTGGAGGAATGCTAACAACGTCTGGCAGGGAACAAGGCCAACACAAACAATGATAGAGGGGAGGAGGAATACAAACAAGACAACACTGACTACAGATGAGAATACACAAAAAAGGACTGTTCAGAACAACTCAAGAATGTTTGACCAGAGAGACATGTAAACCCATGTAAATTTGCGATGGTAAAACAGGGGACGGGACCCAGATAAGCAAACTGCTTCTCTCGTCTCCTTTTTCGGCATGTACAAAAAAAAAAAAATGTAAAAAAAAAAAAAAAAAAAAAGTGACTGTAACCATATTGGAAATAAACTGAATAAATAATAAAAAAAAAAAAAGAAGAAGAATTACACAAATTATTATTATATGAATAACAACTATACAAATTATTATTATATGAATAATAATTACACAAACTATTATTATATGAATAATAATTACACAAACTATTATTATATGAATATTAAGTATTATGATAATTATATTAATTATAGACAAATAATAATTAAATTAATAATAGTTATATTGATAACCGCCGAGCTGCAGCGGCTTCAATGAAGGAACTTCACTCAGGCCAACGAGCGCACCGGCCTGGAGTGATCAAACTGTGCTCCCTGTGAATCTAACTGGAGCAACACCACAAACGCAGCGGCGATGCCGCACTCAAAACACCGGCCGCCGCTCGGCAGCAACGTGCCGGGAGGTCCGTTAACGATGCTAACAGAGCAGCATAGCAACACAGCAGATTAACCGTAGCCGTCTAATCACTGAAAAGAGACAGCAGCGTAGCCGCGGAGCTACCGAGTCTGAACCAGCACACAATCACAAAGCAAAACACCGCCGATGACATCAAAGTGTACGGTACTCACCACCTCAGGCAGCCCCTGGTAAACTGGTCACTAAATCCCAGCCCCACTTAAAGACAAAACAGCGAGTCGCAGCTTCTAGTGGACGAGAACACTCGAGGCGCAACAACCGACCTGCTATCGTTATCCGCAATCGCGAGAAGATAGGAGGAACAGATCACCTAATGACACCGGTAGATATAGAGTCATTGGGTCATCCAGGGGTCACAGGTGACTTTGTTGATATAATTACTCGACCTGCGCATGCGCGAGATGGAACATCCAGTGCTTTAAGCACCACCTCTGGCGGTCAGTAAGGATGAAATAGAACTGTATTTTTTAATCCTTACATTTAGAAAGATTAACTTGTTACTTTTAAAACCCTCTAAAATCACACCACCACGTTGAAAGACGTAACATTTTGGTAGGTGAGCTTTTTTCTGTTAGGCAGGTCCCTTAGTTTTATGGTTAACATTTTCAAGTTTTTGGAAATGCTAAACTCAAAGCTGCACTGGGTTTAATTAAGCATTTGCATTTTTTTTTTCTTAAAACATTTTATCTACACATTTTATCTATAATGAGTGCTAAATTCTCCAGGTGGTCATAAAGGGTAACAGATTTAACTTGTTTCCATGTACCAGTATTCTACAAGTTTAAAAAAAAAAAAGATATTGAATTTTCTGGTTGAAAAACCTTGTATTATTATTGAACTTTTTACTTTTTTACTTGGTAGCATGTGCTTTTTTACTTTTACTCAAGTAAGGGAGCAACTTAAATACTTTTACGTTTCTCAGTGTCATTTTTTATTGAAATATCTATTCTTGTACTTGAGTACTGAAGACTACTGAGTACTTTTGCCACCTCTGGATATCTGTCTCTAAACCGTGTCCTTGTTGTCATCCTTTAGAGTTCCTTGCAGAGGGATTCGAGCAAACGTATCGCACTAATACCTGCCCCATGTGTCGCCGTTGCTTCAAGATGCGTTCTCACCTACAGGAGCATCTTCATTTACACTTTCCAGACCCCAACCTTCAGTGTCCCACCTGTAAACGCTTCTTTACCAGCAAGAGTAAGCTCCGTGTGCACATGCTCCGTGAGGCAGGGACAAAGCTCCATCACTGCCACTTGTGTTCATACTCGGCCGTGGAAAGGAACGCCGTCCACCGCCACCTCACCACTGTGCACACAGACCAGTCAGGGGAAGTAGTTGGTGCTCCGAGATACCAGTGTCCCTCCTGCAGTCAAAGTTTCCACCTGAGTCGAGCTCTTAAAGCTCACATTAAAACACACCACATCCAGTCAGACAAAGCGTTGAGGGCGTGTTTCCACACGGGATGTTCGTTTCAGAGTTCTCAGAGCAAAGAGCTTATCAGACACATAGCAGAGAAGCACAGGGTAAAGGCGGTGAAGTGTCGACAACACAGCTGTGATGCTGTCTTTCAAAGCAAGGCGGACATGGAGAGTCACTGCCGGACTCACCTGGCCTACCACTGCTCACAGTGTGACTTCTCCTGCTCCAAAAAAAGCGTGTTCCTTCAGCATCAGCGACAGGGTCACCCCGGGAAGGACAAGCTATGCTGTGACTTCTGCTTCTTTGTGACCTTTAACCCCGTGGAGTTCCAGCAGCACATCGGACACCTTCACGCCAAGGAGAAGATCCACCACTGCCCCCAGTGCACCTACGTCACCTCGCACAAACGGGGCTTGAAACGACACATGCTGATGCACAGTGGTGAGGATTGAACTCGTGAGCTAGGGCTGGGAGATATATCGAGAATCAAGATATATAGAGTTTTTTTTTTTTTTGCGAGGTATTGAAAATTACAATATCGCCTATATCAAAATATATATATATATATAATAGCTTATTTTGTATTAACATACTCACTTTAGGAGTTGCTGCTTTTGCTACTTATCAGAAAATCATGGACAACACAGTTAGAAGGATATGAGTGCATCCTAACCCGGACCTTCCCCTAACTCACTCACACGTGCTGTCTCTTATAGGAGAAAAAGCCAAAAGTGGCACAGAATGTGCATCTGTTTGTTAATTAATGTGCCTGTGTGGCGTTTTTCATCTGCAAATTTTTTTCTGGTAAGACTTTATTTGAAATAAAATTATCGAGATTTATCGTTTATCGCCATTTTAAGAGTTTTGGTCCATATTACCCAGCCCTATCGTGAGCATGTTTTTTTCATCTCAGAGTATCCATTCACCATCAGTGCTTCCATTTTCTTGCAGGTGAGAAGCCTCACAAGTGTACCATCTGTGAGTTTAGGTGTCGAGATGAGTCCTACCTCTCCAAACATGTGCTCACTCACTCCAATGACAAGAACTTCATGTGTGCCGAGTGTGGATATGTAACAAAGTGGAAGCACTACCTAAATGTTCATATGAGGAAACATGCAGGAGACCTCAGGTAGACGCCTTGAATAATATTCTCATAAAAATGTTATTACCTGGCTTTTCAGGTTTATCACCAGGAATTTTTCACAGTTTGTTTTTTTTCACAGTTTAGAGGGCATTAGTTCTCAAACTTTTTTGCCTCTAGTACCCCCATTCTCTTATTTCTGAATCCTTGTACCCTCTTTGTCTTATTTAAATACGACTATAGAGCATAATGATGGAATGAACGCGTAATAACACACATTGTAAAGAATCTCATTTTGTAAATAAGCGGAAAGAAACAGTATGTATTTAGTGCAGTAATTCCCTACCTTTTTTGGATCACTCATCAAAAATTTCTGGCGACCCCAAAGACATTTTTTTTACTTCTAGAATTAGTTTTTCATCATGTTTGAGCTCAGATTTGTTTTTAACTGCATTTTAGTTGAACGAGATTTATATCTGACAATATGAAAGTACAGAAATACAACTTTATTTCTAAAGTTGGTTGGTTTTCAGTCATCTCATGCCTGGGGTGGGACCAAGACTGACACTTTATTTCTAAATGTTCCACTCTCGCTCTCTCTCTCTCTCAAGTAGTGCCATCGCATACCCATTTGAGAAACAATAGTGTAGGGGATCGCTTAATGCCGCGCAGGCGTGAGTGTTGTAGGAGCTTCCAGGGGCATCCCCCCCAGGAAAAGGTTAAATATATAACTCTCTGAAACACTATTTCCTAAATTTTGGCGGCCACATTTTGTGAAGTTAAGCTAAAGTTTTTTAATCTTTGTTACTGCCTTACTTTAAAGCCAAAAGTTATTTTTGAATGGGTGAAGGGTCATGATGAATGTAGTTAGAGAGTTACTCATGCTTGGTATAGTTCCTCCACTAATAAATACTCAAAGACACTGTATAGACAAGAAATAACATTTTATTGAAAAGACTGATTTGGAGATGCTCTTTGGTTTTAAAACACCCGCGCTCGGCCCGCCCAGTTGTCAGCCAATGAGTGTCATAATTTGCATTGGTTCACTATGAAATAGAGCAGTAAAGGAGAAGCAGCCCAAAACACGGTTGTGGATTACGTCCTCTTTCGAATGTTGGGTTGGTTTTCCTTAAAGGGTACATATTATGAAACATTTTCACCTTTTAAAACAGTTCCCTGTGATCTAAATGACATATCTGTGCTGGTGTTTGGTCAAAACATAACATGAATTAAGCAACAGAAAAGGTTTAATACCCTGTAAAAACGAGTTCTGTGAGAGTGCTCTGTTTTGGGATGTGTCCCTGGATTTGCATAGACCTCCCCCTTCTCTCTCTCTCCCCTGTCACTCGGCTTCGCACACACTCACTTTCTCCTCCTCCTCTGCTTTTCTAAATACAGGAATAGTGTATTGAAGGTGATAATCATTTGTTTTGTTCAACCGCTGAGTTGATTGTGTCACAAACACATCAGATCAGCGATACGAGGCGATAGATCAGGTTGGGGGTGGAGTCCATGGGTGGAGTTACCAGCGGAGGGGAGTGTATTTTCTTCGCTTATGATGTCACAAACTCCGAAATTTGAAACGGAGCAATTTTCTCTGTGTTGTAAAACTTACACAGACCACAAACAAACGACTGGATAGTTTTATTTCACATTTTGTGTGCCGGTGGACACTCAACCTCATATGTGATCAAAAAAACAGCAAAAGTGGATTTTTCATATGTTCCCTTTAACTCAAAGCCCATAGTCCACATGTCTACGTAGGGGCTGGTATCATGTTCTAAAATATTGTGACAGATATTAAGCACATAAAGTAGTAATTGGATAATCCCTGAGTGAAGGTATATAAGCACACGTTTGAAAAAGAATCAAGTATTTTGTGAACAAAATTAACACTAATGTATACTATTTCCTGCTTTCTCACTCAGATATTCATGTGATCAGTGTTCGTATCGATGTCACCGTATGGATCAACTGAAAAGCCACAAATTACGTCATCAGCCCAAATCTCTCATGTGTGAGATCTGTGCCTATGCCTGCAAGCGTCAGCATGAGTTACGCAACCACGTGTTGGCCAAACACTCTGGAGAGAAAAGGCAACCAACTGTGCACAAGTGCAAATACTGCCCTTACACTACACACTACCGCCAAGCTCTACAGAACCACGAGAACTGCAAACACACCAGGCTGAAAGAGTTTCGCTGTGCTCTCTGCTTTTATTCCTCCTTTAGCAGCATCAGCCTCTTCATTCACAAGAGGAAAACTCACGGATACAAACCAGGAGACAAAGCCTGGCTTGAAAACTATGCTGCAAAAGAGAAGGAGAGGAACTCATCTGTTTTAGTGCAGGATTTTTACATCAAACCTGTAGCACATCAGGAGCACGTTGAACACCCCATTGTAAAACCATCTGCAGAGCTCGACTCGCACAATTCCAGCAAAGATACTATTGGTGATTCACATCCTGTTAGTTCTGTGGATATAGTTCATGTTGTTTCCCAGGAGCTCATTAGTAAAGGCACATCAGAAAAACCCACATTTGACAGTAGCTCTGAGGAGTATTGCACTCTTGTATTAACAACGTTATCTGCCACTGACCTTCAAAGACCTGCTTCACAAGAGGAAGAGAAAACTTCTGCAAGCAGCTCAACTTTTAACTATTCCAACGAGTCCCAAAAGAAGACAGACTTTTCTTTGACCATGATTTCATCAGGTGAAGATAATGAAATGTCAGATCCAGAGGGTGAACGAGATGAGCCCGAGAATAATACAAGTAAACCTGTGGAGCCTGTGGTTTGTAACACCAAAACATCTGAGTTAGAAATAAACAACAAAACCTCCGAGGTTACATCAGCACTACATTGTTCATCTTTTTCTGATATCCACCTGAAAGCTGTACATGAAAATGACCTAGCAGATGCCATGGTTTTACAGGAGCATGTGCAGATGCATGCGGTGCCCATTCAAGGTTTGCATCATTGTGAGAAGTGTCCTTATGTCACCTGTGATAAAACTGCTTTGGAGCATCACCACCAAGCTTCATGTGAGAGCAGGATGAAGGAAGACCAGTCCCATGCTTGTGGAACGCTCTTCACACAGAGGAGCAAGCTTGAGGGTCACCTTAAAAACCAATGTTCAGCAAGTAATAAAGAAACATTGAGCAACTTTCCACTTTGCAAAAAGTGCCTTTATGCAGAAAAAGATGGAAAATATGAATGCAGACTTTGCAGTTTCTCATCAGTTAGGCTTCCATCAGTCAAACGCCACCTTGCAACTTGTGGAAAAATCTTAAGGAGGAAAGAGAATCACACATTTTCAAGTGAAAGTCATGAAGGTGAGAGTAGGGATGAGAGCAGTGCATCAGACAGGGTCAGTGAAGTCTTGACTAAGAAAGGCCAGCACTTCAAACAGAACCAAGCATTAGACAGCCACAAGAGGGAAGGCTGCCTTAAGATGGGGGAGATTCAATGCCACATGTGTTCCTTTGTTGCCAAATCCAAACCCTCCCTTAGCCTTCACTATTCTTATGCTCATGGGAAAAAGAAGATGATCACAGCTAAACGTTCGCCTTGCCAGCACGGCACTTTCAGCTGTGAAGAAGAACGTTGCGTGGCCCCTGATCACAAGTACAAAGGTATTTACCATCATCACTGCGGCTATTGTTCTTTTAGCAGCGCAAGGCGGCATTGCCTTGGTGAGCACAAGTCCATGCATACAGGAACCGGTCGCCACAGCTGCGATCAGTGCCATAAGACATTTGCGGCTGTAGCAAAACTACGTCAACACAAAACGCGTATCCACAACAAGCATCCAACACATGTTTGCCAACTATGTGACTTCAGCAGCCACGCGTTTGATGATGTGCGACGTCACAACCTGCGATGCCACACAGGAGTATTGGAGCATTGTTGCACTCGCTGCGATGCACAGTTCAGCTCTGAGATTGCTTTGAAGACCCACTGCAAACGTGCTCATCTCCTCGAGGCATGTTTCCTGTGTAAGCACTGTGATTACAAATGTTACAGTAGTGTTACACTGCAGGCACACACACTGAGCAAGCATCCTGTGATGAAGTGCAAAACCTGCCAGGAGTCTTTTGAGACGAAGGAAAGCCTAAATAGTCATCAGAAAACCCACCTTGCCCACCAGTGCCAGATGTGTCCCTTTGGTGCCAGAACCAAGCAGCTACTGGCTCAACACCTGCTGAACCAGCATGAGGATGGATCCCCTGTGGAAAAGCCTCTCAAGTGTAGCACTTGTCAGTTTGCTTGTCGCCATCAGCTAGTGTTAGAGCAACACCTCCGTACACATGGGAGCAAGCGCCTGTACAAATGCACAGACTGTAAGTATTCGACCCACAACAAGCAGAAGATAACTTGGCACATTCGCATCCACACTGGGGAGAAACCTTACAACTGTGAGCAGTGCTCGTACTCCTGCACCGACCCTTCCAGACTCAAGGTATGAGGAATAGTAACGGGAACTCCTAAAAACACAATACGTACTGTATATGCTATTTGATTTTGATTTTGAAATTCAATTGTCTATCAGAGGACTTTTCTCTAGCTTTTTTTTTTAAGTTAAGGAAGTTGGGTCATTCCCCAAATATAGATGTGAACAAGGTTTTTGAACTACTTTGATTGGTAGACAATGTTGTTTCATTGTTATTGACACAAATACATTTTCCTGTAGCTTCATATGAGAGTTCACCAAGAAGAGAGGAAGTACATTTGTCCAGACTGTGGCTACAAGTGCAAGTGGGCGACTCAGCTGAAGTATCACATGACCAAACACACAGGTACCAGCAGAATCTGTTACCATTAGATTTTATTGGTGTGCAGTGAGATATATTCAAAAATAGCACTTTATACATTAAATAATTTAATCATTGATACCTAGAATAGTGTCTGCAAAGCCATACCAGTGTAACTCAGCCATTTTTAGCTCTTGTTTAGCCACGATAACCTGCCGTGCATGCTTTTCGTCACTTTCTTTATCTACTACACCTCAGTTTAGTCATTTGTTAAATATTCAGGGTGTCTTCTTGATCACCAAACACATTTCCTTTTGATTTTGCAACAGCTTTCTTATCATGTGCAAATTAATCATATTTATTTGTGTTTTCTACTGTATTTCTTGTTGCCAGTTCCACAACTTTTCTGACTTCTTCCTGTCATTGCCCCCCTTTGTTTCCCCAGTCTGTCACAAAAGTTTTGTTAGCTGCCCTTCTCTTTCACATTTAACTATACTGACTAACTTAGCAGTACCGTCTGGTTTAATTTTTAAAAAAATACTGGTCAGCTCTTTCTTGTCATTTGCCAGTTTGTTTTCTCTCCTTGCTCTGAACATGCCTCCCTCCCTCCTTTTTGGACTTAAGGCGGGCGTACACTGTGCTTTTTTCAACCATTGTTTTCAGCTCCAGCTCAAATTGCGCGACTCATTTGCAGTCTGAATGTTCGCAGCTCACGATTCATGTTCTTACACTATAAAGACAGACACTCTGACTGCTCACACTGTACATTCATACACGACACGCCGAAGTCTTGTATCCAGAAATGCAACTTAAAAATTAGAAGAAGAAGAAATCTGAATGGTCCCCATTAAAACAGAAGAAGAAGAAGAACCCGGAAGTGGATAGACACTCGCGAGCTAAGCACAAAGAAATGCGCTGCCTTGGCAATTGGCTATTTGCACCGGGCAATGAAGATGTACTTCCGTATTCAACGGTGTGGGGCACAACACTTCCGGTCCAATGACGAGACAGTGTGAGCGGCCGAATCCCTGACAGCTCTCACTTCACTGTGCTCCATATGACATATGATAAAAAAAGTGTTTTGGATTTTTGACAGTACCGTATGTGATGGCTCTTCTACGCCAGTAGCACTGAATGTTTATGGAGCTGTCTAGCAACTTAGCTGTAAGCGCATCAAGCTTCCAACAAAATCTAAATATGATTCATATTTTTTTGTGTTGTATTAGTTGAAATGCTTTCAGTCAGCGCAGTCCACCCCAAGTCAGAGAGAGAGTGGGAACAGACGGAATAAATAGCTTATTTAAAACATCTGCAGTGTGGACGGAGTGTGTGTGCTCTGATCTGCTCCAGCTCAGCTGCTTGTTTGTGAGCAGTGGTGACTAGCCTCTTACTGTCCTCACAGCAGTGAGTGATACGTGCTTTCATGTCTCTAAGACATCAGAAAACTCTCCAATAGCACAAGATAAAGTTCCTACATTTTTTTACTAGTCTCTATGGAGAAAACAGTCGCAAAAAGTTCCACAGTGTTCGTGTGCACGCAAGTTTCGTTCAGGAGGGGAGGAGGGAGCGTGGAGCGCCTCACAAAACTCTCACACTGCAGTTTTAACTTTGAATACTACATTCACCTGTTACTATAATTAAATACAGAATATAAAATGCAAACCACAGTTACCAAAGCGCTCCAAAACACGTTCGCAGCTGCAGCTGCTCTATTTGACTCAGAGCCAGCTCAAATCGTCTCCGCAGGTCCTCGTTTTTAATTTGGCATAACTACAATAAATGCCAGCTACACACTCGTGTCCCTACTCGGAGTGAAATTATCCGTCCGGATTTTGACTAGCCATTGCTGATGCACTGCATTATCAGCAAGGAAGCAGTGGAAGCTAATCCAGGAATTATACTGTGAAGAAAAGGTAGATCCAGTTACACAACAGTGTAATGCTGAACCTCCAAACCTTTGATAGACCAATCGCCTCTTTTTGACACCAAACATGCTCATTTGTCCCTCTGCTCGCTGGCTTCGTAACAACAACAACAATGGGCCAGAAGTCAGCGCCCTCACAAACTTTGACGGGAAGTTATTGGACGCCATATTGTGCACATAGCCAATTTGTGTTATTCGCTGTGGAGAAGCTTAAAAATTGAAAAAGCGGCTATGTGTGGACCAGGAATTGTCTGGGCCGACGTGGACAGCATGGTCTGCCAATTCTACATTGGTCCTACAGTGTTCGCACATGCGCAGTGTGAGAGTTTGATGTAAGACATTTCGTGGCACTGCTTCAAGAGTGTGATACCCTCACAAAGGGGCAACCAGGATTTCAAAAAGGCTTGATTTTCTTGCGACCATACAATTGCTGATCGGGAGCTGGTCATGAGGTGTTAATCGCTTCTCGTGACCCCATGTATATTACATGATGCATGACGCGATTAAGTCGAGACCCGGCCCGATCCTAAAAATAGTCGCACAAGTGAAAAATTGGCTAAAAATGGGCAAAAATCGCACAATGTATGCCCTTCAGACTGTCTACTTTACATCCTGAAAGTGATGGAAAGAACCAAATTTGTGTTTTGCGTCTGCAGGTGAAAAGCGGTACGTGTGCAATGAGTGTGACTACCGCACCAACAGAGCAGACGCCCTCCGCACTCACCGTGACACACAGCACTGTGACGAGCGGCCATTCATCTGTGAGAAATGTGGCAAAGCCTTCAAGACCAGTTTCATTCTGAAGACTCACCAGCGTCAGCACAGCGATGGCCACCCCTACACCTGCGGCTTGTGTCAGAAGTCCTTCCGATGGCCTGCTGGCCTGAGACATCACTTCTTGTCTCATACCAAGCAGCAGCCATTTAGCTGTCGCCACTGCTCCTACACAGCCAAACAAAGATTCCAGGTTGTCAGACATCTGCACAGGCACCACCCAGAAGAGTCTGCAGAGCAGGGCGTGGTTAGGGACTCTGAAGCCGGTACCCTTACCCTAAAAGAAGCATTGCTCGGGACACTGGATGAAAAATCAGCAGTAGCAATAGCCAGAGGTGAAGATGATGCAGCAGGTACTGCAGAACAAAGCACCGAGGACACACATTTAGACATGACTTAAAATCATACCTGTCAAGTTTTGGATTTGAAAATAAGGGAAATTTTCTGGCTCCCACTACAAGCCGTCCCACCTGCCCAACCAAGCTCCAGTATCACCTATATTTTAAGATGGGTGTACAAGAAATCTAAATTAGCCACTTGTCAACCACTTACTAAATACAATTATGTGATTATAATCTGGTAGATCGACCTTTATTAACATTAAAATGCTGTGAACATTCCTACTAGGGCTGGGTGATATGGACCTAAACTCATATCTCAATATATTTTCTCAAAATGGTGATATACGATATAAATACAGATAATTGTATCAAATAAAGTCTGACCAGAAAGACAATATATATGAAATATTATAGTTTTCTATATCGCCAAAATAACTCGATACATCTTGAATCTCGATATATCGCCCAGCACTAATTCCTAAATTATAAAACAGCCTAAATAAAAACATAAATGTGTATATGAAGCACATGTGTTTATTTAATATACTTATAGTTCATATACAAGTCAACACGTTGCATATTTACTGTTAATTTCACATTTCTTGTCTTTAAGTTAGACATTTACGTTTTATTTTATTATTTCTTATAATTTCTCATGCTCACTCGTGTGCTTCTCTGGTATTCACTAATGACTTATTAGACACATTTGTTACAGACAAAGACTTTACATCCTTAAACACTTTTTAAAAGCAGTTTATATTTGTGCCACTTGTGATTGGCTGATTTTTTAATACTGACTTAAGAGGTTCCTTCCGCTGTGGTAAATGCTAAAATCTCAGTTTTTAATCAGACAGAACATGTAACTGTGTCACATCCTGCTGCTCTTTAGGAAGATAAACTCTCTGTCACATTTTACAACGTATTTACACGAGTTCTTTGTTTTTTTTTTCGCCGGAACATCTTCATTCATCATCTCTTTTCTGAGTTGTTTCCGGGTTTGTTGCCGCTGTCAGCTCTGATCTCGCGAAAACTGTCACTCAGGCCTTTTCAGGTGGTAGTGATGGTGTTTAGTTTAGTAAGGCATCTTTTAATTATTATTACATTAAAATACGGGATATTTTAATACGGGAAGATGGCGGGAAAGAGGGGTAAAATACGGGAGTTTCCCGGCCAAAACGGGATACTTGACAGGTATGCTTAAAATAGGGGTGTCAAACTCATTTTATTTTGGGGGCCAAATACAGAGCAGTTTGATCTCAAGTGGACCACAGATTGTATGCAGGAAAATTGATCATTTCAACCTTTTTGTTACTTTGTTTGCACTTCTAACAAAATGTGTAAGAAACCAACAAGCAATAAGTGATAGATATTTGTCCCAACAGGATCTTCACTTTAAATTTAATTTAATCAAGAAAATATGTTGTAATTTGAGGAAAATTGAAAGATTTTGTAAGAGTTTTGAGCTTTTTCAACTGTTTATTATTAAAAATGACTGCAGTCATGTCCCCTGCAAATATTGTTGAGTTTCATTTACACATTGATTGATGTTTTCTCTATCATTTTTATTTGCTCCTGAGGGCCGAATTGGATGCTTCAAGGCGCCGGATTTGGCCCCCGGGTCATGAGTTTGACACATGTGACTTACTAGAAAATGAAATCTGCTGCTACACAAGAAGAGTAAATTACATTCACTACTATAACACGCAAATTTGTTTGAATGCTTGAATTTAATGGTTTTACAAAACACAAGTACACCTGATACATGAATTTAAAAAAAAAAATTAGAAAAGACAATTTATGATATGACTCCCATAGGCAGGCAATTTGCAACTTTATTGCTGATTACCCAGTTTATCCATGTTAATAAAACATACTGTACTTAATACTGATATTTGGGCTTTTTCACATTATATAGGTAGGCTTTTCCTACTGCCTTTTAGTGCTTTTTATTTAGCTTTGAACATTCCTGACATGCAGCAATTCTTCATGTTTTCCTACATGCCAAATGAATACTGTAAATGGACTTCATTTATTAAGTGCTGTTATGACTACACTGAAGTAGTCCCAAAGCGCTTTACAATATCAACTCATTCTCCCATTCACACACCAATGGGACTGAGCTGCCATGCAAGGCACTGGTCAACCACTGGGAGCAACTTAGGGTTCAGTGTCTTGCCCAAGGACAGTTTGACGTATAGACTGGGATCAAACCCTCAACTTCTCGATCAGAAGATGACCCCCTCTACCACCTGAGCCATGGTCACCCAAATGAATGGTTTACGAAACACAGTGCAGATTGTTTAAGTAGAGTTTTCCAAGGCTTTTCTTTTTGACGGGGTTTATTACATGCTGTGAAGGGAGTCAGCATGCCATCTTATTTGGAGAAGCAAAAACAGAAAAGCTCAATTGGTGATGAAGTCCAAAATTGTTTGGATCATCATATTAAATTTCAAAAGCAATGATTAAAATAAAATGTGCAGTATCCAAAATCTGTGAATTCTTTAAATATAGAAACTAAGATTGGACAACAACACCATAACCAACTCCTAACCAACAATCTGTGCTCCTTGTGGTAGAGAGGGTTTAGTTTTGGAAAGAAACCTGAGTGTAAAACAACTAAACTGCTTTCAAATCTGTTTTTCTTCTGAAACTCCAAAAACATAAAGGTGAGCTGTAAACAGTTCTAGGTACAGTATAAGGAATATTGATTATTAAAATAGTCCATGGAAACCAAATATTTAGTATTCAGGTTTGCAATAGATTTTTGTATAGATAACCACTGATGTTGTAGCAATAGGGCCAGAACAAGATCATAATACTGTATGTGATGAATGCATTTGTGAGATTTCTGATAAAAGCCCTTCATCCACACTTTTCTTTGGATGTTTTAGTACCTTTTGTGGTCTTGGAAAAAATAATTTCTAGAACATTTTTCCAATGGTAATGTAAGCCTTTTAAAAATAGTCTTACACCCAAAGTTTTACAAAATAGGATCACCATTGATGGATTAGTTTAATTAAGATTTACTATGCCTTGTGCAGGAAAATAAAACAATCTCTAAAATCCATTTAAAGGTCATATTGAGAGGGTGATTTGATCTTTCTTGGGAAAGATCAAACTTGGCTGTTAGTGTCATCTGACCTCACATGAGTTTAGCATTCCTAATCAATAACACTTTCACATGCCCTTCACACTGGATACCACAGGGGTCCCCATTTTTCACTTTCGTTTTGAGTTGATTCTATTATAAGAGACACTGTTGTTCCATCTAACAGAGGTTACATACTATAGCCACAGAAACATCAAAACAGGACCCTTTTTTCTGACTGTGGAGTTAAAACAAAACAAAATTATGTCAACTCTCGACAAAGGCCCATGCCTTCATTTCAAACCTTTCTCACAAAAGGAAATGTCTCAGTGCTGAGTCTTTGAGGGAATGATACTGTAGAGTTTCTCTTTTACTAAATGGACTAAACTTCTCGGAGGACAAAGATGCTAGCTTTCTGTAAAAGACCATGGTTCTAGTCAACCAGACTAGCTACTTCTGTAACAGTCACAAAAAAATGATCCTCGATAGGAAGGTACAATCATATAACTCCACATAAAAACAATCTGTACTGTCCATGGTAAGGATTTCTCCTCTTGGGTACTGCTAATACTGTTAGTAAACAACATGTTCAGTCAGTTTGCATAGAAGAGTGTTCCAAGCTGATCAACAACTGACCTAAACCTAACGGATAAAGTTCTGGGCATGCTGTTCTCGGTATTCAGGTTCTTCTTCACTTCCTTATCAACATCCTCATCCTTGACTTCCTCATGTAAACTCTGATATGTTGATGTTGACAAAGAGTGAGGAAGGAGGGATGGCTGTTCCATCTTTAGAGAGCAGATGTATGTGACGGTATCCTGGAAAGAGGAAGAGGAAGAACATCTTTAAACCAATGATATAGGCAATCCAAACATTTGGTGGTAATGCAGCACTTACCTGTTTGGATGCACTTAAAGGGAAGGGTGAATTGTCCAATAAAATCATTCCTGGATGCCTTGTCATAATCCTCCACCACAAAGCGGACCAGTGCTAGCTCAGGAGTGTGGATGACAAAGTTCAATGTTTCATTCCATACGGGGTTAAAACCTGACAGCAAAGGACATGGTTACTCTACATCTCTAAGAATATCTATAACTTTTATTCTCTGAGTATATTTTACCATTATTGTTAATGTGAGTGGTCTCGTCCTTGGCCTGGTCCTTTGGTACTCCATAGACCTCCACTCTGACCAGTGGGTCAACAATAGAGCCTTCTTTCTGATTCACTTTTGGTAGCTGTTGTCCACTGATTACCTGATAAACCAACAAGCATGATTCAATCAGACCCTTCCTTCTTTTGCATACTTGGTCATTTAGGGCTGGCTAACTTTTGCTGTACCTGTATGGATAGGCGCCATGGTTTGTAGCCTTGTTGTACCTCAGGTTTCTCTGGACTAAAGTGAATGTTGGGGTCTATCATGAACTTTGGTTTGAGGATGTAACCACAGCAGCCATTCTGCTTGAACAGTCCATCATTTAAATCCATTTCCAGGCCAGCTGTCTGGAAGTTCAAAGCCACTTTAAGAAAGAGAAATCAAGACCATTATCTCGCATTTTACTGCATTGGTCAGTATCAAGTCATACCCAGAAACGCAAAATGAATTATAGACACAAAAATAGATCAGAGTGGAACGTTTTGCAAGATCGTTTGTATCAGGAAACTAACCCAAATCTCTAACTGGTATCTGGTGTGGATTTGTGTGTGAGAAACATTTCCAGTTAACTTTAACGAAGGATTAACAGATGGTCTGAATGGTGAACAGGCTTATTACTCCAGCATGTAATAGTATGTGTTTGTACATCTGACTTTAGCTTCATTTGTGAATTAACACCTAATAGGTTTAGCCCTTTATCTACTTTCAATTTGTGGACCATGTAAGTGTCGAACTCAAGGCCCGGGGGCCAAATTTGGCCCTTTAGATCATCCAATTCGGCCCATAGGAAAAAGTAAAAATGACAAAGGAATCATGAATCATTGCATAAATGACCAAATATTTAAGTTGTACATCTAGATCTCCCTTCAAATACATACATTTAATAAAATGACACAATGCTTGCAGGGGCTTTTGTGCCTATATTACACCACTTGCAAATTGTGAAAATAACTACATTTTTCTAAATTCCAGTATTGTCCCACAAAACTCTTCTAAATTACAAAACAAATGATGACAAAATAAAGGATTTTTGAAGCGTTGATCTTGCTGGGACTGATATCCGTCACTTATTGCTTGGATACTGTCAGCGACTTTCAGGTGAAAACTAGGGCACATTAGTGTTATAATTGCAGTTCATTTCAAACCAATCTGAGGCCCACTTTAGTTCAAACTGCGCTGTATTTGGCGCCTGAGCAAAACTGAGTTTGACACCCCTGATTAAGAAAATCTAAATCATGAAAACCAGCAAATAGAAACACATGCTATAGAATGATAAACAGTGGACCAACTGGCTAAAAATGAAAACAAGTGGGAGAAAGGTCAAGCTACTCACTCACCCAATACACACTGAGTGGGAGTAACACACAATAGTTCTGACCCGCACTGATAAGGACAAGGAACAAACTGACTGAACTAAGGAAGAAAATAATAAAATATGAACCCCACTAAGGCCTGTTAAACATTCCACACAATTCCCAGAGCAACATAATATAAGACATTGATGTTATTGTCGAAATTTCCTATTCGTGTTTTACTTGGTAGAACACTCTGCTTTTGCTCTGCAGCTAGTTGACATCAATGTATCTTTTTAGCTCAGCAGATGGATAAAGATGTAGAAAATCGCTAGATTTTTCTGTGTCATATTGAGGTGTACCGGTATATCATGCAAGTTTTGCCATCTTTACATCGTGAGATATCAATGCGAGAATATGGATTCTGTGATAATCTCTCTACTTTAGCATAACCCAGGTGCACAACCCGGAACCAAATGGCCCCAAAATCGACTGGTACCATTCAAAAAGATACTGGTTGTTCTTATAATTAATTCATTCAAGAATATTGTCTCTAGCAGGAAATCTTCTCGATGGGAAAAACACGTGTTTCAAAACCTGTTTATACAAGTGAAAACTAAAATTGTGTCTAAGGGCTTTAGATTGTGAAATTAGAGGCCCAGCTCTAGTAGCTATCAGATAATTAAGCTGTACCAGCAATCATTGAATCGGGTGGAAAAAACAGTGTGTGTTGACCCTCACCTATCTGACAGCCTACGTTCCACATTTCCTGAGGATTGTAGTTGGAAGAGTCTGTCCTGAAGCCACTGGGGTAGATCCTGCTGAGCTGACACTTGTTTTGCTGCACAAAGTCTGTCCCTTCAGAGGTTGATTAGAAAATAATATATCAACATTTTAGTGAAAATCTAATGTGGAAATAATGCTCTATTATGCTGACAATGATTACTACACACCCGCTTCCTTTATGAGTCTCTTGGCCTTGGATTCAGAAAATGAAGAAATCTCGTAGCATTTAGCATGCGTGCGAGCGTGCTCGAAGCCATGAAAGTGCACGCTCTTACAGTAGACGACCAAGTCTGACAGCTCCCGGGACAGCTATAAAAAGCAGATGTTTAGCACATTACAGATGTTCAGGTGACATGAAATCATATTTCATTTGCTTCAAACATCATGTGGTAGATATAAAATGGCCAATTCAGAATAAATGCTTCTAGTGATATATCAATAACAGTGTTTTGTTTTGTTTTGTTTTGTTTATTGTGAGGAATGAATGATGAACTTAAGAACAATTAGAAGAGCATACCTGAAATCCCAAACCAATCTTTTTAGTAAAACACAAAGATAAAAAAAAAAAAGTCCATCTTTCAATTATTCAGTGAATTTTGTACAACACACAACACATTTCATGTGTGTATTTTTGTGTTTCTAAGGCTCACCAATGATTTACACCGTGTTGTTGACCATCTTTAATGACCTGGTCAAAGTCTTCTCATAATTGTGTAGTTTTATAGTTGACTGGTTTTGCTTTTCATAGAAGGGTTTCTTCTTCATCATCACACATTCTATGTTAGTGTATCTAGTTTAACATGTTACTGTAGCACACTAACAGATGGAGGTTACTTTTTAAATCAAGTGACTCTGTTCTGTTGCCGTTAGTATTTGGTGCTTTACGCCATTATTATTATTATCTAGATTGATAAACTAAAAGATTTTTGGCCAGCTGTGTTTTAGTTGCATGTCTTATTTCCCGTTTTTGTTGACACACAGAGATGCATTGTGGGCATGTTTCTTTATTCTGGACAAAACACACCTTATGGTGTTGGTGGAGCCAAACAACACAGACTTTAGGTGACAGCACAGTTTGTTAAGTGTGATTGCACACTTCAACGAGTTCCTTTACAAGTTAATATCATATTTTTGGATAATGAATGGACAGCGATCAATCACTTTCACTGTATTACAGCACAAACGTGTTTCACTTGACGTTGTCCCCCCCCAATTTCTGTTTGCTGGATCTTCTAAGAATGGGCAAGTATGGTAATTTTCCAAGAGGACTGATTGGTCAGGGGAAGTTTTTGACGTGTTGTCCTAAGGACATCATGAGTCAGGAGCATATGGAAAGCTGAGTAATTATTAGCCTATGTTTTTTTGACATCCTTGTTATCAAGTATAGAAGTTATTCGCTTGACACTATTTTTGTTTTATTTTGTTCCCGGTATTCCCCGTGATATTAGAATGAAAACAATTCAATGCACCTGTCTTCGTGACTCCACGATGCACGATTGCTATGGTTTTTGTTGTAAGATAGGGATGAAAACCAACTTTCAAGTAGCAATTTCAACCTTGTTCCTTTCTAACACAGCTGAGCAGCCAACTGTTCAAATACATTGGGTTCTTAAAAAGTCAAGGATATGTTAAAAAGGAGATGTATTTCTGATTTGGATGTAGAAATAAATCATTTAGAAGTACGCAGAATGTTCTGTGTCACTGAATGAACTGTTCTGACAATATTAACTACAATGAGTGCTGTGTCTCATTGCATTATCGCTGCAGTGTTTGTGTCTTGCTTCTGTTCACTATCTCATTTTAAGTCCTGTCTTGCCTCACTGTCTCCTCAGTCCCAGCCCAGTTTCCTTTGCCCCCTCACAATCATTCCTTTGTGCTTCTCCACCTCTTCTGGACTTAATCACTGATTACATTTTCGTTTGTCTTACCCTCTGAAGTCAATTTAAAAGAAACTGAGGTTGATTGGACATAAGAAAACAGCTAAATCATTCTTATTCTTCACAAAATAAACACACCTTTTCAGGCTTCTTGTCGGCAGATGGATTTTCTTTGGTGGGGCTGTCAGAATCGCCGTTGGTCATCTCCTCTTCATCACTAAACTCAGTCAGGGTTTCATCCATACATCCCTCTACATCACCAATCTTCTTGGCTTTCAACAAAATCCTACCCTTTAGATCCTATATCAATGCAATCAGGAAAGAGAGTGTCAACAGAGCATCCGCAAAGTGTAGAGTATTACTAAGTGGAGGATCAACTAAACGCTGCAAGCCTTCACTACTAAAAGAATAACTCTTAAGCTTTTTTTCTCATTACGCCTTGACTAGTATTGATCGCTCTAAGTGCTCAAATGGAGAAGCATTTAGCTGTTGTTCTTGAGCTTTCAGGATGTGCACTAGAATTATAAATAACCTTTTACTCCAAGGTTTTCCCCTGACTAGTCCTGATGTTTTCCCACAAACTTTCATCGTCCTCTAAATTATCTGTAATCAACTATTTCACATTTTGAATGTACGCTTGTCTATAATGCCTACAAATAATGGTACATTGTAAGTAAATTATTTTAAGAAACCCTCTGTAATGGAGTAAATTAGCATAACACCACTAGTTCAACTGATCAAATGCATGAAACTACAGTAAAGCTGTTGATATGATAAGTTTGGGATTTATCTGGAAGAAAACACCACCCAAATGTAAGTTAGTGACACTGTCTCTTGAATACGGATAAGGATTCATGGAGACATCATAATTTTGTGAAGCGGTTGCATGTTCTCGCCATATCCTTTAGTGAAGGCAAATGTTTTTATTTGGTGAAAATAACCAAACCTGGGTCAGTCAGTTGTGTACACACTACCATTAAACCTTGAGTCAGGACTACTTACACTTATAATGTAGTCAGGCCAATAATTAGCAGTTAGTTATTGATTATGATAATGGGCAGCAGAACAACTACATAAACACTATGTAGCTAAAATCTCCCAGTTTGACTTTGACTTGCCCCTTTGCAGAAGTGAAAATAACGGATTACAAATACTTTTGTACTTTTAGAGTATAGTTCTAAATCAGTAATTTTACTTGTACTTACAGTACGTAAGTACGTTTGTTACATTTCTACACTTAATATTTTTTGTTTTAAAATGATGAACGAACATTGTGAAACTACAAAAAATGAAATGACCAAACAACAATCAAATAATCCATGTGTTCTTAGTCGTGCCATTTCTGATCAACGCCCAGCCACTTTCTCCAGTAAGGTTGGGGTTTCTACCTAGTATGTTGTTACCCACATCGCACATTTGGTATGGCACTGTTTTCGAGTTCATGAATTTAGCTATACTTTAGAATTTAGAATTGAATTCATTGGTGTTATTTTTTTTATTTTAATTTTTTTAACAATTGTACATTTTGACAAACCTTTCATTTTATACAGATGCCTTTGTGGAAAATAAATTCAGTTCCAATTGTACATGATTTAATCTCTTCCTTTTTAAGTTTTTACATGAGATGTTTATTGTATGCAAGGGAAACGTGGCAAGATTTATTACTAAAAATAAATATGGATCATGACTGTAACTAGTAACTTTTGAGTACTGTTTAATTTAGCTACTTTTTACTTGTACTAGAGTATTTTATGTATGACTTGAACTTGTATTTGAGTAAAATTTCAATCAAGTAACAGTACTTCTACCTCTGCCTCATTGTACTATTCCTGTATAATAATCAAAGGCCTCTGTATGGTCTTGGGAGAGATCAACATCTTAAATTAAAGGAAGGAATGACTTAAACCTCTGCTCTTACTACCACTTACTTTGCACAGTCTCTGGTGTATTTGAAATGATTGATTACTTACTACTCTTTGCTAAGTGGAAGAAATAATGGCTGCAGACCTGTGGAGATGGCAGCTGTTCTGGGATCTGTCCATTCAGCACACAGGTCAGCAGCATGTCTCCCAGGATTTGACGAAGGTGCTGCGCCATGACCGTCTGCTGCTCCACACTGCAGTGGTTCTCAACTGACAGGATCACTGGGAAGTCGGACACCTGCCAACAATATATTTGATAGAAACGAACGTACCATCAGAGGTGTAACAAGTACTCATATATTTTACTCAAGTTAAAGTACTGTTACTTGATTGAAATTGTGCTCAAGTACAAGTAATCAGATACTTTCACCTCTCAATAAAATACCATAATTTCTTTTCGGCAAATTATTCAGTAATAGAATGATTCAGTAATGGGATTATTAAGTAGTAGATATTCTACTTATAGGTCTGTTTTCTTGCTTAGCTTCAGTTTCATCATGTGCTTCCAAAGTGTGCGTAGGAAAGATTGAGCAAAAGAAAACCGAGAGGGAAGGACTTGAAAGACACACACACACACACACACACACACACACACATATCTTTGTTTGTCTGTGGCTAGACTGGATAACACATTTTTCCACTGACTGCACTGGTCTGTTACAACACAGACTGGTTTGGGTCCCATTTCTTGAGTCCCCATAAATTTAGGAAAAGACATGCAGAAACTAAGTTGAACTTTAGAGCTCAGACAGTCAAAATGGATAAAAAACAAAAAAAGAAAACTATTACCGTACTGTAAGAGAATGGATTGTGTTTGGATGAATGCGGGATGTATTTAGAATGCATAAAGTCATTAAAAATAGATTTTGGAGACTCATGAGTCATAACAAAGATACACGTTAGAATGCTAGAGGAAGTGAAGAACAAAGCTCTGCCGGTGCTTACCTTGAAGGCGTATTCTTTGAGTGTTGTAATAATGTCTTTAAAGAGGATTTTGGTTGTTAGAGTGTGACCGTGATAGACAATGGGTTCCCCATCACTGCCATCCCAGCAGTCCAATTCCACACAGCGGCAGCCTCTTTTCAGAGCCCTGCACACAAACAAAAGAGAGCGAGAAGGAACATCTGGGTTCAGGATCAGGATTATCTAGGTGTAAAGAAATAAATGATAATTAAGTTTTTAAAAAAATAACAGGCTAAGCAGGTATAGCTGACAAAATGCAATCTTATTTTTGCATCATATTTTAAGTAACCACAGCACCAATAAATAAGACTGTGTCAACAACTCCTTCATCCATTTGATGTATTACTGGAGGCGATGTGAACCAAAAATCAATATTTCTTTCTCCATACAGTCTTATCAACCGAAACACAGTACCATTAGCACGTCTCCCTCCCAGTTAGAAGGTTCAGGGTTGGAGACTTGGGTCTTTTCATGTGTGGAGTTTGCATGTTCTCCCAGTGTTTGCATGGGTTTTCTTAATTTACTCCCACCATGTGTATGAGTTTACCCCTGTCTAAGGTGCATCCCTGTCCTGCCCCCACTGCGAGCTCAAGCGTGTGGGAACACAATTGTATAGACCAGACATGGGCAACTGGCGGCCTGTGGGACACTCGTGGCCCTCAGTCAATTTTTTTGCGGGCCCCCAAAGCAAATCTCCAAAAGTTTTAATTGAAAAAGTTGTAAAGAATATGAAGCCCAACATAATATACAAAATAACTCCCAAAACACACAAATCAGCAGCAAAATACACAATTTAAAAAAATAGACAAAATGACTACAAAAACACACAAAACAACAACACTACAGAAGAGCTCCAATGACACACAAGCTGTTAACAAAAGTATACAAAATGACAGGAAAACATGGAAAACAACAACAAAAATACAGAAAGTGACCCCTAAAATTGAGAAAATGAGAGAAAAATACATAAAAATACAAGAACACAAAAACACCAAAAATAAAAAAAACACAGAAAATAATTAAAAACTGACAAAACATCAAAACCACAGACAAAGACAAAAAAAGACAAAACCCATTTCCCCCTGTATTAATGTTCTGATTGCTCATTATTCTAAATGCTGACATGAATGTTGATCATGTGGCTCTTGGATCAGATACAATCACATAGCATTGTTAGAGTTGCCCATCCCTGATATTGACGGAACATCTCTGCAGGCCTGAAGTAGCTGTTTAATATAAAACCAAAGTTAATCCCTCAGGCATTTAGCAGTTCAGGCCGCAGTAAACATGTAATCGATGGAAGAAATCTGCTGACATCATTAAACCTTCTCATCTGTGAAGTCCTCAGGCCAGGCAAAAATCTGGAAATATTGTACAACATGATGACTTCTTTTGAATTACAAACATTTTCTAGATCTTTTTACAATTTGACACTAAAGTTAAACAAGAAGACATAGTCAACATCCCCCACCAGATTGGTTATTATAACACAACATTTTTCTAAATGTCCTAAATCTAAGAACTTAGATGTATACATAAGAAAATATTATCACATCAGAATATAAAATTACATATAAATATAAAATCTTAAACGGTTTCTAAGAAAAGCTGTCCCATTTCAAGATACCTTAAACAGAGTAAAAATAAACAGCAATGGCAATAACTCCGGAAAAAAAACAATTGCTCGCTTCTCATTTTCGAACTCCATCAAGGTATTGATACCCTGAAGCCACACACCAAATTCGGCAATCCTATCCTAAATGGTTTTTGGAAAAGCTGGCCCCTTTGAAGATACCTCTAACAGAGTCCAAAAAACGGAACAAGGGCAATAACTCCGGAAAACATATTTGCGCACTTCTCATTTTTGAACTCCATCAAGGTATTGATACCCTGAAAAAATGCTGACATAAATCCTATTTTGTTTTATTTGTCCCAGTGCATAATTTTTTAGTTTTAATCAAATTTGTCAAGTTTTTGACAAAAATATTAACATTAGCACATTTGCAGTGTTAGGAATAAAAGTCTTTAGAAACAAATCATCCTACGTCATATCACTGGCCCACAGCACTGTGGTTGTGAACCTAATTTATGATGTTTTAATTCGTTTGTCTGTTTCCACACCAGCTTATCCTGATCAGGGTCATGGATTAAAGCTCATCCCAGCCCATAGTTTCCCTTTGTGCTCTTTGTTGTTGCTTTTTCTACTTTGTGTTTCTGACTTTCTGTACTGTATTAAACTATAGGGGAATTTATGTAACACATGTTAAATTACCTCATTATCTACAGCATTCCTGATACATGCCCACTTACTTGATGTAGGCCTCCAGGCTGCTGGGGCCCCGCAACTGGTCCTCCAGCAGGTAAGTGTTGTGTGAAGAGGAGATGAAGTAGTGGCTCAGTGGCTGCGTCATGTCTTGATGAAGTTCTAAATAATTTGGTTTAAATATGGAGCCCTCGGGGGAGCACAGGTACATCTGGAAGCCGTCCAATGTCATGGCTGCCTGGTTTATGGCTGCAAAGTGAATATAAATACATTAAAGGTTATGTTTTACACTGTGTGTAAATAAACTGAGGACTGTTGACTATGAGCCTGTTAAAGCGTTGTTACCTTTATATAACATTAGGATAGCTGGAAGACAAGCTGTAGTTTTTGATCAGACTCAAAAAGTTCCAGATTTACAACAACAACAAAAAAGACATAGACCAGTCAGTTCATGCAACCGAACCAAACTTTAGACCAAAAAAAGAATCTGCAAAGTTGGTTGGTGTCAGAAGCCAGCAAGAGATAGCAACAAATACTGGAGAAGAGTTAGCAGCGTTCCTCAAAGAAAACTTAATTTTTGTACTCTGGCATTCAAATAAACTGGTGTGAATGCAGGTTAAAAAGGTTTTGGGGATGAACCAGTGTCAGAACAAGTTCCATGGTGGCCTGAAAGCATTTTATTACACGACGATGTCCCAATTTTATTAAATTTCAATTCCTTTTCTAATAACTAGTTTAGAACTTTTGCTTTGTAATTGCTCTTTAAAAGCAGTGTTTCCAAAGTCATTGGAAATGTCTATATTTTATTTATCTGTTCACAGTGATTATTGTTAAATTAGAGTTGTCAGCTCTCATTACAACCATAACTTAACCTATTTCCAATGCGTCCCATGTGTATGTTCAGTTTTCTGATTAGTCCCACACCTGTGTCTGATGGTTCATAGCGGTCAATCAGCTCCTTGGCATGCTGGGGGCCCTTCTCTCCCTCAGACTGCTCTATCCTCAGGAAACTTTCCAACTCCTCCAACATTAACTTCTCTCCATCACCGGAGTAGTCCTGGAACACCTTCCAAACTTCATCCCGCTGAGTCAGCATTTTGTAAAACTGAACAAACTGCTTCATTTCCAAAGATCCACTCTCTGACTTGTCAGCCATCTGCAGGAACAAAATAATAGAATGTTTTAAAAAAACAACAACAAAAACACTAGATCTCTTTGAACTCTAATGCTGCGTTCACACCAAATGCGTCACGAAATGTTCGTGCGTCCAGATTACATATAAAATCAATGGATAGATGTGTCCCAGATGCGAAATCTTTCCTGTGCGGCGGTGCGGTCCGATCTGCGCGTCAAGAGCATTGGCCATCCCGATTTGTCATATTCGCAAGAGTTGAAAATATTGAACTCCTGCGACTGTTTCGCATGACAAAAACCAATCAGAGTCTTTGTTGACGATGACTGGAGTAGAAGCTGTGTGTGACCACCCTGAGCTGTATGACATGGCCTTTATAACCAGGACCGGACTAGGAAGGATTTGGTGTGGAGGAGAATCAGTGAGGAGGTTGTAGTAGCAGGTACAAGTTCTCTCTGTAGTTTTCATCTTTGAAAGTCGGCAGTGAGCTAGGATAGCATTAGCCGCTAATTACACCGGCTTTTTTCACTGGTGGTTTATGTTTATGAGAGGAAAAAAAGGAGCGCAGCTCCTCTCTTCTGCAGGCAGTGAAACTCACCAAGTTGGATGTGTCGCTGGTGGGTGGTGCTTAATTTCAAACCAGCATATGAAGCAAATGGAGGAAAGGTTTTGATCCTGCAGAACCTGCGGTAATGTTTCGTGTGCCGCAGAAGACGCATTCGGCGTGAACGCAGCATAAAGCTGTCCTTATCGATCACTGATCAAATTGTTTTTGAATCATTTCTGCTGACACACCAACTCATTTAAGTTGTAAATCTTACCTTGAACAGATGGAGAATGTGTTCTTCATTCATCTCAACGTTCATCATCTTCAGCAGCTTAGTCACTTCTTTGAAATTCATTTTACCGTCTTTGTTTTTGTCAGCTTTCTTAAACCATTCCCAGACCCACCTGAGAGGATGCTAAGGGAACCAGCATGTTGATGACATGTTGATGGCAAAAGTATTTTTTCAATCTATTCAGAAACCAACTAACTTTTTTGGAAAGCATTGTCTCATCTGTGAACAGACACTATACAATTAATTATATCACACACTCACAGGGTGGAGTGGAGGGTCAATCCAGGCGTGCTGTGATGGCCATGTGCTAACAGCAGGGTTGGGGTCAATTCTAATTGTAATTGTGTAATTGATAATCAATTACAGATATGACATAATTATAATTGTAATTATAGTTGGAAAAAATCTGTTGTTGTTGTAACACTAATTGAATTGTAACTGAGTTTAGATAATTGTGGGAATGCGAAGATCCGTTTTCTTTATTATTTTTCACATTGTTCCGTACATATTTTGCCAATTCTTAACCGATCTACACAATTCAAATGTCTAAATGTTCCACTAAAGTATGTCAACACTGCTAAGTAATTTGTAAAATGCTAACACTTGTACTTTTAATGTAATATTAGGTTTATGCTTTTACTGTACACTGCCATATCTGTGTTAATATTTAACTCAGAGACACCATTTTAGCACTAAAATGTAGCCCATTCTCTAAAATGCAATTCTCAGTAATTTGTAGAAGTTGCACTCTGACAAAATAAATTTATATGAATTTTTTAATTAACACTGTTTTACATTAATTATGCAAATCTTAACCGATTTAAACCATTCAAAGATCAAATTGTTCTGCTCCTCGGTGTCAATCATATTATCTAATTTGTAGAATGATAAATGTCTTACTTTTAATGTTATTCAAGATTTTGTGCAGATTTTTGTGATCATGCAATGATTGAGTGGTTGATTAGGTCTGCTAGAGTGTGTCACCTGTTGTTCTTTTACTTTTAGCAATTCTGCTGTTAAAGCTTTAATTCTGCAGCTACAGCTACAATTAATAGCTTAAAATGTTGCTACAATCTACGGGGTGTGACGGAAAAATGGCTCTGACTCCCACACCAAAAATATTAATACCAATATTTTCATTGATTAGGAAGCCTAACCAGGTAACCAAGAGATGAAAAACAAATTGAATGATAGATAATATTTTTTTGTGTATTTTACAACTGCATGAGAGATGCTAACAGAAAAGCTAAAACAAGCGGAAAGATAAGTTCTATAGGGTTATTCATTTCAGGCTTGGCAATTGTGATTAACTGTAATTGAACTTTAGTAATTGACAATGTAATTCTAATTTATTTTCAGGGGGAAAGTAATAATTGTAATTTTAATTCTAATTGTAAAAAAATGCCAGTTACTGTAATCATAACTGAGTTGTAATTGACCATGGATAATTGAAGACGCAATTGTAGTTGAAAAATGCAATTAACCCCAACTTAGATATTCAAGTTCACCACAAGAATCAAGCCACGTACTTTCTCTAGCCAAAGTGCTAATCGCCATACAAATAGACCGTTTATAATATTTACTAATGCTTAAATGGACATGAGATATATTTCTATTAGATTCTTAAAACTTCAGTCAAAGGATACTGATCCAGCCTCTCTTTCTCATCCATGGTCTGAGCTTTGTGAATCAGTTTGCGCACACCCTGGATCCAGGCCTGGGCCTCCTCTGGAGAGTCCGCCACAAGGTCCAGGTTTCCTTGGCGACCATGAAACACCAAGGTGAAGCAGAGGTCAGCAGGGAACTCCTCTGCGATGCTCAACAGGACCTCCGATTGATGACCCTCACGCACTGCTTCAATGTCTTTCGCTTTGACTGAGACAGGATGAGGATTTGATCATAACTGTTGTTATCAAGAGCGATCAGTGCATAGGGAAAGCTCATTGAATGGATGCATTAACTATTGTTTTATTACTGTACATGTTATTAGTTGTGCATATTTTTAAAAAATGACTATCAAGATTTGATTAAACTGACATGAAAATGCTGTTTGCATTACGTGTAAGTGACACTTTAATATTTGAAAATCCTTGGAGAAAGGTTTTAAAAGAAATGTGCCCTTGTTTTTGTGTTCCATTAAAACAAAATGTAATCAAAGAATATACTGTACTGTATGATAAATGGTTGTTGGTTGTCATTTAGATTAAGTATAGAGCAATGCCAGAGACATCTGAATTGTGACATCACGGTCCCAAATCATGTAGAGAAACAGGAGATGAAAAGTAAAGACAAGGCTTTGGAAGGAAGGTAAAGTTAAAGTGGAAGAAACAGTAGAGTGTATATTTAGGTACTAGGGAGTGTTCTAGTACTCGAGACCAGTTTTGGTCTTGAGACCACATTTTGAAGGTCTTGGTCTTGCCTCAGACTCAAGGATTTTAACTCGGTATCGGACTGACTTGACTCAGGATTTTGAAATGGATTTTTATGGTCTTGGTCTTGTCTCAGTTTTGGTCTTGAGTGCTACGCTATTTCTAAGCAATGGTTTGCTCAGTTTTACAACATCATGATTAGGGTAAACCATGTGGCCTGACAAGAGAAATTAAGTATGGTTGCAAATAATTAAAGGAACAGGACTTGTGACACATCTAAGATTAGGACAAATAGTCTTTTATTTTGTTTTATTTAGACTTTTGTACATTGTCTGTTTCTCTTGTGTTAAGTATGCATTATCTACTTTGTTTGAACTGTGTACCACTTGTAATTTAGTGTGTGGCTATTTGGAGAGTTTTAGTCCAGGCTTGGTGCTTTGTTTTATCAGTAATTTATTTTTTTTGTCATACCTGTTGTCTTTTGTCATGTTGTATTCTCTTTGTATTTTAATACCTTTTACGTTTTAGCTTTCCTTTTAAAATCTGGCCAGGGACACCAGAGGGGTATTCCATAAAGGAGGGTTAACAAACTCTGAGTTTATCCATAAACTCTGGGTCAACACACCCCACGATGGGAAACTCTGAGTGTCGGATTCCATTACAGCTGGTATGAAGTGGGTCAATCAACCCTGAGTATGTAAACCTTAAGTTACTTAAGTGCATGCTCGCGATAAAAAGCCATCATCAATGGATCAAAGGTTAGACGAACTACCATGGTAACCACCAGGAAAAGAGTGATTTATTCACCCTGATGGTTGAAATAAGCCGGCGTTTGTGGATGCATGTTTTTTATTGATTTTTAATGTAATATTGTCGCCAGAGTCATCTCAACGTCCAAAAATATGTCATAAGAGAAGACTGGAGCGGGGCGCGAACCCACAACACATTGTTTCTAAGAGCATTGTCTTAAATCACTACACCACCATAACTTTAAAAAATCAGGCGATTTATAGATCAAACTGTATTACAGTATAAAACAACAGAGGAGCCTCAAAAGTGGATTTATTTCAATTGTCATCGCCTCCTTTATATTCTCCACAGGTTTGTATCCAGGGAACTTTACTACAGACGTCAGTAGATGTTTTAATGCAGATCAACCTCTCAGTGTTTTTCACTTAATTCACTTAACACAAAAAAAAACATAAAGCAACACAACATTAGTAATGATGTGAGCACGTCTGTGGTGTGTGATGTTACTAATGTGTTTCAGAGAAGAGTGTCAAGGTACATTATAGTGTTCAGAATCGGTGTTCAGGTGGGCGGAGCCAGGTAGAAACCCAGGGTTTCTCCAATAAAACCTGCCAGCGACCAGATTTAGTTCATGGACAATGTTGCCATGGTAACATACTCAGAGAAGAACATGCCTCACGTTTAGGAATGAGATACTCGGAGTTTCCCGCATTTGAGCCCGAACATATTCAGAGTTTGAACATCCTGCTTCAGTGATTTTTTTATGACATTTTTTAGAACATTGAGATGACTCTGGCGACATTATTACATTATACATATAATTGATTTGATATCAAGCAGCAGTCACTGTCTTTATATCCAGTGTAACAGGAGGGCTCTCTATTCTAATACCGATGCCACGTCTCCTCAGACACATTTTATTCATAATGTTCACCGCTTGTCACGTCACTGAAGAGATAAAGTGATGAAGACCAAAAAGTGTGACTAATTACGGGTGATTTAAGCCACTATAGTCATTGAAGACTGAACACACCTTTAGAACAGGCTCATATTCCTCAAACACTGGCTTATTTCACCCATTAGGGTGAATAAATCACTCTCTTCCATTTGGTTGTCATGGCAGCTCGAGTAATCTCTGATCCATTGATGATGGCTTTTTATCGCACGCGTGCACGTAAGTAACCCAAGGTTTACACACAGGGTTGATTAACCCACTTCATACCAGCTGTAATGGAATCAGATACCCAGAGTTTCCCATCGCTGGGTATGTTGACCCAGAGTTTATGGATAGACTCAGAGTTTGTTAACCCTCCTTTATGGAATACACCTCAGGTGTGGCCCATTCCCAATCAAGCTTCCCTCACAGTGTGGCAGCTGGTTCATTGTCATTGTCTCCCCTCATCGTGTCCTGCTGTGTTTTGTTCCCTGCTCCCTGTACCTCCTTGCGTCTTTTGGATTTTTTGTTTTCATCATTAAAAGTATGGATTACTAACAGCGCTACACCTGCCTGCTTCCTCCATCTCTCCCTGCATTTGGGTCCACACCATCCACAAACCAACACATTGTCCCTTTAATCAATAAATTCAATTTGAAATGATAAACGTAGTGAGTTAGCACAATTTTAACTATTACACTGATGTTAAAACATTTATAATACATAAAACATAAATATAATATGTATTTTAATATATTATGTTATATAATATACAAAACATAAAATGTTAATATAAATGGTTAAAGAAACATAATTCATGAAATAAAAATATGAAGCAATGAAAGCAGGATGTGCATTGCTGAATTCAATTGTCTAGCCTGTACTTACAGGTAGAATGTCCCTTTCCTGCCCATCTGGACTTGTACCAAATTGTCAGACCGTCCTCAAGAAGGCGAAAGTGTCGCGGTTTCTTCCAGGAACGGGACTTAATTTTCCTCAAAGTGGATCCAGCCATCATCACATTGATGTGCGGATCATCATGTCTCCCTGTACATAGATATTCAGCACATTACTTTCCAGACCGGACACAGTCTCCAAAGGTAGAATACCAGAGTCATTCCACTTTCTGCCTCATTATCCCAAGTAAATAAAATGTACTCACGAGAGGCTTTGGGATCCATTTCTGTCCCCAACACGTGCCAGAAGAAATAGGCTGTGAAGAATAGAAGCAGATGTTTATGAATTGTTCCAGATGTGTTTCTCTGTGCTCATCCAACCAGTTTATTCAAATAAAAATAATGCATCTATGAATGTAGCTGGCTCACAATGTTACACAAACATATTTATGACCATAAGATAACAGCGTTGTGTGGACAATGGCATTATGAAATCAATGGCATTATCAGTATTACAAGAGTGATTTGGGTGGTACAGGGTGATATAATCCTCCTAGCATAATCCTGGAGGACTGATATCTTTGATACAGACCCCTGGGTTCATTTTATGCAGCAAAATATGAGCCCCGTCTTTTTGCACCTTTTATATCGGGGAGTCCATATCCTATGCCATAGAAAATGGGCCCCGAGACTAAATACATTATTATTATTATCAAATACAAGGCAACATTTCTATGTCATAAGAAATGGACAGAGATAATACAATACACAGTTTATGTAGGGGGCCATATCCTCTATGCCCAACAGAATATAAACCTCCGACAAACATTTGTATAAAACAAAGGTTCTTGACAGGAATTAACGTATTGTATCATAGTTTGTCAATAAAGTATTTGAAATTAAATGTTTTTTAGCAGGAAATTGAATATTCCAAATATTTCTATTATAAACAATCAAGTGTGGAGACAACACCTTTGATTGTAGTTTACAGATATTTGGAAACTATGACAGCCATGAATTATGTCTGACAATGTACCATTTTCTGTTAATTGAGCAATGACCACATTCCACACATTACTATTAAATATTGTTGTTTTTGTTGTGTATGTACTTTGTAGTTCTTACTTTTTTTATATTGACATAAAAACTAGTTTATCTATGATTTTTTTTTTAAATCACGTCCTGTTGTATTTTGTTTTCATTGTTTATATTTAGTTAGTTATGTTATTAAAGTCATTAAGATTTCAATGCAAATATTTGGTAGGGGGGGTTCGGTTCCATAGGCGGGGTCCATATTCTATAGATGGAGTCAATATTCTATAGACGGGGTCCAAATTCCACAGTGAAAAATGGAATAGAATATGGACCCCTGGGTCCATATTCTATAGGGGTCCATTTATTCCATTTACAATCTTACATCAGCATTCATTTCAAGATAGTCCTGACATGAATCTTTGCCTTTTCATTAGCTGAAAGCAGAGGTAAGTGTATGCAGTCTGTGCTGCCTCTATGCTGAGTGAGACACACACACACACACATACACACACACACACACACACACACACACAGTAACATGAATATTTATATGTACATTTTAAAGTTCCCACAAATTTGGTTAAGTGTGCATACATGAGGAATGCTTTCATTTGAAATGTAATGTAATATAGCAGCATTATCATATTGTTAATGGGCTAGTACAGTCTCTTTCAGCCCATGACCCCCAAAATAAAGGTGCCAGAGACCGGGGACCCCCACTGTACCTGAAGGTGGTTGAACACAGACATGAACATTGAAGAACAGTCATGTGGAGACAGGGCCATCTATAAGGGGGAATAAAAAGGACAGCTTTTTGGAGCTCATCCATAACGTCAGCTAAATGATGATCCATTGTTCTATGAATCTGTGATAACCAGATTTATTTATTCATCTGAATGATATCCTCTGTTATCCAGGAAATGTATTATTATTTGCACGATAGTACATAGTCAGCTTAAAGACTAGTGCAGTGCCCATTAGAAATATGTAATGATAGAAAAGAAAGAGGTTAAGTAGCTTTTTCATGGATGGCCAAATGAGGTTGTGTTTGAAGGTGGGACGTGCCTTTTGCTTTTTAAGCCATTGGGAAAAAGCAAAAACAGTAATGCAACAGCATGATATTTGAAAGAGTTGTCAAGGCTAAATCTGGTTAGATTTCTGTTTTGAGGATAATTAAAGGGTATGTATGGTCAAATATTGTAATAAGTATGAATTTGTTATCCATCATGGTTATGCTGTTGCATTGTATGTTTAAACAAAGGTAGATAGAGAATGATGCGCACACACACACACACATAGACACAGAGAGAGAGAGAGAGAAAGAAACACACACTTATATATCATATAAAGACACACAGAAAGAAACACAACACACACACAGACCGGGAGCGAACCTCTATATACTGCTAACACACACACACACACAGAGCGGGAGAGAGAAAGAAAGAAACACGCACTTATTCACACACACACACACACACACACACACACACACATTGAACCAAGCAGCAGCCATGTTGAAAGTCTCATGGCAATCTGAGCCTGATCCACAGATATATTTGAGGAACACATAGGCACACAAAGATTCCTTGCTTTGTAGATAGATATAAATCCTTGAAATTTGATGGTGAAATGACAAGAATGCAGAAATGTAGCAAAAATGCTAAAAGAGTTTGGTGTAGTTGCAGAAAAAGGGTAAAAAAAAAGGGTAAAAATAAGCAAAAATGGGCTCAAATTGGGCTCAAATTGTTCAGAAAATATTTTTACTTTCTTGAAAGCATCTGGCGACCCCTTCCCTGTGTCTTGACCACAAATGGGGTCTTGACCCCAAGGTTGAGAACTACTGAGCTATGGAACTATTTGATATAATTTACAAAATACTACACATATTATTCATTTGCTTGTCACTTAGTGGAGCAAAAATAGCTTCCCTTTCTCAAAAGGCAGAGATGAG
Source organism: Gouania willdenowi (assembly GCF_900634775.1). Classification (NCBI taxonomy): domain Eukaryota; kingdom Metazoa; phylum Chordata; class Actinopteri; order Blenniiformes; family Gobiesocidae; genus Gouania; species Gouania willdenowi. The sequence goes on along the minus strand of NC_041064.1, from coordinate 29,866,892 downwards.
CCCCACTGCCAATGTTCCTCTCTGTGAGGACTGTAGAAGTGGAGAGTTTTAAAACAAAAAAATAGTGTTTTTATTTATGCAAATACTGTATAAATGTCTTATATTCTGTTGAAATGTAAATGTTATTTTGTTTTGCTTTGTCGTAGGTCATTTAGAAACAAAGGCATTGTTAATCACAGGACTCTCCTCTGAGCCTCTGCATAGACAGCAGCTTTATTGACCTCTCTGCTGTTTTCAAACACTTCCTGATGGGAAAGCGTTGCTACAGTCGCTGTATTCCTGAATGAAAGCGATCACTTCCTTTTAGTGTCTCCTGAAACAACAACACTTGAATGTAATCATCTCATTATATCACATGCATCCATCCACCCCATCCCATCATTCCAACATCATCTCTACCACTGTGCTCTTTCTGCAGCTGCTTGATAAATACACTGAGATTTGGTTCTTTGGACTTCTTTGGAAGGTAAACACATTCCTCAGGACTCCAGCTACAGACACTGAGGCTGCTGTTTGGTCACGCCGCTGCATGACTTTTTGGGAGGTTGTGAGTCACACTTCACAAGGGAGTTTCCTGATCACACATACACAGTGTGTGCCTCAGGAGGTTGGGATGAAATGTGACTGTACAGTTAGTTGTTGCATTAATGAGTTTAAATTGATATTTACTCATTATACAAACGTTCCACATCAGTGCACGGGGGTTGCCTCCTGGTATTTAACCTAGATTGCTTAGTTTGTACACAAAACTATGAAAAGAATTGTGCAACCAGTCCATTAAAGTCCACATGCTGTATTCACTTACAAACTGTGGAGAGGAAGAATGTGCACAGTAAATTAGAAACAGAGGCAAAACAGCATGACTACAGAAAAGTCTGGACACAACTGCAGCTAAATAAAGAAAGAATGACTCACTGCACCAATTGAGTTGGACAGATACACTTACCAAAAAATCCAGACCCCACCAGGGGATTCACAAGTGAGACCACCAGAGATGGGTGGGTAGTGCTCAGAATGGAGTTGTTCTAAGGAAGAGGGAACACAGAGACAGTCCATGGAGACGTGGGCACATCACTTCCCTGTGCTATGACATCCAGACTGAACCACGGACTGCTGACTGACTGATCCTGAAGGGAAAATTTAGCCCAGCCCCTCTCTTGCTCCGTCTCTCCAGTCCTGCTGCTGCCACAGTAACCTGACTCTCTAAATGTTCCACTCCCACCACTGCTCCTCATCCTCATCTTCATCTTCCACATACCCCTCCTCTCCTGTTCAACCTTCCTTCCTGTGCAGGCACTCCCTCCATGGTCTGCAGCAGATCTCCTCACTGCATCTGGCTCCCTTCAGTCTGCTTCAACATTTTCCATCTGCCATGCCCTCCTGGTGATTGATTCAGGACGGAGTGACTCTGCAGTCTGTCTCTGCTGAGAACTCTTAAAGCCATGATGAGAAAAGAGCAGCTTTTAAAGTAATAATAGCCAATTCCTGCAGTGCACCAAGTTTCTCCTCTTGGGTTTCATCCTAAACCCATTCTTGCTGCAATTATACCTTATTGTGCAATGTGCTGAATAATTTAACTGATAACTTACAGGCGTTGCTTCCATTAACATGTAGAAACAACTGTAATGGGTACGTAGTCTTTGGCCTTATAAAATATGGTAGAAGAAGAACATCTTAAAGGCTGGAGATTTTTCCAGCAGACAAAGTGAAGGCGTCATTCTACGTATGCTTCGATTAACAATGGGAACATAGGATACTGGGAAAGAATAAGCACTATTTCTGCAACGTGCTGTTGAAATCGATTTTCATTCATTTGTTTTTTTAACATACTATAATTAAATGTCTTTATACTCAATAATTCTATTCATAAAATATGTTCAGGTCAACTTGTTAGCTGCCATTTTCATAACAAGGACAAACAGTTTCAGAACATCTAATTTTAACTTAATCTAAATCTATCAACAAAACAGCCATGTACGTAAGAGAAGAGACAAAACAGAAATCATCACCAGACTAACACTAAAAAAACAGAGCAAAATGCACAAATAAGAATAATTCTGTTTTAAATACTAAACTTAATGCACATTAAACAACTCATATGAATATACCGTATTTTTCGGACTATAAGACGCACTTAAAATCCTTTAATTTTCTCAAAAATGGACAGTGCGCCTTATAATCAGGTGCGCCTTATGTATGAAATTAATATGTCAAAATGTTTTAGTACAACTTTGGTAAACTATGAAGCTGCACCACTCTTTTGGTACCAATACCAGTATCAGTACTGTGCTTCAACATACTGAACTGAAAAAGTGAGTGTATTGTTCTATTTTTTATGTGTTAAAACCTGAACAATGTGGAGAAATATTGTTAATGAGTTGAATAAAGTTTGACTTATCTGACTATTTTGTTTTGCTTAATGAGCCTTAATAATAATAATAATAATAATAATAATAATAATAATAATAATAATAATAATAATAATAATAACAAACTGGTGCGTTCGAGGCCCAGGAGTGAGCCGACCCTGAGGCCCACAGCTGAGTTAACATGAGTGCCTGTTTCTCCTATTGACTTGATATTGTTGTTGATTCATTTTCTGTTCATCTGTAATAAATTAATTGATTGATTCAGCAAAGCAAAACCTCTGACTATGGCAATTAGGTACTGAATATGAGAGTATCTAAAAACTCTTACATACACTACATAGCCATAACTCGCCAAAATGTGATATGATCATATGATATATACCCCTACAAGAGTTTGATCTTACAGTAATCTGGAGTTTTAAATGTATTATATGAAGTTTTTACACCAGGTAGAGCCACATAGAAAACAACTTGGAAGCTTCATTCCTGGATTCCTTCTTCTTGGCTAATCCAGTAGTTAGTTGTAATTCCATTGCCGGTGGAGGACTTCACCCAGCCACAGAGAACTGAAGGGGAGGAGATCAAAGAGCAGAGCTTCAAAGGAGGAGATTGAGGAGCGGACACTTTCTGGGGAGAAGGGGATTGGGGGGCGCGGACCTAGTGTGGGGTGGTCAGGGGCTGCGGAAGGGAGAGAGTGGGAAAAGTTATGGGAAGCAAGCTCAGACTTGATCACCCAGTAGCTGGCGACCTTTGATGAGGGTGTCTCGTGTTAAAATGGTCGAAATACCCCCTGATTCAAAGGAACACTACTGATGATGTGTCCTAAAATGTACATCCGTCCCATATCTGAGACTCAGTTCCTACTCTCAAATGGTAAACCTCATGTGACTACCATGTTTTGGCACAAAAGACAGTTTAACATCACGTCCCTCATTTAATGATTCTATTATTATTTATGAGCTCAAATAAAATCTATTTTACTTTGTATTGTCTTTATTCAGTATATATTTTGGTTAAATCCTTATTGGTTATTATTTACATTGGGGGTTTTTTCTGCAATCTTATAATAAATGGTCAAATGTATTCATTGTGAATATCGTGATCAATCATTGTCAGAGTGAAGAATCCAACTCTGGTTATCTTGTTAAAGAGTTGCTCATTCCCACTAAAGGTGGGTAGCACCCCCAACATTTTATTAAAGGTTATTTACCTCTTAATTCACAACAACTCCTATTACACCTTCTACATGGTGAAATAATGTTAACATCAGTGCTAAATGATTCAGTATTAAATTCAAAGTGTGTCATTTGTAAGGACAGACAGCCAACAGTCTCTTTCTAAGTGCATTTTTGTCAGTATCATGCCTTTACAAACGTAGCATGTTAGTTTGTACATTTCAATGATAATGTCTTACATTGAATGTGATCTAGTGTTAAACTGAAACATTAGAACACTTCTTTGGTTCATTTATGAACATAATCAAATGTGTACTCCAAAGAGAGCACACACCTTTCTGCACACACTCCAGAGAAAAGCGAGCTGGGATTCATAGACTGGTGGTGTCATGTTCAAAGCTGGAATTCTTTGGCCAGGAATCGACTCGGTAAATTGTTGCAGCGTCTGGTCTTCAACTACTATCACATGTTCCTGTTACATTTTATTTATTCAGTGTGAAGATTCCAAAACAGATCCAGTCCTGTTACTTCTCCTCTTCCTGTGTGGGTGATGGGGTGGGGTGGGGGTGTGTTCAAGAACTCACACTGTTGTATTTTTAAGAAGCTCGTGAATTGATGCTCTTTTCCCTGACACAGTGACAAAAGTAGATCCCTAATCAAAGATCAGAAACTTTTTTGATCTGTGACAGTTAATGAGTTTTTCTTTTTTTCATTTTCAGTAGAAAACCACATTGTAAGAAAAGGTGCATAAAGCGTCATAATTTAAATAGAAACACATGGGGTGTCCCGATCCAATATTGATGAAGGGTATCGATCCGATATCAACCAGAAAATAAATATAAAATCAGATTTTATCAGACTGCATCTAAAATTTTTGATATAAGCACTCCGATAAGTTTTTGTTGTTTTTGTCCCCACCATATACTGACAGTAAAAAATATCTGAAGTGAACTTGAATTGTTGATTATTGTTCTCTTCATCATCTCAACATCACTTGATCCAGCCTTTTCTAACATTCCACACCACAAAATAAGTAATAAAAGTATGTATGATTTGTGTTGATATTGTATCGGATTGATATCGGTATCGGCTAATACTCAAGGCTGCAATAACTGTATCGTATCGGAAGTGTAAAAGTTGTATCGGGACATCCCTAGAAACACAATACGCTGATATAAAAGAGACACATGAAAAATAAACCCTGTCATGATAAAAACTACACTGAACAAAAATATAAACGCAACCCTTTTGTTTTTGCTCCCATTTTTCATGAGCTGAACTCAAACATCTAAAACATTATCTATACATGAAAAAGACCTATTTCTTACAGATATTGTTCACAACTCTGTCTAAATCTGTGTTAGTGACCACTTCTGACCACGAGATAATCCATCCCACCTCACGGGTGTGGCATATCAAGATGCTGAAGAGACAGCATGATTATTGCACAGGTGTGCCTCAGGGTGGCCACAATAAAATGTTACTCTGAAATGAGCAGTTTTGTACGGGGGGGGGAGGATGTCAGAAAACCAGTCAGTATCTGGTGTGACCACCATTTGCCTCACATCTCGTAGGTATAGAGTTGTTGCGTAGAGTCAGGTTGTTGATTATGGCCTGTTGAATGTTGGTCCACTTCTCTTCAATTGGCAGGAACTAGAGCACGCTGTTGTATACGCCGATCCAGAGCATCCCAAAGATGCTCAATGGGTGAGTATGCTGGCCATTCAAGAACTGGGATGTTTTCAGCCTCCAGGAATTGTGAACAGATCCTTGCAACATGGGGCTGTGCATTATCATGCTGCAACATGAGGTGATGGTCACGGATGAATGGCACTACAGTGGTCCTCAGGATCTCTTCATGGTATCTCTGTGCATTCAAAATGCCATCAATAAAATACACCTGTGTTTGTTGTCTATGACATACGCCTGCCCATACCATAACCCCACCACCACCATGGGCCACTCCATCCACAACGTTAACATCACCCACACAACGTCACACACGCTGTCTGCCATCTGCCCTGAACAGTGAAAACCGGGATTCATCCGTAAAGAGAACACCTCTCCATCGTGCCAGACGCCATCGAATGTGAGCATTTGCCGACTCAAGTCGGTTACGATGACAAACTGCAGCCAGGCCGAGACCCCGATGAGGATGACAACCATGCAGATGAGCTTTCCTGAGATGGTTTCTGACAGTTTATGCAGAAATTCTTTGGTTATGCAAACCGATGGTTGCAGCAGCTGTCCGGGTGGCTGGTTTCAGACGATCATGGAGGTGAACATGCTGAATGTGGAAGTCCTGATTATACTTGGTCTGCAGTTGTGAGGCTGGTTGGATGTACTGCCAAATTCTCTGAAACACCTTTGGAGACTTATGGCTTATGGTAGAGAAATTAACATTCAATTCACGGGCAACAGCCCTGGTGGACATTCCTGCTCTCTCAGAACTTGCAACATCTGTGACATTGTGCTGTGTGATTAAACTGAACATTTTTAGAGTGGCCTTTTATTGTGGCCACCCTGAGGCCCAGATGAGCAATAATCATGCTGTCTAATAAGCATCTTGATATGCCACACCTGTGAGATGGGATGGGTTATCTCAAAAAGGAGAAGTGCTCACTAACACAGATTTAGACAGATTTGTGAACAATATAAATACAATAGAAATAGGTATTTTGTGTTTATAGAAAATGTTTTATATCTTTGAGTTCAGCTCATGAAAAATGGGAGCAAAAACAAAAGTGTTGCGTTTATATTTATGTTCAGTGTATATTATTGGGTTTATTATTTATTTGTTTTTTGAGTTCTAAGAACAGAGCTGTTGATTTTTATAGAATTGTACTCAGGTTGTAACAGAGTCATTAATGACACCATATCTTTCAAATAATACCAACATGTTGTTTTATTGAAATTCAGAGTTTTTGTTTCACTGAGGCCAGATGAAGGTGAAGAGCATTTCTTCTGCATCCACCTGATGAAGCGGTACATCTGCTGACTCTCCAATAGAACGTTGATCCTCCAAAACAAAGCTGACTTGGGCCTCAGGGTCCTCGGGGGGAGACGTGGAATCAAAAACTGAGTCTGAGTTCTGGCTGATGGCAGGAGAATCAGACATGACTTCCTCAGGTCCCTCAGAATCAGCAACAGGAGCTCCATCGGAAGACATCACAGAAGCAGGTGAAGGATGAGGAGACTGGAACACGTTAAGTTGTGAAGCCATCAAAATCATCTTGTGGGTGGAGCTCTGAGTGCTGGCTCATCGCAGGAGGATCCTAGTGCTAATAGTGAGTTTTGGCTTCAATAGTAAAGTCTACTCACACACTAGGGAACCAAAATTGAGTACATGCACTCCAAAACTGAGCACTAGTAGAGCTAAATAATGGTTTATATCACTGATATCACATTTATGCTCAAATGGTTTGCTATAGGTGTCTAAACTACTAGTACTAAACCTTAGTGCTAGTTGACTTCAAATATGTTAGTAGTAAAAACTCAGAGCTTTCATTTTTCAGTTTACTGTAACCTAAGAAATCTAAGAAAACCTAAGATACCTAAGAAAAAAACCTGTGCTGTTAATTAGGCTCATTTTCTGATTAACAGTCACACTCAGAGAGCATAAATCTCAGTCCAAGTGCCAAATCTCCTCCTTGCCAGATATTAGCAGTTATCTGGATCAGTGATCCTGTTCATGGTATCATGATCATTCACACTTTAGAGGCCTGGAAGAAATTTCTACCTCCATTAATAATGATTGAGTAGGTCCAAATGTATTGGCACCCTCATTTTTACAGAAAATTACAATAAAATGCACAATTCAGATCCGATCTAGATGAAACTCGGTGGAGTAAGTGGGGAACCAACCAGGCATACTGTACCTGAGTCAAATTTCACAAGATCTGTCAATTGTGAACTGAAATATGAGTTTTAGAAATGTCACCAATGATGAGAGATAGTGATTTATTTTATTTTTGTGATCCAGAATCAGTATAGTAATCTGGATCTCCTCCAAACTTTAATGGAATCTTCCATGGCGTAAGGTCTATGTGTGAATAAAATTAGTCAAAATCCATAAAGTAATCCTGCTAACAATAAATGGCGGTGAAAATATTACCTCTTTGGCAGAGAACAGAAACTCTAGCTACTGCGCAGCAGTGGTCACAGCCAATTCTGAGTGAATGGTGCTTTTATGACAAAGTAGTTCCAATACACTTTACAGAAGGGTTTTGACTTCACACTTGGTTTGATTATAAAGTTGTGCATTTTTATAAATCTATGTCAGTCCCAGTTATCAAAATACAACCCAAATTAAAGGCTGCACAGAAGCATCAAGATCTATTATTTCTAATGAAAGAGTATCTTTTTCCTTATGACTACAATGAGCTAAATCCCAAATAGACAATCATGATTGGTGACACAGCCTTTTCAAATCTCAACCTAGTCTTTCTAATGACCTCATCCACTGTCAATGCTCTATGCTCACCAGTGTAATAATTGAAATATCCATCAAGGGGAGCCCACTTAAATGGGCTTAGGAATGATTAGGTATCCTTGATGATCTACATCTTAGTCTTTGACGCTGATGTAATGGAAACTGTGGGGGCTACAGTTTGGTAATGTACTGTGATTGGAGATTAAGACTCATTTGTAAAGGCTTTGGCGCAGTCAGAAGAGACACTGAATGAGTTATGTTGAGTGATTCCTTTCATCTAAAAATAAAAACATATCCATCCTCAAATTTTTACATTGCCGTACTTATACATAGGCCTGGGCAATAAATTGATAGTCAAGATATATTGAGTTTATAATTAGAAAATTGTATAGAATTATATAGAATACTAGAATTTTTGCATTTCCTGAAGAAAATGCAAGTGAGGATGCATGTGCTGGCCCCCGTCGCACTACATTAGCATAGCATTAACCAAGCAATAGCCTTAACGTTGTAATAACTTAGCAACAATCGCTAAAACCAGTTTATATACTAGTATAAGTAAATTCCCAGTATGAGCTGAAAGTGAACAAACAGCTGAAGCATTAGTTGAAAAGTTAGTTGAAAAGTTTAAAAAAAAAAGTTTGAAAAAGGTTAAAAAAAGGTTGAAAAAGTTTGAAAAGATTGAAAAGGTTGAAAAGTTTGAAAAAGTTTGCAAAGTTTGAAAAAGTTGGAAAAAGGTTGAAAAAGTTGAAAAGGTTTGAAAATGGTTGAAAAAGTTGAAAAGGTTTGAAAAAGGTTGAAATAGTTGAAATAGTTGAAAAAGTTGAAAAAGTTGAGAAATTTGGAATTTTTTGAAAAGGTTGAAAAGGTTGAAAAAATTTTTAAAAAGTTGAAAAAGGTTGATGAACATAGCGTTATCATTTACATTTAGCGTTAATGCGCTAGCATTAGCATTGTGCTAGCATTAACGTTGTGCTAGCATTAACATTGCGCTAGCATTGTGCTAACATTAGCATTGTGCTAGCATTAGCAATGTGCTAGCATCAACATTGTGTTGGCATTGCGCTAGCATTTACATTGTGCTAGCATTAGCATTGCACTAGCATTGCGCTAACATTAACATTGTGCTAGCATTAGCATTGTGCTAGCATTAGCATTGTGCTAGCATTAACATTGTCCTAACATTAGCATTATGCTAGCATTAACATTGCGCTAGCATTAGCATTGTGTTAGCATTACGCTAGCATTAGCATTGCGCTAGCATTGTGCTAGCATTGCGCTAACATTAATATTGTGCTAGCATTAGCATTTCACTAGCATTAGCATTGTGCTAGCATTAGCATTGCGCTAGCATTAGCAATGTGCTAGCATTAGCATTCCATTGGTATTGCGCTAATATTAGCATTGCGCTAGCATTAGCATTGTGCTAGCATTAGCATTGTGCTAGCATTAACGTTGCGCTAGCATTAACAATGCGCTAGCATTAGCATTGCACTAGCATTAGCATTGTGCTAGCAATAGCATTGCACTAACATTAGCATTGCGATAGCGTTAATATAGCATCAGTATTGCGCTAACATTAGCATTGTGATAGCATTAGCATTGTGCTAGAATTAATACATTGTATTAGCATTGCGCTAGCATTAGCATTTTACTAGCATTAACATTGTGCTAGCAATAGCATTGCACTAGCATTAGCATTGTGCTAGCAATAGCATTGCACTAGCATTAGTATTGTGCTCGCATTAACATTGCGTTAGTATTGCACTAAAATTAGCATTGTGCTAGCATTAGCATTGTGCTAGCATTAGCATTGCGCTAGCATTAGTATTGCACAAGCATTAGCATTGCGCTAGTATTGCGCTAACATTTGAATTGTGCTAGCATTAGCTTTGCGTTGGCATTAGCATTGCGTTAGCATTAGCATTGGCATAGCGTTGGCACTAGCATTAGCATTGTGCTAGCATTAGCATTGCGCTAGCATTAAAATTGAGCTAGCATTAGCATCGCGTTAGCATTTGCATAGCGTTAGCAATAGCCTGTTTTAGCATTCAAAAAGTTTGAAAAGGTTGAAAAAGGTTGAAAAGTTTGAAAAAGGTTGAAAAAGTTGAAAAAAGTTGAAAAAGTTTGAAAATTTTGAAAAAGTTTGAAAAATTTGAGAAAGTTTGAAAAATTTGAAATAGGTTGAAAAAGATTGAAAAGTTTGAAAAGGTTGAAAAGGTTGAAGAGGTTGAAAAAGGTTGAAAAAGGTTGAAAAAGGTTGTAAAGTTTGAAAAAGTTTGAAATGTTTGAAAAAGGTTGAAAAAGGTTGAAAAAGTTTGAAAAGGTTGAAACAGTTGAAAAAGTTGAATGGTTTGGATCAGTTTCAAAATGGCCGACGATGAAGAGGTTGAAAGTTCCAAAGAGGGTCAAAAAGGTTCAAACTTTCAATGTAAGTGGAAGAGAGCAAAAAGTTCCACGAGAAATAACTCAAAAAGTTCAAAAGTTTTCAAAACACTGAGATATTGCAGAGAAGTACAGAATTTTCTGAAAAGTTTGATACCTCAATTGTTGAAATTAGTTGAAAATTGTGGGACGAGTTTGAGGATACGGAAGAATAATAAAATAGTAGAAGAATAATAAAGGGGAACGAATACAATAGTGAGGATGCCAATGCATCCTCACTAATTACAATAATGTATTTTATTTTATAGCTTATTTTGTATTAGAATACTTTCCGTTTTAGGAGTCATTGCTTTCGCTACTTCTCAGAACAGCTTGAAAAGCACAGTTAGATGAATTACTGAGTGCGTCCTAACCCAGACCTTCCCCGAAACAAGCCACACTACAGAACTCACTCATACTTGCTGTCCCTTACAGGAGAACAAGCCAAAAGTGACACATATTGTGCAGCTGTTTGTTAATGAATGTGGCTGTGTGGCATTTTGCATCAGCAAATTTAACCCAGAATTGTCTTTCTGGCCATACTTAAAAGAGGTAAAAACATTGAGATTTATCGATATTTTGAGAATATCAAGGTATGAGTTTTGGTCCATATTGTCCAGCCGTATGTATGGACAAAACCATTTGGATGAACTAAAGTCTGTTAAACAATTGACAATTTCAAATACATAACGATACTTTAATGTAGACTCGACCAAATTTTGCTGCTCAAACCGCTTCCACGTGTTCCTGTGGGAATGTAAGCATTAATTTTGTAGCGTAATAATGAGGTCAGGCACCGGGTTTGTGCGAGAACTTCATCCTAATGGTGCACAAGGTCAGGGCTCTGTGTGGGTTGGTTCTTGGTTCTTCCACTGCAAACTCCACAGCCAATGTCTTGTGCTCTTGCATGGTTCTGGCTCTGTCAAACGGTTCCCACAAAGTTAGAAGCATATCATTCTCCAAAATGTCTTGATATCTTGAAGCATTAGGATTTCACTTTACTGGAGATAAGGGTCGAAGCCCAAACTCTGGAAAACAGACGTTTTTTCATCCATTTTCTACTTTGTTCAGAATTGAATCACAAATATGTGGAATGTTTGGAAGCAGGTCATGTCTTTTAAAGAGAGAAAAATGTACCTTGGTCACTAGCCCTATATAGAATCAAGTCATTGACAATGTCTGTTTTCTTGTTATGGTAATAGCCTACAATTAAGATTATATCTCTCCTATAAAATCATAAGGAACTGAACACAAAAGAGAATTTCAATCCAGCATTACCAAGAAAAACCCTTTTCTTTATTTTTTTCCCAGAAGAAAACACAAACACCCAGGGTCACTATCAATAACTTGCCTTACAACTGATCAGTTTTTGACCCATAGCAAAAACTACTGTTGTGCAGTGATGAGCTTTTACCTTGTAAAGCTCAATCTACCTTTACTGTATCCTGTGAAACATACTTAATTTCAGTAAAGAGCAACTTGGATTGGTTGAGTCTACGTGTCATCCTCCACAGCTCCCTATCATTTCACTTCCACATCAATAACATAATCCAGTCTGCATACTTCCACCTACGCAACATAAACCTTCTCCGCCCCTCTCTCACTCCACTGCCATCCTGGTTCACAGCCTCGTCACTTCCCGGATCGAATTTTGCAACTCACTCCTTTTCGGTGTCCCTCACAAATCCCTTCATAAAATCCAACTGGTCTAGAACTCTGCAGCCCGTATTATCATCGGAACCCCCTCCTCTAACCACATCTCCCCTGTCCTTCAGCAGCTCCACCAGCTCCCCATCAAATTTAGAATCAGATTTAAAGTCCTCCTGTACACTTTCAAGGCCATCCATAACCTCACCCCCCAAACATCAGAAAACGCATCTCTTTCAATCTGTCCACTCTGTAAATTATCATCCCTAATGTCACCTCCATTTTCTCTGTATTTATTGTAAAGTGTCCTTAGGTGGCCTGAAAGGTGCGTTTAAATAAAATGAATTATATCTTTAACAAAACTGGAGTTTATATCCAAATCATGGCCTGATGGTGATTACTTTGGTTTCCCCTAGATATATCATACTGAACTAATTAAAGTTTTTAATTTAAGGTAAAGCTGTTCCCATCAGCCAAGTGGTGGCACGACCAATGTTTCAGTCTGATAGAGTCGGCCCTGGCTAGTAAACAGTCTGCTGGAAACTTTTATTTTTCTATCTTCATTTTAATGTGACCAATGCAGATGAAAAACTATGAGTGTTGGGGTAATATAACCAGTGGCAATGAAAAACCATGCATAATCAAGGTCTGTATGAGATGAGTTGGATACACAGGTAGAAAGAATGTTCAGTTTATTTATCAAATCCTTCAAGCAAAGCTTATTTCAGATTTTCCTCCAATCACTTTACAAAAAAAAAAACAAATGTGAGAGACAAACCCTGCATTATTCAACAAGTGCATACAATACAGCTGCAAAGAGCTAAAGTTACACAATGACTAAAGAGTTTTATCTCTGTTGCGAGGATTGAAAAACTTGAACGATGGCAGGAAATGAGAACTTTATTGACAACTGTCACTCCCGAATCTCTCAAATGTCATTTGTTGCATTTCAACCATTTTGGCCACTTTACTCAAATTAAATCAGAAAAAAGCTGGAGTCAACTGATCAAAGGTGAACACATCTGTAATATTGTGTCCTCTGAAATCTATTATTCACTTTAAAAAAAAGGCCAAAAAAAAAAAAGTTTTTTAAAAATGTTGCCTTGTCTGAACGTTTTTTTTTTCCTCTAGGATCGACACCCCAGTCGGCAGTGAGTCCATTTCAGCGCACTGGGTCTGATGCTGGGTTACTGGGGAGCCAGTGGGATTCCTCGGGCGTCCGTGACTTGGCCCTCCTGGAGGTTCTTGACCAGCTGAGCCAGCCAGCGCTTGGTGGTGGTATCATCCTTCAGCACTTGGGCGAAGGTGCTGTCCTTTAGTTGATCAGGGAGACACTGACGAAGGGCCTCTCTGGCTCTGAGGAAGAGGAGCAGCAAGTTCAACCACCAACACCCAGCTGCCTTCATCATGTTCATCGTTTTGCTTTATCATCAACAATGCAAATATTGTTACAGCAAACATGAATGTGCGTGTGTGTAGAGGATGCGTGGCACTGTACAATACACACTTTGTGTACTTAGCAGCTTTGTGTACATGGCTACATGAATCACAGAATCATGATGAGCTAAAGTGGGCCACAGATTTTATGGAGGAAAACAAGTAATTTCAACATTATTGTGCCATAGTTTGCACTTCTACATATACATAAAATACAAAATATGTAAGAAACTGACAAAAAAAGTGATAGAAATTGGTCACAAAATTTAAAGTGAAGATTTTGTTGGGACGATATCTATTTATTAAGGGAAATGTTATGTAATAATTTGAGGAAGATTGAAGGATTTTGTAAAAATTTTTTAGTTTTTTTTCCAACAGTTCAACATTAAAAATGACTGACCTCCCCTTTCTCTCTAACTTGTATTTTAATCTCAAACAATTTCATTCCTTTAACAAAAATGAAAGAAAAACTTTTAAAAGTGAGTTTTCCTAACACCAAGACAACAGCAAGTCAAATTGTTAAAAAGGTTATATTAAATACATGACAATTGTGGTTCAAGTTGTTAAACGGTAATATTTTGAGATATTTCCTTGTTAAAAACTGGACTTTGACAGCATCTTATTTACATTCAGGTCAGATGCCTGTCATTTTTCCCACATTGATGTTGTAGTGCCTCCTAGTGGCAATCATTTAGTCTGCTTTTACAACAAGTCAAAGCTGAGAAATCTGTGTGATTGGGTGGGGAAAGTTAAAACGGTTCATATTCAGACACTGACCGTAGCAGATGAACAGGGTAACTAAATATCTTCAAATACCAAAAAGTAAACCTAAACACATCTTTGAGTATGGTGACTCCAGTTTTCAAGTTAAAGAGATCCTCCACTGTTTTTACAAATGTGGCCTAAAACCTTTGAAATGTCCTTATTACTTTGCACCATATTCATTTTATTAACTTTTTAAAATGGGACGACTTTACCGTTTTCGAGTCTGTGCGCCGCCATGTTGAAATGACGTGATTGATTACACAAATCACCCCTTTAGTCCATTAAGTTCTAAAGGAGGTGAAGCATTCAGGATCATTTAGCACCGTTTTCAGTCAAAATGACTTGTGCTGCTTTGGGTTGCTCTTAAAATCAGTAAAAGTTAAAAAAGTGGATGTAAACATCGTGTTTACCAAAATTTCATTAAAAAAATTTTTTTTAAAAAAAAAAAATCTGTGACCGCAGGGGGCGACAGTTCGTAAATGGCATGAAGAAGATTAGTGCTCCGTGCATGTAAATACAGGCAACCAGGATTGGACTGCTGCTCAGAGCAGCAGTATAAGTGACAGTATAAGTTGTCAGTTTGACTGAAAAAGCTGCTAAATGATCCTGAATGCTTCACCTACTATAGAACTCAATGAACTGAAAGGGCGATTTGACAATATTTGCTTTCAGCATGGTTAGCGGTGAGGATTTGCAGCAGTTTTTGGTGCTTGAAGATGTGGGCTTTGTCATCTTTTAATTACGCTGGATCCATGTTACAAAATAAATGGCCAGTTTAAGTTCACTTTAGTATAGGTTTCTTTATTGAGTTTTTTATTTATTTATTTTTGAATTAATATTTCCCTAGTTTGTATATGGGCTGCCAGAGTTGAGCGTTTGTCTTTTGGAATTGTCATTTTATGTGTATTTTACTGTTTTTATGTTATATCATACAATACACATACATAGGAATGTGTATGAACTTTGTTTTGCTTCAAAGTAAAATAAACTGTTTAAAAATAATTCCTGGCTGTTCTTTAAATGTAATTAAAACACTTTAACGGCCCGAGCCATCAGAACTAAACCGTGACCACCAAAATTCCGAGGTACATATTTGAACCGTGGACTGACTATCGTTGCATCCCTAAGCTCCAAACAGACCAATGTCTTCCTACCTGAGGTTATCTGAGAGGCGCAGGTAGCAGCGGACGACATGCTTCAGAAGACGAGCTGATGGTTCTTTGGACAGCTGCAGCACCATTTTGCCCTGAGAAGAAACATCTCAAATGTACAGGATTACCAGTGTTAATGGAGGATGCACATTTCTTATAATCTCATCTTGGAGGGAAAGCAGCTGCTTGTGGTCAGACACCCACCAGAATCATGGCCACGTGGGAGAATCGCTCATAGGTCTGGCAGATGTAGGCCAGCCCAGTGTCATCCAGCAGGATCTTCTGCAGGATAAAAGTGGCAACCTGAAAAAAAGAATAGAGATACAACTATTGCTTTATGGTAACTTATTTGGAACGTATCAGAAGTGTGGCTTATTGGGGAGTCATACGTAGTAGATAATTAGATATGTGATATGATTTGAATCTAAAATTTGAAATCTAAAACATTTGTTAAAGCTTCAGGACTATTTTTTGGCCTTTCTTCTGAAGACAAAAAAAAAAAAAAAAAAAAACCGTTTGATAAATTCTTCTGACATGTTTTCCAATCATTTAAACAGTTTTAATCTATGTGAAAAAAGAAAAACCTACGAAAAATGCGCGAGATGCAGTTCTTTGAGATACGAGGTTTCTCTCAATTATTCAAGTGCTTTACGACAGGGGTTCTCAACTGATCTCACCCTAGGACCCACATTTTGCCACAGTGATTAAATCACGACCCACTTTTTTTTTAATAATTCAACCAATTAAATTCTGTTTTTCAAAAATAGCTGTTAAAAAAAAATGCATATTCAACCATAAATAAATCTCTATATTTCCTTGTGTAACATGGATATCACAGCATGCCTAGCAAAAGAAAAGTTTCTTTCAAACTAAAAGACAAAGTACAACATGAGACATATTTTTGACCTGCTGTCCACAACCCACCCAGTAGAGGTCTGCGACCCACTTTTGAGTCCCAACCCACCAGTTGAGAATCACCGCTGTACAACATACCAAATATTTAATGTGAATCCTTTCAGACCAATTCTATCCAGATAAACACATTTAGCGTCACGAACATCCTGCTTTAAAGATACTGCTGCATTTCTCAACACGCCACGTACCGTCTTTGAGAGTTCACTCCCAGATTCCATGATGCGGAGACACAGTGGGATGATTTCAGTGGTCAGGAGAAAGTTGATCACCTCTTGTTCATCAGTTTTAACCAAAGCCCCTAAAGATTAACAAGGAACACATTAAGAACACTGGCAATAGACCTAAAATGAAAATCTTTCTAAACTGTCGAACAAGTTTACCTATGACTCCAAGGCTGGTAAGTCTCAGGTATTCAAAGGGGCGCGTTTTACTCACAGTATGCAGGAAAGGATAAAGAAAAAGAGGAATGTGAGCTGCGAGGAAGGCCGACCTGGAAGAAAAAACAATAGGGTTGAACGTGTGGATGCTTAACCTAAAATATTAGTTTTACGTAATGTGAAAAAGATCATTCTCAGGTTGAATAAAGAAAAATTACCTTGTCTCAGGGTGTGAAGCCACACACTGCAGAAGAGCCAGGGCATTACAAACTCTATTGGACTGATGAGCTGTGAGCGTAGGTGGGTTTATGGATGGATAGATGTTTACGATTTCCTTTGAAAGAAAGAGGGATAATCATCTATAAATTACAGGTCAAAAAGTGATAAAAACAAGTTGTACCAAAGAGCTTCAGTGAGTTCCAGATTAACCAAAATCCTTAAATGAGAAAACCAAGGCAGAAAACCATAAAACCAAAATTTTTAGTATACATAAATCAAATTAATGGCTATATGAATGTGTAGTACTCCCATTAATAAAAAAGCATTGTAATTGTATAAATTAATATGAATGATTCAAACAAACCAATTAAAAATGTTTAGCGATGTTCCAACAATGCACAAAAAAAAAAAAAAACATACAGTATAAAATCTTTAACTCATACATGAAATAATAATGTACATACCTAAAACTGACTGGGCTGCTGAAAAAGTCAAATTAAATATGTCCTCTCATCATAACTAAGTGCATAAAAGTTGTTGATAGAAAGCAGCTTTTCTGCTTTTTTCACACTGAAATCTGTGATAAATTATTATTATCAATTTTATTTTCATACTATTATTATCTTGTTATTTTATTTAGTTTTGCACATTCTAGTATAACTACTGTTTATATTTATTATTATTTTTTCTAGTTGATTGTTATTATTTAATGTTTACACTATTAGAGAGAGCACAGTTCACCAAGTCAAATTCCTCGTGTGTATAACATACATTCTTGGCCAATTAAGTTGATTCTGATTCTGATTCTAAATGCTCTGTGCGTCTCCAAGCGGGTTTTCCACATTCATTGCGGAGTGTACCATTTCTTGTGTGCGCTGCTTTAATCCCATCCAAGTAATGGTCTTTCTAACACAGACCAAGTATAGTCGTGAAAGACTCGTGATGAAGTGCAGAGGATCTCTGTGAAACGTGCGCTGACCGACTGAAGCTGAATTTGTGCTGCTGATGTGCACACATCGCGATGTATAGGGTTCGTGTGTTGACGCAGAAGGTTAATTGAGTACCTACTTTTCATAAATTTGACTCCGTGTCTAACTCATCTTAGAAGACACTTTAGTGATCAGATGTATTAAAAATATGGCCGATCCATAGACTTGGCCCATTTCCAGACTAGAGCGCAATGACCGCGGTGCTTGCATCATCACATCTTATTTCGGTGAATAAAAAGAGTTTTGAAAAAATTTAGGTGCATCACTAGTTCCATATGAGCAATAAGTAGGGATGAAACGGTACAGATGTCATAACGCGATAAGATAGACCATAATCGCCTCATGACAATACAATATTTTTATAAACAATAAGAAAAAAAGACCAACAAAAAGTATGGAAAAAAACCCCAATGCTTTAACTCTGGCCATACTTACACGAGATATGACCTTTTCGATAAGCCTTTTCACACTCTTGCTCAGCTGGTCAAAGGTCAAGAGGGATAAACTCGCCATGGCTGACGGAAGCGAGTGTGGCAGATTTTGATTATACCCGTTGGAGCTTTGATTCCTTGAAAGATTTTTTTGCAGAAAGTGGTATCGGTCTCCGAGGAAGAAAAACCCAGTTAGCAGCCAAAGCTAATGATGCACACGAGTTGAATATTCTGTTTTTCCTGACTTTTCAAACCGTTTCAGCTGATGGAGTTACTCCAGTTCACTTATCAACCTGTCCATCTTGTGCGCTTCCTTCAAAGTTGTAAAATGAATTAAAATAATAGCTTAATAAAAATAATTATGGACCTGGTTAGTGAATGGTGGACCTTGTAAATTTACCTTTTCAAAGTGAGAACTCATACTGTCCTTTTCACACAGACATCTCGCTTCTCCCATCAATAATACATTTTATTTATAAGTGCTTTTCAAAAACACTTCACAGTTGTTAAAACAACTACACAAGTCAGAAAAAGAAACCAACAACATCAATGAAATATATACAGAAAATGCATGACAATCAAAAGTTGAAAGCTTGGGAGAGGAGTTTGAAAGCAGAGGAGGTCTGTCACTTTGATACTGTTTCTCTCATTGTTTGTTTTTTTTGGAAGAGAGAGGACTGGCCTTGTTTCCATACTGCTGCTGAGCTGCTTCCATCGGTTTTCAAAAGTGCTCGGATCGGCCGAAATCCCTGGTCACATCCTCGAGTCCGAATATGTGTATTATTATTAATAATATGAACACTAATAAAACACTAACGATCTCTAAAACACTGTTATTTTGGAAATATCAGAGTGAACGAGCTTGTTTACGTTTATGTCCCTCTTGACCTATGACCCCCCCAGGTCTCGCATGCGCAGTTCCAGAGTGTGAAAAGGCTTATTCAAAAGGAATATGAAGAAACATACAGTGGTGTGGAGTAGATCATGTGGATTTTTTTTCAATGAATCATACCTTCAACAATACACCATGTGACTGTTTAATATCGCGATATCTTGTCAAACGATATATGGTCCCATGTTTAGTGATGACCCTACCTGCAGCAGAGCTGCGATGGTGCCACAGGAGTGCCATAGCATTGGGGCCAGGTCCGGCACAGACTCGCGTTTCTTGCTCAGTTCCAGTAAAGCATTCTCTCGGGTCTCTGGGCTCGACAGCTCGTTTATCCATTGGTAGATCTTTTCCCGGTCCACCTGAGCCAGGGCTGTGACGTTACTTACAGCCTGCAGGAAACAAGGTTTTTATAACATCAGTGTGAAATTTGAAAACCTACATTAAATGATTCAAGGATTTCTAATTGTTAAAATTCAAATGTGTTTTTAACTGACATTCACAGCTGGCTGTCTCTAAAAAACAACAATGTACAAACTTTTTCTTCCAAAGACCTAATTTCATGGACAATCTGCACTTAAGTGTCTCTGTTATAAATCTTGTTGTTTTAATGGGTAAATATTTTATTCATATTTGTAAATGAAAAGACTACTCCTTTGTGAAATGTCTTTAGTATTTGGTTCACTGATTATTTTCTCTGTATTTAATATATATTTTCTTTTTCTCTCTCTTTTCAGACCTTCATTGATTCACTTGTGTATTTATTACTGCATATAATAATTTTAAAAAGGACTCAAGGTGGAACCCTAATGTTAAATGGCTCTTATTAGAAAAGTTTTATTAAATCATTTAATTTAGGCTCAACGTGAACAACGTCATTCAAACACCTGCCTGTCAGGGACAGAGGAGTGGGATGAACCAGTCCCCAAAATCTTAAACCTTAGCTTTAACAAACACGCAGGGCTAAAAGTAAATATTTAAGATATAGAATGAATAGTGCGATTTCCTTTCACCTTGCATACTTCTTGTTTTACGAATAACAGCAACAAGATTAGTTTTAAAAAACGTCGTATTGATAAACTCACCGCTCCAGTTGCCAGCATTGTCTGAAGTTCTTCTCCTAATGTTTTGGATTCTGCGTGTGTTGCTCAAGTAAAGTGAAATGCTAATTTCTGCTCAATAGCACAGCTAATCCCAGCTAGCTGCACTCGAGGTTTCAGTCAATAAAAGCCAGAGCGTACAACTCAAAACTTTCGTAAAAAACATAGACAACGAAACCTGTTTTTATCTATCGCAGCAGTAAATATATAACTACTACCACATCTCAGGAATAAACAATACACAAGATAGTTTCACCGACTGCGCGCGGACGGCCTGTTTATATGCTCATACAGTTATCGCGAGAAGTGCGTCTAAACGTAGTCTCGGTTGTCATTTCCGTGGTGAGATTTCACATTCCCGCCATCATCGCACAGCGCAGTGTCGTGCGGCTCTGCTGTCAATATCATTTACACAGCAGCTGGATGCCGGTTAAACTTACGGTGCCCACGGACTACTTACGCTTACTCTTTAATGTTTTGGAGGTAGAAGAACAAACAACTGCAGGTAAATGAGTGCCTCTGCATTACAAGAACTAAGACCGTTTTGTCTTCACATAGCAACCAGGTGAATTAGCTCATTAGCTTGCTCACGCTAGCCTGCTAGCTGAGCAGCTAATGACGGCCTTCTCCATCCATTCAGCGGCTGCTGGGGAGAATGCTAAATTACCAAAACTTCGGGCACTCTGTTACACTTGTGCCAAATCAATTACTAGTCTTCCTAAATTATCACTGTGTTACACGTTTAGGTCGACCAGCGCAAGCAACTATTACAACCAAAACATTGGTCACAACGTGTTATTATGCGCTGTTGAGCTAGTTAGTAGATGCCCGACTGTCAGTTTGCTGCTAGCTTTCTACACAACAACATATAGAGGTAGTTCACTCCATTTTTTTATTGGCGCTTTTGGCTTTTATTCGTTTGTAATCGTTGTTGGCAGCTTTCTCGATAGCTTGTTACCCCGATGTTTACGGACTTGGAGTTTGCTTTACTTGCACTAGTAGCACCAGTAGTAGTGTCATCTCCACGTTCCCTCTGCACTTCTGCTATGTTTATAGTTGTTGCTCTATAATTGCAAGTTATTAATTTTATTTTTTTATTGTAACTTTTATTGGCATTTTACTCATCTTTTACTATCAATTGTCTTGCTGTAAACAGTCATGTACTGCACGTAGGCAAATCTCACTGTTACTCCGGTTATGATTGTCTCTTTTCTGTTAATTACATTTTCAGGATAAAACCTCATGGCCACTACAATGCCCAAAAGCCCCACTGGAAACCCTATCAAGATCCGTATAAAGAGCATGGACTTGGGCACCACTCGGTGGAAAGAGGGATCATTTGAGATTTTGGAAAAGGATAATAAAGTCAACTTGTGTGTTCGGTTTAGCTGTGGCGGACCCTCAAAAACCTTCCAGGTACTTGCACGTGTTACTGGATTATTATTGGGTCAAGAGATTTTGCAACAATGAACAGAGGTAGCACACTGAAATAATATTGAACTTGTGAGGATCATCTCAACCTGTTGTGCCACTGCCAATCATATTTGTAAAAAAATAATTAAGACATTATTAAACATTGTAGCACCTTTTATACAATGGTTTGCAAGTCAACCGGATACAATATGCTTGGATATCTTTCTGCTTTACTCTAAAACATCAAATGAATGTTCATTTGACACTATGTACAGTTGAATTTTATGATTTTTTTTTTTTTAAATTCTAACTACATTTGCAGGATGTTTATAGTGTAACTGTAGCAAATTTTAATTATAATCTTTATCTAAAGATAATATATAATGCCAAATGTTTAGTTGAATAATTTTTAAAGACCTTTTAGAGCAAAAAAAAAAAAAAACCTTCAAATCTGTAATCTGCTAATTAGGGCTGGGTGATATGACCTAAAATTTATATCATGGTAAAAATGTAATCCCGTAATGGTATACATCGCCATATAAGTGTAAAAATGATAAGTGTTTCAGAATGGGTTATAAAGTTCCTTAGCAAAGTCAAATTCATAAAAAATATTTTGTAATTTTGAGAACTTTTATTGTGCAGATCTCAAAACTTAAAATGAACTCTGCTCTATGGTGCAAAATACTGCGAACAAACACAAATAACACAGATTATGCATTCTAAAAATAGTAGAACAGGCCCATAATGTTAAATAGTAAAAAATTGCTCACTTCTCGAAGAACACACAAAATAAATAACACAATCGTCGGCTATATATACCATGTACCATGCACCCTTAGTTAATGTACAACATCCTAATTTAATCAAAGGTCACTCAATGAATAAACCACACTGTAACACCCAAGCTTTTGAATCGCATGTGAATAAATTAAAAAAAACCATCTATCTGGATACGAATGGTAAATATGTAATAACACTTCCATTAGTTGGCCTAAGATTGTTTTTGTCTTTTTCAGCTTCACCAGAATGTAAAGACCATAAGCCAGAATCAGAATCGTATCACACTGATGTTGAAAGACAGCAGCACCATCACTCTGGATAAGATGACTCCATCCCTGACACAGAAGACTAGGGAGTACCTGGAGAAGTTGAAACAGGGAAAGCCAGGTATGCACTTCACTGCAGATTTTTAAACGAGGCAGAGACGGTAAAGCAATAGGAGATCCACTGTGCAGGCGCTGCCACCAGCTATAGGAGCTAAAGGAGGGAACACTTTTTTTTTTTTATATATATATATATATGTATTTACAATGTTCAAACAATATTTACAAATTATATACACCAGTGCCCGTCGGAAGTATGTATTCATATAGTGGGAGCTTAAGTAGAGTTGTCAATTATGGGCATAATAATAAACAACATACTCTGTAGCATTATAAAGGGGTATATTTGCAGGTGCAAAGTAAAATAGTGTATGCAATTTCCCTGGTTTAATTCTTTGGGACATGCGCATGATAAATGTGTTGTTGTTTTTTTAACTAATTTTTATATTTTTTTCGTTTGGTGTATTTTTCTGTAGTAAATGTTTTTTGTCATTATGTGTATTTTTGTATCTTTCTGTTGTCGTTTTATGCATTTTGTATAATTATATTTTTTTGTTGCCATTGTAGTGTGATTCTGGAGTCATTTTGTGTATTTTGGTGTAGTTTTGTGCATTTCTGTTGTCATTTTAGTGTATTTTTTTGTATGAACGTTTAGTGTATTTTGAGTCATTTTCATATTTTTGTCGTTTTGTGTATTTTTTTGTAATATATGTTTTTTGTAGTCATTTTGTGTGTTTTTGGAGCCTTCTTGTATATTTTTGTAAATTTCTGTTGTCGTTTTGTGTACTTCCTGTATAGTTGTTGTTTAGTTTTGT
The DNA here is from genome assembly GCF_900634775.1 of Gouania willdenowi. Lineage (NCBI taxonomy): Eukaryota > Metazoa > Chordata > Actinopteri > Blenniiformes > Gobiesocidae > Gouania > Gouania willdenowi. The sequence goes on along the minus strand of NC_041064.1, from coordinate 29,843,241 downwards.
TTTATGTTATTTGTGCATTTTTTGTATATTTATTGTTTTTTGTTACATTTGCAGTGTGATTCTGGAGTCATTTGTATTATATAGTTATAGTTTTTTGCATTTCTGTTGTCTTTTGTGTATTTTTTGTATAAATATTTAGTTTTGTGTATTTTGAGTCATTTTCATATTTTTGTCGTTTTGGGGAATCCATTCTAAATTTATGCGCACCAGTCCATCCACGTGTACTTGCCTGCCTAACTTCTCTATTTTCAGTAGTTAGGTGTAGTGGCAGGTGTGTCATGAGTGAAGCTGCAGTAATCAGGTGACCATCACTATGTAGCACCGTCTACGTAACATGTAAACACTTAGATCTGACTCAGAGCGTAAAACTACAGTCACTACCACGCTATGAACGTGTGTCGTGACACAGACTGTAACCGGAATAAATGGTGGTCCGTTATACACTCAACACTCACATACCTGCATGCATGTCACGTAGACCGTGATCAATAGTGAAGTGCACCTGATCGACGTGTGTGAGACTCTCTACCTGGGACTCTAATCTCCTCCGTTGGTTCTCTCACACACAATCGCCGCAAAGAAATGTGCAGCTTTCAACACAGCAGCCACTGCAGTCAAACACCTCCGCTTACATTCCCCTGTTTGAAGAAGCAGAATGTTTGCGATAAAGTTGGCTAATGACCTTCAGCACAGCCACCGCCCACGGTCATGAGACGAAGGAGGAAGTGAAGTCCGTGACCCGAGATTTAAAGGAAGTTTGGAATCACGGGAATAATATTAAATAACCATGAAATATTAACATAAAAAGACTTTTAGCGGTACAAAAACGTTTTTTAATATTGACTTTTTTCTTCTTTTTTTTTTTAACAAACTGCGACACAGTGACGTCATGAACCCGGAACCGGAAGTAGCGCACTCAATACCCCACTCTTACCGAGGGAGCCGTAATTATTAAATTAACGTTTTGACCATTTTGCTACACCAAATGACTCCAAAATAACGGATACACACACTTGGGGTATTTGGAAGTTGTTGACTAAGTTTCAGGTCGAACTCGCACCGCATCGGGGAGATACACACAGACCATCCTTGTATTTATAGATAGATTCAAAGGAGGGATCACATTCAGTCTATATGCTTTTGTTCATGTACTCATATCATGCACCAAACAACACTAAGTAATTAATAAGTATTTCTAACTTGTACAAATACATTGCAGTTCATAAAAAGAATAATAAAAAAAGGCTGGTTTAGTATCGTTGTTGCTCATTTTGGTATCGTGACAACTCGTGTGTGTATATATATATATATATATATATATATTTAAATTACTTTTAAAAGTATTATCAATAGTATACTTTACTTTTCTTTCTTTTTAATCTTTGTGGTATCCAGTGCAAAGTAAGAATTTCACTTTACAGGGAAACATGTTTCCTTGCTGTGCACAGTTATTGCTTCTGACGCATTGTCTGGATTTTTTTGGGAGGGGCACGTTGATGCAGGGCTACACGTAGCTACTGCATCAACTTGACGTAGAAACGAAAATGGCACATAAGAGTGTACTTTTCTTTGTTTTTTGCGTGTCATCACAAAATCCTGTTTCAGCTCAGATGTTTCAGTGATAAAAATGCATTTGGCCCAATTTTTGGCTCATTACTAATTGAAAGCTTGAAACTATGTTCTTTTTTATGACAAAAATACATTCTCGTCTTTCTTTCATAACTTTCAGTTTTAAAGTCCTCACACGGCAGTGCAAACTTCAGTGTTTTTAGCAACCGCTCTGTGAAAAACGAGACCAGTCCACCTGCGGAGAGGCAGGTGAGCAGTATTGCAAAAGTTTATACTATCAAAGGTGAAAAAAACTTGCAACTGATGTTTAGACCAACTACTTTCAGACAATGCAGCGGCGTCAGAGCACAGAAGGCCGGGAGGACTCTACACCACGGAAGCCTTTAGGCAGCCCCAGCAGAGCAGCCTCCAGCTCCACACGCACTGGAGTGTCTGAGAACAGGTGCAACACATTTTATACCCTCTTAATAACTTATTTTATCACTAATGTAATTTAAACCTTGTTGTTGAAAGTCTGCCTGTGGTTGTGTGGTACATTATGTTTTTTGTTTTGTTTTTATCTAAGGGTTGAAAGGAGGAAAAGACTTCATAATTCTGAGGGTGACCTTACGGAGGACTACCCCAAAGAAAACGACTCCTCAAGGTAAAAAAAAAAAAATTCACTGCTGCAAGTGTGTCCATCTGTAGTCATTCAGCAAAGACTGTTGAACATGATTACAATGTTTTGGTTTGTAAGTGACTTGAACCGTGTTTTTTAAAAAGCAATAACAAAGCTACTACAGACCCCCAAAGGAAATTTCTCCAAAGCTGTAAAGAAAAGCTGAAGCAAACCGAAGAGAACAGGAATTCCAGTAAGTTTTTGAAATCAATATTTTGTGACTCATGCTTTTGAAGTTGCCATGCACAACCTTTTTTATTTATTCTATTATTTTTTGCATGACAGCTTCACTGGGCTCAACTCCCCTTCAGCCATCATCGTTTTATGGGAGTCGATCACTGACTAAAGATTACAGCCAGAACCACTCTTTCCTGGATAGGTAAGGGTAAATGAATGTGTGCACTGGGTTTTAAAATCAGTTTAAAAATCTACATCATTGTGGTTTTTCTCACTGTAGGTCATCCTCTACACAAACCCCTGCAGCTAAGAGGAGCCTCATGCTCCCCAACCATTCCACTCCATTTAAGAAAATACGACCCACTCTGGACTATAGTGGTTGGAACAAGCAAAGGCCTTCTAGTCATTTGCAGCCTCAGCCTCCACTACAAGGGTAAAAACAGGCTCTATAGAGGCTTATGTTGAGCATTATTTACATGAACCATGTGCAAGTAATTTATGTTTTTTTGCTTTTAAACATTGCAGGTTCTCCAACCTGGGTAACACTTGTTACATGAATGCCATCCTACAGTCTCTGTTTAGCCTCCTGTCTTTCTCCAATGACATGCTCAAGCAGAGCGTCCCTTGGAAAAAAGTTCCGATAAATGCATTACTCAGGTAATTTAGAATCAGTCACTTTCAAAACAAATAAATTAAATAAAATTACTTTCTTTTGGTCATAGATGAAATATTAGAGTTGTCCCGATCCGATATTGATATCGGTCCGATATCAGCCAGAAAACGAATATTGGATTTTATCGGACTGCATCTAAAATCACAGATATAAGCTCTCCGATAAAATTTTCTGCTCCAGCTCTTCTATGCATAGGTGACTGGTTCACACTCCAACAAAGTAACCTACTGTTGCAGACAATTGTTCTCTGTTTGAGCAACATCCCTTGATCAAGCCTTTTCTAACATTCCACACTACAAAAAGAGTAATAAAAGTATGTATGATTTGTGCTGATATCTGATCTATATTGGTATCGGCCGATATGCAAGGCTGCAGTATCAGTATCATACCGGAAGTGTAAAATTTGTATCGGGAAATCCATATGTTTAAGCCTGATGTTTCTAACTTTTCTTTATGCGCTGTAATTGTTTTCATGGAGTTGCACTCCCTTAGTATATTTTAAATTCTTGGGGAAACATCTGTATTTTTATTTAACATGATGAACATCGGATTAATAATCGTGGTTAATATTAATCCAAGTAATTGTGATCATACCTGACCCGAACCAAATGTGTTACGTTGCATGTGTTGACATGCCCCCATGAGTTGATTAATATATAAAAAAAAAACATTTGTATTAATTGATTTATATTTTTGTTATTGGTTAAGCATGAGCATTCTTATGTTTTACATGTTTCAACTCTGCATGTTTTTATGTTTCACTTTTGTACACGTTATTTTGTATTTGCCCTGATGCTGCCTCCTGGCCAGGTCGTCACTGTAGATGAGAACTGATTTTCAATGAGGAACCTGATTAAATAAATTAAATTAAATTAAATACAGGAAGAAAACAAACCCTGTGAGTACTTTTGATCAATAACAATAATAGAGTAATAAAGTATTAAATTGGACAATGTCCACTTTTCATCCAGCTATTGTCTTTTTTCCTTTTATGGATTTTTATTGTATACTATTTTTTTTTTTGTATGTAAGTAACCATGCTGAGAACCTGTGTTGTTGTTCAATTTTATTTATGTTCCATTTTCGCTTTGCACAGACGGTTTGCTCATCTAATGGCCAAGAAAGATGTGGGATGTCCAGAGACTAAAAAGGACCTTTTGCGCAAAGTAAAGAGTGCCATCTCCTCCACTGCCGAGCGTTTTTCTGGAAACATGCAGAATGTAAGATCCTTCCCTAAAACCATTGTATCTGGGCCTCAGGATGAAATGCTTTTGAGCCGTTTGGGTGGACTTTTTAAAATGCGTTGAGGATTACTAACTAGTAATTGGTATTGAAATAACTAATGACAATGATTGACATGTATTACGTTTTGTTTTTATGTGTTTTTCATGAATGGAAATTATCCTTAAATTTAATTTTATTTTAGTTGAATGCCAGACTGTGATAATTTGTTTATTCGTCAGGATGCACATGAATTCCTGAGTCAGTGTTTGGATCAGCTCAAAGATGACGTGGAGAAGATAAACAAGAGCTTGGCAAGCGACGTTTCCACTTCTCTGTCCTCTTCACCTTGTGATAATGGTCAGGAGCCCACAGTGTCATTAGCAGGGAAACTAGAACCTGGTGAAGAGGTCGACACTTCTCGCATCTACACCTGCCCTGTGGGTGTCAACATGGAGTTTGAAGTGCAGCACACCATCACATGCAAAGGGTGAGATTTGCATCACGTTTGTTTTTTAGATCTAGATGGGTAACAGGATTTTACAACCGTTTGGCTTTATTTCCAATAAATGTTTTGCAAGTTTTTTGTGAGTGGCAAACCTGTGTTTTGGCATGCCATAGTGAAATAAGTCCTTAAATAATTGTTATAACATAACTATCTACTTAATGGTGGAGGTTGATACATATGTGCATGTTTTATATGGGCTCTCAACCTTTTTGAGGTTCAGTTTGTATTCGGGCACGAGCACACTGAAGACTACAAATGGTTACACTTTACTAGAAGTTTTATACGTATGGCTGACATGCTGTCATTAGCATGAATAAGGTGTCATGAAGGCTGTCAATTAGTGTTGTTTGCTAAATTGACACCTTTCGCTAAAATATGACACCTTTGGAGCTATGTTGGCATTTTTTTGGTTAGATGGAAGGATCTAGTGGGGTTAGATAGTAGGGTTGGGGGTAAACGATTATTTGTGCGATTATTTTAACGAATAGTCGGCTATTCTAAAGACTAATTAGACAATTAATCTAATGATTATTTTTCTGTTTCACGATTAATAAAAACCATAAAATGTCAAATAAATACTAAAAAGATATTAATAAATTACTTTTAAACCACACACAACCAAAGCAATAATTAAAATGGTTTATCAAGTCTCTCTCAAAAAACAAAATTGCACTTTGAATAAATATTAAACATTGAGGCACAGAGGTAAATACTGTAGTTGTACATTCCTTAACAGGTAACACTTCCAATCCAGTTAAAACCTTTGTAAACAAAAATGCTAATGGCCCCGCCTCCGCCTGTTTCATTTTGTTACGTTTTCATTCAGTCTTAAACCATACAGAATGGACCAAATACTTTCTAGTTTGCCTCATTCATTCCACTATAGAACAAACATGCAGGTGCTGAGGGTGAACCTCCTTGTCATCCAGCCTGTTTGGAGGCGAAAGACGAGGAAAACAAAATACTTAGCCTTAGCTTGGTTGCTAGCAATGCTCGACATCCCCGCTTCTGCTTTCGATCACACCGCTTACGTCTCCTCCGCTGGCGGACACCGCAGGTAGGAGGCTCTGCAAAGACTGCAAATAACTATACCATGACGCCTATGGCTCCGTTTAAAGTATTCCCACACCTTTGGTGTAGGGCGGTGGGTTGTGTTTTGGTGACATGTAGAGCTTGGAGGGCAGGGTCCTGACTCTGAGAGGTGGTTGGAGACACAGTTTTGTCCTCCATGCTGGTTTGTTTTGGTCACTCACATGCGTGTGGCGAGTAGCTATGGCGACGCGTCGACTTCCGGATTTGACGTCGACAATTTTTTAGAACAGAGTAGTTGACGTTGACACGTTGCTACAGGCCTATTAGGTAGGGTTAGGGTTATGTTGAGGTTTGCGTAACCAATGACACTTCATGACACCTTATGTTAATGACAGGTGTCATGTCATAATAATGACAGTGTAATGTCAGCCTTGTGTATAAAAGTTCAAGTAAAGTGTTACCCTACAAACTTTAGTATCAAGTTTAAAGATGATTTATTCAAACGTTACCATTAAATTCAAATTCAAAATAAAAAAATATCTTGTTTTATTTTTTGCTTTTAGCCAAATAAATAGACCTAATAACATCCGTGACCCTTTGATCTTGTTTAGCCAGTGCCCCAATGTGTTAAGCTTACAAAAACATGTGCAACTGGTTGCTTGCAAATATGGATTTCCTTACAGTCTTGTAGGGAAACGGCACATTTACCAACTGTAAAACATTGAATCAGAAATACTTTATCCCAAGGGAAAATTTCTTTGGACAGAGGTTCGAGAAATATTACAATTGAAAAGAATAAACTTTAAACAAAGAAAAATTAAGTAAGACTATTAATTAAATAAGTATAAATACAAGTGCACACATTACAGTAGAAAAAATAAGATATTATTGCCTTTCTCATTTTAACGGTTAAATATCTGCATGTCGAATGTCTGTATGTTTCCTTGTGGAAGTTTTTTATTTTATTTGAGTGTCTCATACTGCATTTGCTGCTAGTTGTTGTACTTTAATCATAAATAACTATTTGATGTTTTGTTGCAGCTGTTGGGAGGTGGTGACAAAGCGAGAGCAGTTCAATGACCTGTCTATCGACTTACCACGTAGAAAGAAAGCCCTCCCACTTCGCTCCATTCAGGATTCCCTAGATTTGTTTTTCAGGGTGTGTTTTTGTTTTTACATTTGCCTTAGTTTGTATTGGTCTACTCTGGTTGCAGTAACTGTAATGTAACTACAACTACTACCCGTTGCAGATGGAGGAAATTGAATATTCCTGTGAAAAGTGCAATGGCAAGGAAGCAACAGTTACACATAAATTCAGCAAACTGCCAAGGTACTTATACTATTATTTAATGACAAAACAGTGAGATGCAGTGTTAATAGACAAAGCAACTGGAATTGTCTTTAGGAATGTTTTGTATTATTTTTTAACTACTGTAACTCTTTGTAACTTAAAACAATTGTGTACATTTGTAATGCATCATTTTTGTTTTTTCTATAGAGTGCTCATCCTACACCTGAAGCGATACAGCTTTAATGCTCAGCTTTCTATGAACAGCAAGCTGGGCCAACAGGTGTTGATTCCCAGATACCTGACCTTGTTGTCCCACTGCTCTGAGTCCACACGCCCCCCCGTCAGTCTGAGCTGGACTTTCCAGACCTCTTTGTAAGTTATGATAATGAGACATACTAGTAATGTAGGTAATGAAAAATGTTGGTACTTTTTCTTTGAGCACCTACTGGTGAATGTCTTCAGGACTTTTGTAATGCTTTAGTTGAGGGGTGGGGTATAAAAATTTTGAATACAAATTTCTGGGTTGAAACTTTATTTGTGTATGTCTTATTTGATCCAAAAAGGTCCAGAACACTGAAAACATCATCCACAGCTCCAACTCGGTAAGACTAATGTTTATTTAATAATGAAATGGAATCTGTTAAGCTTTTAAAAGAGTGTGGTATTTAATCATTCTCGTTAAAATAATGTTGTAGTTGTATTTTATTCTTCATCGGTCTATTGGCCAGTGGAATGGTAAAACAGTTTAAGTACATGTTGTTTATCATTTATAGACTTTTTTTATATTAATAATATAGTTTGTAATTAAACATTATTTTCTATCATATTTTGAAATCAGTGTATTGTCCCACCCCAAATAGTTAGAAATTGATTTAAATATTAATTTCCCATGTTCTAGTTCTATTCTTAATAATGATAACAACAACAATTTCATTTTAGGTACCTCTTTGGAAAGTTGAAGTCAATAAACAGATTAAAACAAGACATTTAGCAATAAAAGAAGTCTATAACAGACAACAGAACTGTGTGTTTTACCTTGGCTCTTGATTTCAAAATCTTGTCAGTCAGGCTTAGTTTAGTAATCTGTTAAATGGTTGATTTCTGAACATGTTGTGGTGTAGGAGAGCTGGAGGGAAAGCTGCAAACTCGAGCACAGTCTCAGTTCTGACGGACTCGGACTGGGAGGAAGAGTTTTGCCGAAAGGTGGTTTCAAGCCGTAAGCGGCGGCTTAGCACCTGTCTGCCCGATGATGATGACCAACCAGTGGAAGTAAGCTTTTCTGCACATGTATCATTCAGCTTTTTTTCTCTGCATATACCTGATAACATTCTTACATCATTTTATTATTTGTTAGAAGGCGGCCTCATTAAATCCAACAGATTTAGGAGGCATAAACGATGATGAGATGCTGGCAGCCGTACTGGAAATGAGCTGTCAGGAAGCCGCGGTCTCTGCGGCACCTTTACAAGAAGAGGAGCCAACCAGCAGCCCTGATACAGGATTTAGTGATGGAGATGCTCAGGAACTAGCTTACCACACAGATCTGCTTGAGACGGAAAGCAAGCAACCTACAGGTATGAAATGATAGTCGGTGCAATGTGGGGTATTTATAGAGATGCACAATGACATTAAGATTTAAATCAACTTAGTGGTGCTTTAGCACCAATAAAACTGGGTTGAATGTATCAATAGCAGCACTGGAATCCAAGAACACCAGAATTGAGACAATTTCTTTGAAGAAGTAAGATGATCTTTGTGTCTTTTTACCGCGGTGTCATGAAATGGCAATGGTAATAGTTTCAATACTGTTGAAAAAAAAAATTGCCAAGCACCTAAATAGGAGATCAAGATTAAATATCAAATATAATTTATTTAATACCTGAACATGATTCTATGTCCAGCAACAGCTGTGTAAGTGAAGGCTGGCTGCAAAAAAAAAAAAAAAGTTTCTTCAGCTGTCAGCGTAATGCGCTGTCCTCTTGAAGCACAAGCTTACACTATTGAATCAATCTTTTTTCTATGCACCTGTGTGTTGACCGTGCTGGTTTCCCCATGAGCTGAACTGTTAATAAAAGCAGGCTTACCACTAAAACAAATATAAATGTCAATTGTATGAGGAAAAAATAGGTTTTAATTGTTGGTTTCAGGTCAGGCTCTGATATAAATACCTAATTTATGTCGGACCTGTAGGTTTCACTTTTGCTTTGTCAGGTTCTGGTCAAAGCTTGATTATGGTTCATATCATAAATGGTTTGTGTTTGTAAGCAGATCGGCACCACAAAAAGCCAAAACAAAATATGCATCTCTCTCTTCCTTTTTCCTCTTCCTCCTCTGCACCTGTTCATTCATTCTCCGGCTCCGCTGCACAAAAACTTTGAGACAAACGCAACAATGCGCATATGGGTCAGATTGGAGCCACAAATGATTCACACTGGAGTCTGATACAGGTCACATTTTAAATGGTAATCTGGACGAACATACAAAATTGCTGTCACTAGGCTCCAATAGAGAGAGAGAGACACACACGTGTTTGGTGTGAAAGCACCCTGAGCTTTACGTCATATTTTTTAATTAGTCACAGTATTACCATATACTGCGGTAAAATAAGTATATAACGGTATCAAAAAATTCGATACCGCCCAAGCCTAATATACTCTATTCAGTCATTGAGAGAACTCAATCCAACCTACTCACCATAGAGCCCACAGGTGCAGGTTTTTATAAAAGGAGTGGGGTTAAGAGTGCTTGTTGTGACACAAGATGGTCTCAAAACATCACATGATCTTGTTCTCAGCCAATAGCAAAAATCAATTGTAATTGACTGGTTTCAACCCATAGAGGGCAGTAACTCTTACATTTTCCAATAAAATATGTCAAATTGAAATACATTGACTAAAATGTTGAGACCAGGATCAATCAACAGCACTACTTCATACCCAAATACATTTGTATTCATGAGAAAAAAGTGGTTTTGGGGTTTAGTTACTCTTTAACATTTGTTCGCAGCATCCATAGTAAGAAGAGTTGCCACAGCTGTTTCCCATCCTTTGTTATATCATCAAATTAAGTGGCTTTTTCTGAGACAAACATAAACACACACGGAGCAAATGTATTAATGAACAAAACATTTAATTGTTTTTACTATCAAAAACCTTAGTGTTTGCTTCATTTTATCATTATATTTGTTTCCTAACTTAATACTGACTTGGACTTATTTTCCTGGAGGTTAGCAGTGAGCTGCCATGGTAAAACACCCTGGGAAAAGAGATTAAAAAGCCTGGCATTGTTGAAATAGTTGTTGAAGTGTCTACTGACTAATTGATCTAATGGCTTTTGTAGACGTGCTGGATTCCCTGGAGTTGACCATGGATGAAAACAAAGAAAATGAAACTCCAGAGAGCGTGCAGCCCCAGGGGGAGTTGGACTGGGTCCAGCAGTACAATCTGGACCAGGAGAGGGAGGAGCAGGAGCTGCAGCAGGCTCTGGCTCAGAGCCTCAAAGAGCACGTAAGACCAAAACCCCTCAACATGACTTTAGCTTTAGCTCTAATTATTTGTTCTTTCATGTCGGTGACAGCTGTGATGGAATTTTTGGATTGGGATTGAGCAAAAAATTCATTACAAATGTTTTTGTAATCCCTGAATCTGCTTTGTGTCATACAGGAAGCCCAGGAGATGAGGGAGGACGATGATCTGAAGAGAGCAACTGAACTCAGCTTGCAAGGTGCGTGTCTAATTGATTTTGGCTAAAGAACCTTTACTGAAAAAGCAATATTTCACATGTAAATCACTAACATCATATAGTAATATACAGTTTAAATAGCCTCTAAAGCAGTGGTTTCCAACCTTTTTTGGGTCATGACCCCATTTCGACATCACAATCCTCTGGCTACCCCAGCGGATGTTTTTTAATTTTTTTTTATTACTTTTTGATCATGTTTGTGATATGGTATTACGAGTAGCACTATAGTGACGAGATTTGCCAGCTCAGGTATTTTTTGTGGTGTAATTTTTTTTTACTAGATTTATTTATATTTGAGGAAGTGAAAGTTTTAAATACAGTTGTTTAAGATTGTGTGTGGTGTTTTAGTTTAAAAAAGAATATTTTTATTTTTTAAATATTATTTTTATTTTTAGTATTTTATTTTTTACTTAACTAATTATTGGAAAAAATGTATACTGTATTTTTTTAGTTGTTTAAGACTGTGTGGCATTTGAGTTTGAATAAGAATAATAATCTAAGAAAAAAAAATGGCAAAAATATAATTTTGATCAGCATTTTTTTTTAAAAAGAAATCAATTACTAGACATTCCAGGTGACCCCACAAGGGGTCACTACCCCAAGGTTGAAAAACAGTACTCAAAGGACATTTATTGTGACGAGCCATTGCATGGCGTGATGTTCATTTGTCATCCAACAGAATTCAATAACTCTCTGTCAGAGTTGCTGTGCTCTGATGAAGACTCTGGGAATGAAGATGTGCTAGACATGGAGTACACAGAGGCAGAGGCAGAGAACCTGAAGAGAAATGCTGAGGTACTGGGTCAGAATCAGTATTTATTCTTAAACACAAATTTAAAAATTCAAGGTTCAAAACATTTTCTCATGAAGTAAAATGCTTCACTTATTTTTTTATTTTACTTTTTAACAAAAGTTCAGGATGAGCCTAGGTTAACATCATGTGTTTTATGGTTGAATAGGGTTTCAATGACTTTATTAGCAGTTGTAATGCTTCTGCTTAATCATTTTAAAGATTTACCAATTATGTCAATTATCCCAATTTCTGCGGCTCATGATTTTAGATTCTGATATAATTGCTGTACTGCAGGGTTGGTTTTTTTAATGCAAGGGTTTTTTTTTCTTTTTACTAACATTAATCCACAGAGCGGAGACTTGCCGAACTCTTTCAGACTTATCAGTGTTGTCAGTCACATTGGGAGCAGCTCCTCCTCTGGTGAGTATTGGTTTGTGTCTTTGAGATTAATCTTTACTGAGCAGCTGTGAGCCATGCTAGCTCTCTTATTTATATATAGATATTTTTTTTAAAACTACAATTGTTTGTTTCTAAAAAAAAAATGCTCGAGATATGTAAAACAAAACAGTATTGTGTTTTGCACAGATGCATCAATTTGTGACTGAAATGTGGTTTACATCCTTCACACACAAACTTTACCCACAATTTTAGGCCATTACATCAGTGATGTGTATGACATGAAGAAACAATCATGGCTGACCTACAACGACCTGGACGTGTCACGCACTCAGGAAGCAGCTGTTCAGAGGGATCGTGATCGCAGCGGATACATTTTCTTCTACATGCACAAGTGAGTTTGCAAGGTTTCTGATAATAAAAAAAAAAAGTCTTGATATCGTTTAAAATTACATTTATTTAAATTAATGGTCAAAAGGTCTGAAAAAAATGTTTTATTTTTTTTTAATTCAGACTTCTATTCTTTTTATGGTGTATAAACTGAGGAATGTGTCTGCACTGTTAAATGCATCACTGTGTGCACAATCCTGCATTAGGGAGATTCTTACAGGAAAAGATCAATTTATTTATTTTAGTAATTTTTGCTTTTGTTGCAAAAATTTAAACAACCACATATTCTCTATTTAATAATATCTGTACTGAAAACCATTAAAATGAAAATAAGTGCTGCACAATTTGAGGAAATTTTGTGTTTGTGATTATGGTAAACATTATTGCGATTCACTAAATGGTGTAATGACACTTCTTACCTGGTTAACAATCACATGTTCTCATACTAGGGATGTAACGATTCACTCAACTCTCGATACGATTTGATTTACGATGCTGGGTTCACGATACGATTCTCTCACGATTATTTTACAAAATGGGACTGTACATAAATGACTGAAAAATATTCCTTTATTTTTTTTGGGAAAATACTGTACTATTTTATTTTTATTTTTCTTTGTCAAAAGAATCCCTTGATAAACTATTCAAAACAATGCAATTTAACTAAAAAGAAATCTTGAATGAAATAAATAAAGGAATAATACAAATGAAGAAAAAGCCTATTCATTTAAATTCTGGTTCTATAGTAAACAATACAAAACTGCACAATAGTTCTTTTTCTTTTTAAAAGTGCATCTGAAAATGTATTTTGTGCCTTAATAATTGGACTTTAAAAAAAAAAAAAAAAACAGTTATTGCACTGTATTTGCGTCAGATATTTGTTTGGACCAGCAGAGGGTGCTGGTAACCCAGTGGTTGGTTGGCATGCAGATATCTTGCAGTGAAGAAAAGATGCTATGCACTAGCAGACAGAGCTAATAGAAAAACGTGACTTTTACAGATATTCACGTAATATTACAGATATTCTTTCAGTGTAAGGAATAATTTCTGAACATTTTAAAAGTAGAAGGCGGCCAGAAAGAAAGTAGTAGCAGATTCCGCCCGCTGCCTACACTTATGGATAGCGCCCTCTGTTGTTTAAAAAAAGTACTGCGGTTCAATTTTCACAGCATTGATGTGAATCGTGATACCTATGAATCTATTTTTAACTGCCTTACGATTAATCGTTACATCCTATCTCATACTGTATGACGATAGCGTTTAGATTACACGTGCAGCATTAATTAAAACGTGATGAAAATTATTCATATCTTGTTAAATTGTTGTGAATCAGAGCCCTTTTCTATATTATGAAAGAATTCAAAGGCAATCACTTATTTTTCAAACTGACTTCTTTTTACAAAGTTAAAATACCACAGTTTTTGTTGCATTGTTTTGAAAAAGCTGCCACAATATCAGATGTTTTAAGCTGCAACAATCACACAAATTTGCCATAATATCCTGGAGTGTTAGATATATACATATACACATTTATTAATGAATTACTATTATTAACTAAGGACCTCTGCATGTGTTTTCCTTTGTGCATACTCAGAGAGGTGTTTGAGCAGCTGTCTGAGATGGAGAAATCAGGATCCAGCAGCTCGTGTGAGGCTGGTAGAAACGTCCTGCAGCCACTCTGAGCACCTCATGTCTGCAAAGTGAAGAACGCTGTGTGTGCTCTGCTACTGATTCCTGTCCTGTCTTCAGCCATGTGGGTTCCTCTGTCACACAGTAGAAAATATCTGCCTACAGATAATAAGCTGTTCAACTCTACGGTTCAAATGTTCAGTGGATTCACTTTGGCCTGTATGTCTAGAGCCCATGGTTTTATTTTTTTATCTGACGGTTCTGCTTTGGTTTCCACTTGTTTAGAGAGACTTTATCTGAACACCACAGGTTTTTGCTACTGTGTGAAATGCATTTGCAGACTCTTTATTAGTCTCAATTTTGTCTATAATCTATGATAGAGTTGAAGGGTTGGTGTATTTGGTGCAATATTTGTGTTCTATGTGACTTAAATGGGCATGTTTGGATAAGCTTTCTGGCACAGAGTGGATGTTCTCGGCTGCTTCTTGTGTTTGACTTGCCCCGTGATTCAGAGTGTGTTATTGCCATATTTTATAGATATGAAAGTAAGTCATTATTACCATAGTTGGGCTTCTCAGTTTGGCCTGTATCATTCTTTTTGACCCTTGTGCCTCCCAAGAAATACTTTTATAAATGTATATACAAGCTTTACTTTCAAATTCGCACAACCTTGTTTTTTTGAATGTTTGTTGATACTAAACGATGTAAATCTGTTGTTTCCCTCTATATAAAGCCAACGGATTTTTCTATTTATTGCAACATTGAGTTGTTTTTTTTTTTAATTAGCTTGAGATGAGCAACAGTAAAGCTGATAGCAAAGTATTCAGCACCTGTAGAGCCGTTATTATACAGTATTTAACTCTTTAGATCTGACATGTTTGGTAACAAAGTGAAATATGAGCTGGTGTTCAGCAGCTACTGGACACTTTGTTTTCTGTCACATATTCCTAATCAACCCAAGCTTTCTTATGAAATTCGCCACTCTTTTGCCTTCCTCCAAGAGTAGTTCATAGTTGCACCATGACCTGTAACTAAGAACAAATGACTATTCATAAAGTGTCAGCTACTGTCTCCATCAACATGATGCGGGTGTGTTCAACAGAAAACAATCTTTCATTTAGAATTCAAATGAGCAGCTTTTTCTACCCTTCATACACAACTGACTTCCTACAACAAATTTTAAATAAACGCTACAGTTAAAATATGGTAATGCTTTTTATTTGACTTGTGCACTGTTTTAGATGGTACACAGTGGAACTGTGGTGCATTCAATGTCCAGTCAAATACTCTGAAAAGAAAAAAACCAACAGCATAAAACACTGTTTAGTGTTAATCATCAGTTAAAGGGGACTCGTTTTAGATGTTTTATGTGGCTTCCAGCATTTCACAATCATTTAAATTATTTTAAATGATGGGTTTCCTAAAGATGTTATCTTCACCAAGAGGGTCCAATAGACGAAGTTTGGAAATCACTGTCGAAAAAATGTGACCACCTTTCTCTGTGTAGCACAGCAGGCTAGTTAACTGTGGTCAAAATAGTTTGGTTCTTATTTCTGAATCAAAGTACCCCCATTAATTGATTACATTTTGCTCAGAATACTACAAAGAACTACAGCACATAATGATGGAATGAATGAGTGATAATACACATTTTAAAAGAATCTAACCTTGTAAATAAGTGGTATAAAATGGTATTTAGTAGGGGTGTGTATTGCCATGAATCTGACAATACAATTCACAATATGCATGTCACGATACTTATACTATATATCCTGATACTAAACAATACAATATACATTGCGATATATCACAATTACAAATTTCACCTTACAAATACAAAATGGAATGAAATACAATTTTTATTTATTTACATGTGAGAATCAGTAAATGGTAACTAACTGTAATTCAAGTACCAATATCAAAAACGTGATATGTTCATACATTTTTCCAACTTTTTTTTCAACTTTTACTTACTTTAAATTATTTAAAATTTTTTTTAACTACATTTATATAAGTGTAAGGCTCAGTATGGTTTATGAAAAATAAAATGCATTCAACTTCCAGCTAAAATGCTTTGAGGAGTGAGATAGTTTAACAAGGGCTGATGTGGTTCACTGACACCTAGTGACTGGGTGTTTACATGCTATGCATACGTTTTTGTTTTAAAAAAATGATTAAAATAATTGAATTTGACACATTTTGGATCGATACAATATTACCCCTAGTATTTAGTGCCTCCTGAATAGATTTATTTTTAAATTTTATTATTCTTCCACCTGGTGTAGGACCAACACTGACTCTTGTATTTTTCAGTTCATGTTCTAATCAAAATCATTTTTATTATGATCAAACAAAAAATACACATTTCAGAGACCTACATATTTTTCATGCTTTTGTTTATTTTCCCCTCCCTCTCATGTACCCCCTAAAGTGCCATCACGTACACCCATTTGACAAACACTGGTCTATTAAACGTGCTGCACAGGCAGTCCAAGCACCATGATGTGTTGCTGCGTCACACGCTATCACCTATCTTGTTTACATCTCTTTGTCAGAGGCTCCAGGTGTCGTCCTGTTAGTCTGTTGTACTCGCTGAGGATGTATTGCTCTTTGTGCAGCATCTGAAAGGAAAAACACATTAGTCCAAACTGACTTTCACAGAATCTCGCCACACCCACATGGTGTTTTTAGCCATGCCCGTCGGTGTAACTGTCAGTCCCTGTTCTACAGCATTAACAATGTTTTTCATCACAGGCTTATTGTCATTGCAAAAAGCAAACAAGCTAAATTACAGATTTCCAACGTTTTTAACAAAACTGGTGCATTACTAACAGAGTTAGGGTCAATTATAATTGTAACTAATTTAAAAATTCTGTTGATATTGTAATATTTGGAATGTAAATGAGTTCAGATAATTAATATATTGTAATTGTATGGAAATTAAAAAAAAAAAAAAATATGTTTCATATCAAATTTTTCCACTACCAATCAATTCATCTTGCGGATCATTTTATCCTTTGAAAAAACATATCTAGGGGTTTACTGACACAATAAAGGCTCAGACGCCCACACCAAATATATTCATACCAATATTTTCCTGGATGAGGAAGCCTAACAAGGTAAGCAAGAAGTTAAAAACAAATTGTATGACAGATAATATGTTTATTAATGTGTATTTTACAGCTGATTTAAGACATGGGTCAAAACCGACCTGTTATAAGGGGTGCTAGCAGAAAGCTAACACAAGAGGAAGGTTTAGTTTCAAGGAATAATTTATTTCAGGCTCTGTAATTGTGATTAATTAAATTTGAACTTTAGTATTTGAGAATGTCATTTTTATTGACTTTCAGGAGGAAAATATTGTAATTTTAATTGTAATTGGAAAAAATGCTGGTCAACATGATCATAATTCAGTTGTAATTAAACATGGATAATTGAAAAACATGTAATTGATAAGGATGTCCCGATACAACTCTTCTAATATATCGATATTGCAACCTTGCATATCGGCCAATACCGATATTGAGCCGATACAATATCAGCATGAATCTTACATACTTTTATTACCTTCAACTGGTTATATACATTAACCTTCAACATAATATCTACGGTATTCTACAATTAAATAAATAAAAAATATCGGAGAATCCGGAAATTTGAATCCAATATTCGTTTTCAGGCTAATATCAGAACGATACCGGATCAGGACACCCCTAATTATTCAGAATGTGACCCCGTTTTGATATCAAAGTTTTCTGGTGACCCCAAAACCCTTTTTTCCTAGAATTATTATTTGATCATGTTTGAGCTCAGATATATATATATATATATATATATATTTTATTTGAACTCCATTCATTTTTCACAAAGTGAAGGTAAATACACTTGTTTAAGATTGTGTTTTTTTTTTTGGTTTGTTTTTTTTAAAAAAAAATGAATAATAATTAAAAATTCTATCTTCATTTTTCAGATATTTCAGATGACCCAACATGGGGTCCTGACCCAAAAGTTGAGAAACATAATTTAGTGGCTCCTGAACAGATTTATTGGTGAAGTTTTTATCATTTCCGGTCATCTCACGCCTGGAGTGGAACCAAGACTGACACTTTAATTGTTAATTTTCCACTCTTTCTATTGCTCTCTCTGTCAAGTACCCCTGTAGTGCCATTGCGTACCCCCATTTTAGAAACACTAGTGTAGGTAATGTCCGGTGCAAAAGCTGTGCATTTTTAACACCACACAACTTTTAAAATGTTTATTGCAGACCCGGCTTATGAACCTGATGACTGAAACATAGAAGGATTTCATGCAGCGTCGGTACAAACCTCGGTCCACTCCTCCTCTGTTTCGTGTCTGTAACCAAGCAGGTGACAGATGCCATGTGCAGTGACGACCTAAAACAAACAAGTTAATGAGTGGTAGCTGATTACATCACTGCAGTCAAACAATGACTTTGCTGAGAGAGACCCAGTTTCTGCAATGGGAGGAAAAACCAACCCTCAGATATTCATCAATGGCTCACACTCTGAATTGAACATGATTTCATTTCTACAGTAAGAAAAATAGAGTATTCTGTTATTAGGACTAATGCACAATACCAGAGGTGGGAACAAATCACTGCCTCTACAACTTTAAGGAACTTATTATCAGATATAAAATAAACCACATACAGCAGCAGTGGTTTATATTAAACACTAATAACACTATTAGAGTTATTTTTGCTTTTCATATGATTTTTTTCTTTTTTTTTTTAATTATTTCATTACAAATGAGGAAATAAATGCCAAAATTGCCCCGTAATATTTTCTTAATTTCTTACCCTACTGTTCGTTTCATGTCAGAGATGTTAGTTCCACCTCAGGTGTGCACTGATTTATTATTTACAAAATGCATTACACATTTTGTTTGATTAGGCATTTATTTAATGTCTATGTTTGTACATTGAACAGTTTGAAGTTTATTTTTAGGGTTTTTTCATAGATTTGTTGATCTATTTTTAAATGTTAAAGATTACGTTTAAAATAAAAGTGTTTAAATTTGGCGTTTTTTCCCCTGGTCCTTATTTTGAATAGGTAAAAAAAACCAAAACAAAACAATAATTATCAATATCGACTGATAAGAAACACCTGTATGGTGATACATTTTTCAGGCATATCGTCCAGCCCTACTATCAAGTCTCAAGTAAATTTCAAATCATGTCACTAAAGTCTCGAGTCAAAGCCATTCAAGTCAAGTCTAGTCAAAAGTCCAACTTTAATTTGCAAGTCATGAGTGCATAATGTACCACAGTTAGTCCAATTTTACAGACAAACTTTATTCAACTGATGGACAAAGTAAGTACTTCTCAAACAATAGTGATATAATCTGATATAATGCTTTTTAGAAACAAATCAATCCAGCATCTTTTTAGATTTTAAAATATTCCAAGTTCCTCTGTTTATCAAACAAACAATAATCAATCATACTGGGAAGTAGAACCAGGTATAATTAATCCAAATGAATTATTAATCACGATATAATCTGTAAAACCAAAGGACATCACTTTTGGGATCATTTTTCCCAGCCCTGCTTGATGCTTTCAGCTGCTTCCTGATTGGCTGTCAGATTGTCTAAAGGTGACCTGTCAATCAAAGTCTGGTTTGCCTTCAGATGGCAGAGTCCCGCCCTGTAGAAGCCTTTGGCTTTTCTCCTCTAAGGGACAGCACGTGTGAGTGAGTTCAGTGGTGTGGCTTGTTTAGGGGAAGGTCTGGGTTAGAACGCACTCAGTAATTCATCTAACTGTGTTTTCCATGCTGTTCTGAAATATAGCAAAAACAGTGACTCCTAAAACAAGTATTTTAATACAAAATAAGCTATAAAATAAAAATACATTAATATAGGTGATATTGTCATTTTCTATATCGCCAAAATAGAAAACGCGATATATCTTGTATAATGTATTGCACAGGCCTATGTCATGGAAGGGTAGGAAGTGATGTCTTCCAGAGTCAATAGGCTCAAGTCTGAGTTAAGTCATGACTCATTTGTTTTCAGGTCTAAGTCGAGTGGCAAGTCCTTCATGATTTTGTCAAATCGAGTCTAAATGTATAACTAGTCCAGTCCACACCTCTGAACCTTACAGTACACTACTTTTGTCCCACAGTCACTTACAGTAAGGGCACCATGCAGATCCAGAGCTTCTTCCTGACACTGCTTCATCACATACTCCACCCCAAGGAAGATGTCCCCCAAATTCAGCTCATCTCTATGGAGGGGGCAAGGCAGCTTACCAGGTCTCAGGTCCTAGAGATCCAACAGATGTACAAATGTATTAAATCATCTTAATTAAGAGAGAGAGATACACAACTACCAGTGTAATCCTAAAGTAGCTTGGAAGGACCATGTGTTTTTAAAAAAACATTAAAATACAGGTATCTCTAAAAAATGTATAATATTAAAAAGTTAAATATATAGTCACTAATTTCATAAAGTGAAACTCATATATGATATAAACTCACCTGACCCTAATCCCACAGAGAATCCATGTGCTTCCATTACACCTGAGCAGTGCCACAGGTTTATCGTCTCCATGTTACACCACATTGATGCAGTAATTCATGCAGAAAGCCCAACCAAGTATTGAGTGCATAGAAATAAACATACTTTTCAGAAGCCTGACAATATCCTCTTTTTTTTTTTTTTTAAATTGATCTTATGTGAGATTATATAATTTTCTGAGACACTGAATTTTGGGTTTTTCAAAATTTCAAGAAATAAAGGCTTGAAATATTTCACTCTATGTGTCGCGGGTCTAAATTATATGTGCGTTTCACTTTCTGAAATGAGTGACAAAAAATATTGAACTTTTTCAGGATATTAAAATGTTTTAGACGTACCTGTAGTACTGATAAGCATATCTTCATGATTATTGTCTCATTGTTGTTGTTTTTTGTTTTTTTTTAAAAGTGGGAATTTTGTATGTGTAATATTAAAATGCTGTCTTTGAAACAAAACAAACATAATGTGATGAAAAGTTCAGCAAAACCTGATGTTTAAATGCATTAACCTGACCTTACACTATCTTTATAATATAATGCAGATCTCTTTTGGCTAAACCTCTTACATTGACTCCAACAGAGTTCTAAAAAGTCACTAGCAGATATTATAAGTACTGGGAGTTGTGAAGTGGACATTCATGCATCAGGAAAGATTTTCCATTCCAGCCCCTGGTACAGGGTCACGACCCATGAGTGTTGAAAGCCCACATGAGGAGAAAATGTCTTATTCTCAAAATAATTCAATTAAAAAATGGTATATTATAGTTATAAATAGTGATAAACTGATACATTGGCTGATTTTTGCGGTTTTCACGTGCATCGACATCGGCCAATGAGGGCTGCTGCATTCACCAATTCGCATTATTTGATATTTGTTATATATGTTTTACTTGTTCTTGTTCTACATCACCTGTTTTTAATATTTGATGAATATTTTTTACTCGTTCTACCTCACCTTTGTTCATTTCAATAAATTGAAACTCGTACCATTTGTTATCATCACTGTGTAATTTTTATGATGTAAATTGAGGGAGCCGTCTGTCCGTATCGGTCATCGACTCAGGCTGATGGAAAAAAATTGGTATCAGCATCGGCCCTAAAAAAATCCATATCGGTCGATCCCTAGTTATAAAGGCATAGCTTGTATTAGGGCTGGGCCATATATTGAGAAAATAATAAAAAATTACAATATCACCTGTATCTATATATAATTATAGCTTATTTTGAATCAGAATATTTGTTTTAGGAGTCGCTGCTTTTGCTCCTTCTCAGAACAACATGAAAAGCACCGTTAGATGGATTTCTGAGTGCGTCCTCCCAACCCAGACCCTCCCCTAAGCAAGTCACACTACAGAACTCACTCACACGTGCTGTCCCTTAAAGGAGAAAAAGCACAAAGTGGCACATATTGTGCAGCTGTTTGTTAATGAGTGTGCCTGTGTGGGATTTTGCATCAGTAAATTTAACCCAAAATTGTCTTCATTCATTTTAATTAAAATGATCAAGATTTATATTGTGTATATCGCATTTTTGAGAAAAAAAAATACTGAGATATGTGTTTTGGTCCATATCGCCCAACCGCTGTTTTAACCCACACATATTAATTATTTAAAAAAAATAAAATAACAAAAAAAAAAAAAAAACCACACACAAATTTAAAGAAAGTAAGACTTTAAAATACTGTACCAAAGTATCTGGCTCATAAGGGAAAGGATTATGTTTACACTGGGTATTTATAGAACTTTTTCAGGCTTCTAAAAATGGAGTAAAACCCCATACTTTGTGTGGTTTATCGTTAGTAAACAGCAGGTGGACATCCATCCGTTCTTTCATCCATTCATTCATCCATTCACGGGCTCACCTCGTGGAATGGAAACGAGAGGACATCCGTGGGCTCGTTCTTCTTCCTATAAACCTTATTGATTTCTTGGATCCTGCGGTTGTCCACACAGATTATGCCCAGGTCGAACTTCTGGATGCCCAGGATGTGTCTCAGTGTGTCCGCGTCCCTGCGTAGCCGGGCCCGGCGGAGAGGCACGACTCTCTGAAGGTTCCGCAGCAGAACCCCCATGTCAAAAGCACAGAGAGGGCAGCACCACCGAAACAACTTAAATTAGCATTAAAGCGAAAAGATCAACAATGAGACTCTAAATACACATGTGGACATGGGTTCACAAGAAAAATGGTTCAGTCAACCGGTAGCATTCAAGGTGACTCAGTACCGACGTCGTAGAGATCCTCGTAAACAAGAACAAAAACAACAACATATTTGCATCGAGTCCTTAAATGGATGAAAAATTAAATGCTAGTCAACAGTGAATTCATTTCTTAGGTGTCTGAAAGCGTCTAACGTGAAGCTAAAAGAAAGCGGAACTGAGTTTAGATGGGGAAGGAGCTCAATGTCGGACCGGAAGTGTACGGTACTTTTTGGAGCGAGCTAAGAAAAAAAACAGCATAATTTAAAGTGAGACGGTGAGACTTTTAATGCTTGATTTGAACATATTTGTGAGACAGGAACCGCGTACGCCGCTAACGGTACACGGTTTAATACCGGCGAATAGCCATTATTTGCTGTTTTTAACTCATTGAGGTTATTAGCATGTCCTCGCGAGTAGCCATGTTTTGTTTTGTTTTTTAGCTTTGCATGTTTTTGTCAAAGCTCAGCCTCACATTTTACCCTTTGCTTTTAAACAAAGATAAAGGTAGGCTCATTTCTTTGCCATGAATCCTTCCAATCCTTTCGGCTCCACATCAGGAGGCGCTTTCCAAGCGCCGAACGGCACCATGAAGTCTGGCCTTTTCCCAACGTTTAGGCAGCAGAACAACAGCCAGACTCACGGTGTGGGCTTCTTTCAGCCGTCTGCTATGAACCAGCAGCCAGTCCAAGGAAATCTCATGATTGGACAAGTTCCAGCTTTTGGACAAACGTCTTTACAACCTCCAGCTTTTGGGCAAACTTCTTCACAACCTTCAACTTTTGGACAAACCTCTTCACAACCTCCAGCCTTTGGACAAACCTCTTCACAACCTCCAGCTTTTGGACAAACCTCTTCACAACCTACAACTTTTGGACAAACCTCTTCACAACCTACAACTTTTGGACAAACCTCTTCACAACCTACAACTTTTGGACAAACCTCTTCACAACCTTCAACTTTTGGACAAACCTCTTCACAACCTTCAACTTTTGGACAAACCTCTTCACAACCTTCAACTTTTGGACAAACCTCTTTACAACCTTCAACTTTTGGACAAACCTCTTCACAACCTTCAACTTTTGGACAAACCTCTTCACAACCTTCAATTTTTGGACAAACCTCTTCACAACCTTCTACTTTTGGACAAACCTCTTCACAACCTTCTACTTTTGGACAAACCTCTTCACAACCTTCTACTTTTGGACAAACCTCTTCACAACCTTCTACTTTTGGACAAACCTCTTCACAACCTTCTACTTTTGGACAAACCTCTTCACAACCTTCAGCCTTTGGACAAACCTCTTCACAACCTTCAGCCTTTGGACAAACTTCTGCACAGCCTTCAACTTTTGGACAAATCTCTTCACAACCTCCAAGCTTTGGACAGGCTTCTGCACAGCCACCAACCTTTGGACAGACTCCTTCAGGAACGAGCAGCACAGCCCCTGCCTTTGGACTTGCGAGCCAGAGTTCTGTCTTTGGACTGGCCTCTGCTTTTGGACAGGCCTCAGGGTTTGGAAAACAGTCCTCTGGGTTTAGAACGGCCCAGACAACAGCTGGCTCCACCACTGCATTGGGGCAGCCTGCATTTGGACAGCCGTCATCCACCAGCGTGGCCACTACTGTGTTCAGCACGGTGACCCCCAGCAAAAGCATTGTTTCATCAGGATTTGGATTTAAGCCATCCAATGAGGTGCTATTTAAGCCAATCTTTAGTGCCAGCCCAGAACCCACTAATCCCCAGACCACCACATTGTCCACCTCACCTTTTAGCAGCAGTGGGCCTAAAACCAGCTTCAGCACCAGCAGCACCACCTCCACATCTGGGTTTTCTCTCTCATCTGGGGCTAAGCCAGTCGAGAGCTTCAGCTTCTCCCACCCTGCTGCAACCTTCTCTTCAGTGTCTGCTCAAAGCACTCCATCAACAAGCAGCGACAGCAGCGCTTCAGCCAACACCATTCAGTTCACCTTCTCTCAACCTGCTGCCCTGTCCAGCTCAAAGACCCCCACCACAGAGCCCACCACACCCTCATCCTTCAGTTTTACTTCCAAAGTCCTTGAGCCCAAACCAACACCTCTATTTGGAGATGCCAGTTTCGGTCAACCGCTGACATTTGGTGACACCAAGATAAAAACAGATGCTGGCAGCGATGTCAATGTGAGCAGCCATGCCAACCTCGGCGCCACAAATGTATTTGCACGTCTGAGCAAATATTCAAAGCGAAAAAGCGACCCAGCAGCCACAATCACAGACTCAGAGAACCCCCCTCCTCCTTCTGCTGAGGACAATTTCTCCCCAGAGACAGATACTGTAAGACATGCAGCGAAGAGGCCTCTGATGAGGTCCAGGGGCCCACCGGGGGGACTGTTCGGCAGGGCACTGAGTGGGCTGCGTAAAGACAACACAATGAAGCGTGATGCCACCAAGGAGATGGGCCAGCAGGTACCAGTGTGGGAGGAGGCAGACCAAGGTCAAGACAAAGACCAGTCTGAGACCCCATCCACGATCCCCCCACTCATGAGGGAGATGGAGAAGAAAGCTGTGGAGTCGGGTGAGTGTTGAATGTCTATTTACAGATAATGAGTATTTACTCTAAATATGGCTGGTGATATGGACCAAAACTCATATCTCTATTTTTTTTCTCAAAATGGTGATACACAATATAAATCTTGATATTTTAAACATAAAGTCTGACCAGAAAGACAATTCTGGGTTAAATTTGCTGATGCAAAATGTTACACAGGTACATTTATCAGAATCAGAATCAAAATTCCTTTATTATTCCCAGGGGGAATTTGCTTATGTTACAGCCACAGAAAGAAAAAAAAAAATCACAAATAAAAGAATAAAAACGTTAACAAAGACGAAAGAAAGAATGAACAATAAATAAGTGTATAATTAAGTAAAAGACTGTAAAAATTGGGATCAGATACACACACATTACAGTAGTAGAAAATAAAGTAGGATAGATAATACTAATAATAATGATAATAACTATACAAATTATATACAAATATGATACAGATATTTACAAAAATAATACAAATATGATTTAGATATTTACAACAATCAAGCTGTGAGGTTACAGTGATGAGTTATACAGTTTGATCGCCACAGGCAGGAATGATTTCCTGTGGAGCACCGTGGTTGGATCAGCCTGGTGCTGAAGGTGCTTCTGTGACTAACCAGCACAGCTGCCAAATTTGTGCCACTTTTTTTCCTCTAAGGGACAGCATGTGCGAGTGAGTTCTGTTGTGTGGCTTGTTTAGGGGAAAGTCTGTGTTAAGAGGACACACACAGAAATCCATCCAACTGTTCTTTCCATGCTGTTCTGAGAGGGAGACTAAGAAGCGACTCATTCATAAAATGAGTATTTTAATACAAAATAAGCTATAAATAGGAATATAATATATTAGACGATATTGTAATTTTCTATCGACATTGCTAATATAGAAATCTTAATATATCAAATGTTCTTTATTTGCTTTTGTGTAGATGCAGCGAACGTTTCAGGTTTCCAGCTGGAAACGACACCGGCTAAGAGACACGGCACACGCAGCGAGAGCTCAGACAGCCTGAGTGGTCTGTCTCCCACTGACAGCACCGGTATCCAGTGCAGGAACGTTCCTTCTAAGCTCAACAAGAGAGAAATCCTCAAGAAACACTTTTCTCAGTTTGGGAAGGTCCTGAAAGTCTACTGCCGACCATCCAAAAATGTGGCATATGTGCATTTTGACAACCATGTAAGTC
This sequence comes from Gouania willdenowi, assembly GCF_900634775.1. Classification (NCBI taxonomy): domain Eukaryota; kingdom Metazoa; phylum Chordata; class Actinopteri; order Blenniiformes; family Gobiesocidae; genus Gouania; species Gouania willdenowi. Next base: position 29,816,678 of record NC_041064.1, on the reverse strand, counting down.
CTCAGACTGCCTTTTAGAGGACCAATTGTTTATTTTTGATAATTAATTTGATTTCATGTCAACATTTTTAATTCTCTGAACACCTCAAATGACTTAAACGCTCATCTTATTTGTAACTATTGAGCTTACCAAAGCCTTATCAATTCAGTTGTTTTTCCTGACATTTCCCTCTTCAGCACTGATAAAGCTCCTTTTAATGACAGGTGGACCATGTGAAGGAAATCCACATACATATTCCAGTTGGCATGACTAACTTTAATAATTACTGAACAATGCTAGGTGACTGAAAACCTTTTAAACGTGTTAATGGAATGTTGTTGCCCATTGGGTTTTTTTCATCCAACATTTTATTTTTTCCGCACAGGCCTCAGCAGTCAAAGCAAAGAAGAAAGGCAAAGTGCTGCAGTGCCATGAGCTGCTCCTCCTGTGGCTGAAGAAGAAGAACCGTAAATATACAATCTGCTTTTGGTCTAATGAAGGGGCAGAGGTATAACCAGCACTAATATTATATCCTACTCAAGTAGAAGTACTGTTATTTGGTTGAAATTGTACTCAACTACAAGTAAGTAAGTCATGCATAAAAAACCCAAGTTCAAATAAAAAGTAGCTCAATTAAATAGTACTCAAAGTAAAAGTTACTACCGGTAGTTACTTTCACCCCCTATCTTTTATTTTTGGTAATAAATCTTGAAACAGTTCCCTTGCATACAGTATAAACTTAAAAAAAGAAGAGACCGCATCTTACACTTAATTTATTGTCCACAAAGGCATATTATTTTTTTAAATAAACACCAATTACTTAAAAAATAAATTAATTCTCAGGCTCCAAGTATGGCTAAATGTATGACCTCTAAAACAATGCCATGCCAAATGTGTCATGTGGGTGACAACATCATAGGTAGAAACACCTACATGAAAGTGGCTGGGCATAAGAACATGCTAAGAACATATGGATTACTTTCAATGTAAAACGGAAATAAATAAATAATCACAAAAAACAATAGTTTACCCAGTAATGGTTGCGTGTAGAAATATAACAAATTACTTCTTTTAAAAGGTACAAGTAAAATTAATGATTTATAAATAAACACAAGTACCCATAAAAGCAACTCAGTTACAGTAATGTGAGTCCTTGTAATATTTATTTATTGAGTGCTTCAAAACAGCCAGCAGGTGACCAAAGTGCTTCACAGAAAATCAAAACAATAGATAAAACAAATCACAAGTAAAAAAAAAAAACACAGAAAATGTTGACGCACTACTGGATATTTAAAGCCAACCTAAATACATGTGATTTAGGTTGATTTAAAACAGCTGGGTCGCCTCAATATTTATATCTTGATCTGGGCATGTCCAGCGTTCATGGTTGTATATAAAAAAATTAAGATTTATTTATTTTGCACAAACTGTATTCTATACTTTCACTTTCTCAAATATAAATCTAGTTCAAATTAATGTAGTATAAAAATATCTGAGCTGATGCGTATTGTCACTTTGTGCACTAATTCTTACTACTCTGTATTTGTAACGCAGTCTAAACAATATGATCAAAAAGACTAATTCTAGAGAAAAAAAGTCTCTGGGGTTGCCAGAAATGTGTGATTTTAAAAATGCTGTAACGACCTGAAAAAGGTCAGGAACCTCTGCTGTACAGTGTTGGCTTTTACTCAACAGTGATTGTTCCACTACGTTTGTGTTTTAAGAGCGTAGTGCACATGCAGACGTGTTCAGCAAAGCCATGTTTGTGTGTTGTGGATTAGATTCTGGAGACAAATCTTCAGCAGAAAAGGAGACGCCGGAGGAGAAAAGTCAGAGCACAGAGTCCAACGCTGCGTCTTCACTTAGAAAGCCCACTCTCAGACCTGCTGTGCTCCCCAACCCTGAGGCCCTAAGCCTGAGGTAACACAGCACCTGATTGTTACACTGACTATGCATTGGCAGCAGTGCCAGTTTACAGGATCATGAAAAATGGCCGACAGTTTACAGCCATAATGTCTCATTTTGACTCCCCTGAATGTCTCCTCTCTCGTGATAGCTCTCCAGTGAAGAAGGCATCGATTGTGAAGAATCTGCAGTTTGACACAGAGCCACAGAGGGACAGTAACATGGAGAGCATGGAGCCCTTCGTCCCTTCCTCCCTCCTGCACCTCGTTGGCCAAGTGGCTGAAACCGCTGAGGACAAGTACCGCCTCCTGGAGCAGAAGGACAAAGTTCTGCGTCAGGGTGAGCTCACACATCTCAGACCACACTCTGGCCCTCGTTTATCAACCTTGTGTGAAAACGGGTGCAAATTTGAGTGCACATTTGGTTGTATGACATGACCAACGTCTGATTTATTTGTATCTGACCAATCCCAGCGTACAAATGATCGGGTGTTAATAAATCCGGCGGCTGAATTTGATCGTCATTAACTTGTTTCGCCCTCCTGTTTCACATCTGAGATGGAGCAAAACAAAGATGTGCTTTTTGACGGAGAGAAAACTGGAATTTAAAGAGAGCATTTGAACACTGTGTGGAAGCGGATCAACTATTGAGCAGGTGACGTCTGTCCCCCTGTGTGTGCTGAGAGCAACTTCACAGCAGAGATCCTGGAGACACACTAAAATGACTAAATATTGTCCCTTGTTTGTGTTTATTGTGTCTTCAACTAATTTCACCTATAATTCATCACATTACTGATTACTGCAGCACATTTGTAAAAGTTTAAGGAACTATTTACTATTTGAATGAGGTCCTATTTCCTCCGTACAGCCTCCATTGATGTGCTGTACAGAGGAAAATTCTCCAAGACAAAGCAGAGCATTTTATTTTGTTTTAATAATCGATTTAGATCTGTAATGAATATGTATCTGCTTATGCTTAATTGACAGCTGAGGCTTGTTTAATACTTTATTTTCAGTCTCAGTCAGATTTTGCAGTGCTGCACCACAAACCCACACACTCAGATTTGTGTATAGGAGGTCAGACCTGACGTTGATAATTACCAAAGCTTGCGGGAATTTGGTTGAACGCACGTCGTACGCTTGGATCTAACGGTTGATAAATGAGGGCCAAGGAAAGGTCAGTGCTGTCCTGTCACTAATGTGTACCAATGTGTCCACGCAGACCGACCTAAGCGAACCGACCTGGACCTGTCCAAGGTGTTTGTGGGCACTTGTCCAGATATGTGTCCGGAGAAGGAGCGGTACATGAGGGAAACACGCAAACAACTCAGCGTGTTTGAGGTCATCCTAAACACAGATATGGTAATTTATTACTTTTCTATCTGTTTGCACCGAGTAAGATCACATCTGTTATGTAGACTTAAATAGTGCAACAACATACTGGTTCAATTGATTTTAATGTTTGTGTATGTGTATCTTCATGCTTTCAGCAAATCCTGAATATGCCCATTGTAGCCTGTAGAAGCTTCTTTTTTTCTCTTCATTCACTTTTTCATCAGCAAAGCAAACACCCACACATTTACAAGTGCTGGTCATAAAATTAGAACATCATGAGGAAGTTTATTTGTTTCAGTAATTCTATTCAAAAAGCGAAACTTGTATAATATATACATTAATTTCACACAGACTGACATATTTCAAGTGTTCATTTCTTTTAATGTTGTTTATTATAACTGGCACTTAATGAAAACCCCAAATTGAGTATCTCAGAAAATTAGAATATTGTGGAGAGGTTCAATATTGAAGACAACTGGTGTCCCACTCTAATCAGCTAATTAATTCATAACACCTGCAAAGGCCTTTGAATGGTCTCTGTCTAGTTCTGTAGGCTACACAATCATGGGAAAGACTGCTGACCTGACAGTTGTCCAAAAGACGACCATTGACATCTTGCACAAGGAGGGCAAGACACAAAAAGTCATCGATAAAGAGGCTGGCTGTTCACAGAGCTCTGTGTCCAAGCACATTAATAGAGAGACGAAGGGAAGGAAAAAATGTGGTAGAAAAGAGTGTAGAGGCAATAGTGACGACCACGCCCTGGAGAGGATTGTGAAACAAAACCCATTCAAAAATGTGGGTGAGATTCACAAAGACTGGGCTGCAGCTGGAGTCAGAGCTTCAAGAACCACCACGCACAGACGTATGCAAGACATGGGTTTCAGCTGTCGCATTCCTTGTGTCAAACCACTCTTGAACAAGAGACAGCATCAGAAGCGTCTCGCCTGGGCTAAAGACAAAAAGGACTGGACTGCTGCTGAGTGGTCCAACATTATGTTCTCTGATGAAAGTACATTTTGCATGTCCTTTGGAAATCCAGGTCCCAGAGTCTGAAGGAAGAGAGTAGAGGCACAGAATCCACATTACTCGAGGTCTAGTGTAAAGTTTTCACAGTCAGTGATGGTTTGGGGTGCCATGTCATGTGCTGGTGTTTCCTTAGGTCTAAGGTCAACGCAGCCGTCTACCAGGAAGTTTTAGAGCACTTCATGCTTTCTGCTGCTGACCAACTTTATGGAGATGCAGATTTCATTTTCCAACAGGACTTGGCACCTTCACACAGTGCCAAAGCTACCAGTACCTGGTTTAAGGACCATGGTGTCCCTGTGCTTGATTGGCCAGCAAACTCACCTGACCTTAACCCTTTAGAAAATCTATGAGGTATTGTGAAGAGGAAGATTTGAGACTCCAGACCCAACAATGCAGAAGAGCTGAAGGCCACTATCAGAGCAACCTGGACTCTCATAACACCTGAGCAGTGTCACAGACTGATCGACTCCATGCCACGCCGCATTGCTGCAGTAATTCAGGCAAAAGGAGCCTCAACTAAGTACTGAGTGCTGTACATGCTCATACTTTTCATGTTCATACTTTTCAGTTGGCCAACATTTCTAGAAATCTTTTTTTTTGTATTGGTCTTAAGTAATATTCTAATTTTCTGAGATACTGAATTTGGGATTTTCATTATTTGTCAGTTATAATCATCAAAATTTCATGAAATAAACATTTGAAATATATCAGTCTGTGTGTAATGAATGAATATAATATACAAGTTTCACTTTTTGAATGGAATTATTGAAATAAATTAACTTTTTCATGATATTCTAATTTTGTGATCAGCACCTGTATATCTCTATCCACCCCATTTGCAGCACGCTTTTACTGTACAGCAACGTACATAATTACCCTTTTGCCCTATTTAAATGCCAGATTTTGATTTCTTTATTAATAAAAAAGTAAAATACATTCATGTACATAAAATATGTAAATATGCAGAATTATATGAGGGTAAATATGTTGCAAAATAGGAGACCATATAGAATGTAATATGTAAACTTGAAGGAAAAAAATGTGAACTTGTATAAGAAATCCACACACATGAAATTAATTTCATGTCACAAATTATGGGGAAAAATATAAAACTGTAGTTAAAATTTAAACAGATTTGTATATTTCTACAGGTACAAATCTGTTTTGCAAAAGATGTCTCTCATAATGTTTTGCAAAAGTCAAGCAGCGCAGATTAGTGCGAGAAAAGCTAGTTTGTGCAGCTGTAGCGGCAGATTGGAGAAGTTGTAGCCACAATTGTGGTTGTAAACGATAATAGGCATGACTAATAAATAAATAAAAAAAGTGAGTAAATGTTGGATTATAAGTTTGCAGCTGTCATTTTATTTGTGCAAATATCAGTCTACACTTGTGTGAATATTTTTATTGGGTTTAAATTTTAACTCTTCAGGTTCACATTTCTTCCCATCATCTGTGACATGAAATTAATTTCTTGTGTGTGGATTTTTTTATACAAGTAGACATTTTTACAAATAACTTCACATTTTATTCACTTCAAGTTCTCACATCACATTCTACAAGCTCTCCTATTTTGCAACATATTTACCTTCATAGAATTATAGCAGTTGCTAATTTCTATTCTCAGTCCCTCTCACTGACCAACAAAGCCACATAAAACACACAAAACATTAAAACCCAACAGTGAAAGTTAGTTTGACATTGTAACCACATATCATAATTTTGTTGCAAAATATTATTAAATAATATTATGTTGAAGTTCTGAGTGAGTGAGTGTTTTGAACAGTAAGCATGCCAATAAAAATTGTACAAAGCAGTGTAAAGTGTCATTGTTCAATAATTATCAGATGAACATGGTAACCTTGTGTTCTCTCCTTCCTCCAACAGGTGGATCACACGGCAGCTGTCAAAGAGTACAGCCGCTCATCAGCTGACCAAGAAGAACCACTGCCTCATGAGTTGCGTCCCCTGCCTGTGCTCAGTATGACCATGGACTACCTGGTGACTCAGATCATGGACCAGGACCGTGAAAACTACCGGGACTGGTATGACTTTGTGTGGAACAGGACACGTGGTATCCGCAAGGTAGGACGTTTCTTCGAAACCGTTTTCTAAACAAATTTTCAGGACATCCCACACACGTCAGTCTAAAAAAATTCAGAAATTACTAATTGTTCCATAATAATTCAATGGGCACACTGTACATTTTTAGTTTGATCAATATTTGTGGATTTTTTTTTTCTTTCATTTTCAGGTTCTAATAACTCAGAAACTACATCACATAGGACATTTGTTATAGTAATACAGCTCCACCTACTCTCTCAGAATATACAAAAAGATCTGCGATACATTCTATCTCGTGGACTTACCAGCCCCTCAAAATTGGAAAAATGTTTATTCGGATTTGGGGCTGGAACATGTTTTGGCCTTCACTAAACAACTTTGCATAAGCCTAAGCACAATGTAACTTTAACAGCTTTGAGCTATGTACATAGACTGTTCACATCACTAATGATTAGTCACATATAAATATTGGTTCTTGCGTGACAGTCTCTTGAAATGCGAAATGCGTCGGATGTCCTGAAAAGTTGTTGAAATGACATGGAATGACCCATAATTTCTTGAGTAATAGCTGCTATATTGCTATTTGTTAGTATTAGATAAAAAAGGTATCGGAATTCACCTGAATGGATTTTTCCTTTGTCAAAATGATCAATATATGTTAGAGCCTTTGGAGCAAAAAGATCCTAAAAGGAGAAGTTTAGGTCCTGAATATTAAACAAATGTCGAACTAGTGGTTTTTGTTCCCAACAGGATATCACTCAGCAGCGGCTCTGCTGCCCGCTCACTGTATCACTGATTGAAAAATGCACCCGCTTCCACGTGCATTGTGCACACCATCTTTGTGAAGAGCCAATGAAGACTTTTGATGCCAAAATTAACAATGAGAACATGACAAAGTGCCTGCAGAGCTTGAAAGAAATGTACGAGGATCTCGCCATGCATCAGGTGTTTTGTCCCAATGAGGCAGAGTTCCGTCTTTACAGCGTGCTGCTCAATCTCAACGAGGGCGACATCCTACGGTCAGTGGATTTAGTAAAACTCTGTCTCTTCAGCTTTCAGCTCACACATTTAGAGTTGGAACTAAATGTGTTTTTTATACATATACATAAATAGTGTAATATCTATGGTATGTGATTTTAATTTAAGACTAGCCTCACCAACAGGAAGTAAAAATGACGGATAAAAAACGTGAATCATTGTGTGATTTACCAAATATTTCAACTGTAGATATATCTTTATATATTTTTAAGATAAGATCCTGCAGGGACTGATATATCTATAACTTATTGCTTGGATATTGTTGATGCCTTACATACTGCGTATTTATGTGTTTGCTCTTTCCCCCCGTATCTGAAATCTGCAGCACCCTTTGAGATCAATCTGCTCCGCATTCGGCCCCTGAGTGAAACAGAGTTTGACACACCTGGCTTAGGCCTTAAGGCTGATTTGGGAGCATGAGACTAAATGAAGACGCAAAAATAATTTGCTTTCGTAGAGCCTAGGTGGACAAAGCGCTCGTCTTCATTTGTGTTTTCTTAATCACTATAAATTTGAGATTTCCATTTAGAAGCCACATCAAATTCAACCAAAATAATATTATTCATGGAATTAAAAAAGAGCTGTTTAAAGGTGCAGTCCGCGACTTTCTGATCCCTCTTTCCCCCTCCCTTCCCGCTGCTCTCTTGCCCTGCCTCCAAACTTTCCAAAGTCCCTCCCTCAGAGGAGCTAACAAGCTAACTTTAGCCAGACAGCAACATCACAGTAATATAACATGCTCTGTTAAAAGCATTTTACTGCAGCGCTTCTCTCTCTCAATGTGAACACAGCAGCAGCAGCAGCAACAATGCAGTTTTGCTTACAGCAGCCACATGAACACATGCACCACAGAGTTCTAGTGTAACAATCACATATCAAACATAATGAAAGTCAAGCAGCAGTAATTACCTTTCAAGCAGAAAAGTCGCTAATTCTATCTTCTACTCCTCCAGACCATACACTGTAAAAAAAAAAAAGATGGCGCTTCGGGAAAGAGGTAGGGACTGTGAGCAACAGCTGTCAGACAGCCCTTCAAAAACTATCCTGGCTCTGATTGGTTCTTTTTCCTCGGTCGCGGTACATTCTAGCAATCTGCCAAAGGCTGCAGGAGCAGCAGGGGGGAAACAATGAGCCTGTTTTTTTCACACAAACTACTAGTTTCATGTAAAGCTGTCCTTACATAGTGACAGCTTTAGCAAACAAGACAAAGTCACTTTTATAAGAGTTGCAGACTGAACCTTTAATAGGCTCAACATCATCTCACAACTAGGTACAGTAAATACCTGCATTCACCAACCAATGAACTGTTTTATGATGCTAAGAAAACTAATTTAACCAACATTATTATCACTAAAAGGCATGAGGTTTATTGAAGAATAACTAATCATGCAATGTTCAGTGCCTATTCTTTTGATATGAGAGGAAAAAGTTGTGGCGTAAGTAATAGGTATCCAAAGATAATACTCAAGCACTATTTTTGAGTGTTTAAAGTGCAGTAAAGTCACATAATTAGAGAATAGAGTCACTGAAGTGGGCACATTGTATGCTTTTCTTTGCCTATTTGTTGCAGCAGTATGATTGTTAAAAAACTGCCTTCTTGCACACTCTTTTCTTACAGGGAGGTGCAGCAATTCCGGGAGGAGATTCGTAATTCCCCTGAGGTGAAGTTTGCAGTGAACGTGTTTGCTGCCGTCAACAGCAATAACTTTGTGCGCTTCTTCAAACTGGTTAAAGGAGCCCCTTACCTAGCCAGCTGTCTCCTGCACAGATACTTCAATCAGGTGAGAAAAGCCACACACACACACACACACCATTGGATGGTAAGTTGCCAATGCAGGTTTTCTACTCATTCTTTTGGCTTTTAAACATCTGTTCATGTGCCTGCAGGTCCGAGCTAAGGCGCTGAAGACCCTCAACATGGCGCACACTGTGGGCCCTCGATCCACTGGGTTTCCCATCGAGGACATGGTTCGAATGTTAATGTTTAAAAATGTTTCAGAAGCAAACCACTTTGTCCAGCTGTATGGCCTGAATTCAAATGATAGGTAAGAGTGGCTTTTTTAGTTGATTTGTTATGTAATAAATACTAAACCAGTTGACATTTCACCACTCTGTTGTATTCACTCACCTATTTAAATCATTTAACACCGTATTTCAAACACTTCCATGTCCACAGGTGCATAAAGTCATTACCTGCTTCTTCAAACATTAGTAAACAATGTGGTCTCTCTCATAGGGCTGGGCAATATGGACCAAAACTCATATCCAGATATGTTTTTTCAAAATGGCGATAAGCGGTATAAATCTATAATTTTAACTCAATAAAGTCTTACCAGAAAAACTATTCTGGGTTCGATTTGCTGACGAAAAATGCCATGCAGGCACATTTATTAACAACCAGCTGCACAATATGTGCCACTTTTGGCTTTTTCTACATTAAGGGACAGTACGTGTGAGTGAGTTCTGTAGTGTGGCTTGTGTAGGGGAAGGTCTCGGCTAGGACACACTCAATAATCCATCTAAATGTGCTTTTCCTGCTGTTCTGAGAGGTAGTGAAAGACATCTTATTTATTAAAGGCTCAGTAATTGTGATTAATTGTATTTGAAGTTTAGTAATTGAGAACCTAATTGTAACTGACTTACAAGGGAAAAATAATAATTGTAATTGGAAAAAATTCCAGTCACCGTAATCATATTTGAGTTGTAATTGAACATGTATAATTAAAGACGTACCGTAATTGTAATTGAAAAAATGTAATTGACCCCAACCCTGCTGACCACTAGCCCACTGCCTCCACATGTTTCCACAAGTTTGCTGCTACTGGCCTCGAGAATTGGAAATATGTCTCTGGAATTGCAAATTTTGCTTTTTCATTTTGTGGTTGGCATGGAAACGATCCTCCTTGTCTTATTCAATTGTGTTAAATTTACTGAAAACGTCATTAAGTGTGTAGGGTGTTTTTCAGGATTGTGGCTCTTAGTTTCAATGAAAAGAACTTTTAAAGCTGCAGTTTGTAGATTCTGTGAAACTGGTATGGAAACAATCACGCTCGCCCCTCCCCACCTTGTCTCGAACATCAATTAGTTCCGGTTTAGTTCCATTGTTCCTTAAATCCTTCATTGCACCTTTAATTTACAGGACTTAAATGTGCTTTGCCTTTTGTCGAGCCAGTTGCAATGCCCAAAACAACTTGGTTTGTAGAAAGATCTCTGATTCGCTGAAAAAAAGCATCCCACTCATTGTTTTCTAAAGCATGATTACAGAGCCAAGAGAAGGTGTAGTGGTCCGATGTCCTCTCAGAACACTTTGAATTACAATATGTTGAAAAGTCAGTATGGGTTTTTGACCAAATGACGCCAAATATAACTCTCCTACTGCAGCTTTAATGCCTCGGCTTCTCAAGAGATTCTTTGACATCTTCATGCTCCCAATTTGGTTGAAACACTAATTCATAAATATATATATATATATATTTCAGCATGGCTCAGCAACATGGCCTAAAAAGTCATGGATAAGGGATTTGGGTGTTGAACCACTTGACTGGCCTTTACAGAGGTCTTTCCTCAACACTTTAGGGTTAAACTAGACTAGAAACAATAAGTCAAAGCTTTTTGTCCAGCTTTTAGGTCTTTCCACAAGTTCACATTTGCATTTTGTTTCCACACACTCCCATACATTTGGAAAGGTTTCCTTAAAGTGTTTTAGCGCTCAAAGCTGCAAATCGTGACTTGACATAAAAGACCAACCCTATTGATAAAGAATTTGAATCACTTAAATAGTAACTAAACTTCAAAACCACTTTTTTTCTGCTGAATACAAATGTATTTGGGTATGAAGTAGTGCTGCTGATTGATCTTGGTCCAACTCTCAACATTTTAGTCAAAGTATTTAAATTTGGCATATTTTGTTTTGAAATGTCAGAGTGACTGCCCTTTATGGGTTGAAACCTGGCTATTACAATTTATTTTTGCTATTGGCTGAGAACAAGATCATGTGACGTTTTGGGACCATCTTGCCTCACAAACAAGCACCGTTAGCCCCTTTTGTCAAGTCGAGCACCTGTGGGCTCTATAATCTGTGCTGAGTAGGTTGGATTGAGAGAAGAGTAAGAGTATATATATATATATATATATATATATATATATATATATATATATATATATATGGAGTATTGAAAAGCTAGTTAACATAGCATAGATTGTTCTTTGAAGATTTTATAATATAGAATTTTTGAATTTCCCTCCAAGTGGCAGGTCAGGAGAAAGCAGGGGTTTAGTTACTCTTTAAGTTTATACCCATGTGAATGAAGACAAGTGTGGACCTAGAAATGTAGTATATGCAGTATCTACCTGTGTGAAGAAAAAAAACAAGCTAATCTGTAGAATAATCCAACATGTTGTTTGCAGTTTGGTGGAGCTGAGTCGTGTGGCCTATCAGGAGCCAGAGCTGCCCCCGCCCCAGAGCAAGTCTGAGGTCATCCTTGTGAAGAAGATGGTGCTGGTTGGGGAGGTGGTGAATGGAGGGCCCCTCCCCATCGCCCCCAACCACGTCCCAGTCTGCAGCTTTGACTCTCAGAACAAGTATCGTGGAGAGAGCTCATTGGCTGAACCTGCCTCAGCTCAGTTTATTGGTAAATAGTTAAATGTCATCCACAAAAAGTTTGAATAACCACTGCATGTGTTTGTTTAAAATGAGCGTAATGACTTTCTCTAAAAGCAGAGCCCTTTTGTTAAACTGAACAAACACTGTCCTCTGTTGTAGCTGCTGCTGAAAGGGTGGAGACCAAAGAGGCCACCGTCATGGAGCAGCTGAGTCCGGTTGTGCCCGTCAAACCTCTGATTGCTTCCACCGTGTTTCCTCTACCTCCAGCTGTTCCTCAGGAGATCAGAGAGCCCTCTGTACCCCATCAGCCCCCTGCACCGTTGGCTGACCCCCAGCAGCTGTTCCAGCCAATATTCCCACCTGAGCCAGCCAAAGCCCCCTCACCGCCTCCACAACCTCAGCCCCTTTACAGTGACGAGGTGAGAAGGAGCAGCTCCGTCAGAAACTACTGCATTAACCCGACACCTTTTTCACTCATCAAAACAATTTTTAATGAAATCTTTGTTGACTTGGTAGACACAAAAACTTTTGAGAGAATCCTCACATATTGCCTAGTGAAGTCCTTCGAGAAAAACATCACAAACACAATTGTGTGTTTTATCCATCACTAATGTGCCAATTATTTTGGGTCATCTCTGTAGTTACTCCAGCAACTTATATGAACTCACTTTGGAAATCTGGGTGGCGCTTAATGCCAGATTCCAATTTGGTCAAATCTAACTGAGACCAGTGGTTCTCAAACTTCTCAGCCTGTGACCCCTAAATAAAGGTGTCAAAGACCGGGGGACCCCCACTGTAGCTGAAGATGGTTGAACACAGACATGAACATAATGTGAAGAGAGGGCCATCTGTAAGGGGGAATATAGGGGAGAGCTTTTTGAATAATATCCACTGTTATCCAGGGAGTTTATTATTATTTGTGCCATAGTAGATAGTCATCTTAAAGATGTAAATCCTAGTTTAAAAAAAAGGTGGAAAAGGTGGTGAAATGGGATTTTAAAAACCCCAGAAATTGGTCAAAAGCTGCAAATTATAGTGGCCAAAAACTGACTGACTTTTAAAAAAGCTCCAAGTGTCAATAATAGCTTAAATGGGGGTAGTGGGGGTTGGGGTAATGTAATTTAAAAAGTAAGAATAATTAGTTTAAACTGCCACATAATGGGCATGGCAAACCATGAATGTGGTTAAATTGGCAAGTATAAACATGAAATACGGTGGAAAAAAGTAGCGGAAAGGGTTTAAAAGTGCTGAAAATGTCTTGAAAGTGGAAAAAATTTGCAGAAAACCATTGAAATTTGATGGAGAAGTGGCAGAAATGCATTAAAAGAGGCAAAATTATGATGAAAATAGGTCAAAATATGGCAAGTTTGGTGTAGTTGCAGAAAAAGGGTAAAAATAACAAAAGTTGTCTGAAATTGTTAAAAAAAAAATCTTACTTTTTTGGAGGCATCTGGCAACCCCCTCTCAGTATCTCGCGACCCCAAGGTTGAGAACCCCTTTTTCTAGCCAAATGTTTATACTCTTGAGGGCAGAGGCATTAAATCGGCAAAATATAAAACAGTCGCAATTAGGTTGTATAATAGCTGTTTGCCAGTTTTTCTGTATAATGAATTGTGATTGTGTTCACCCTGCAGGAGATCACTGCTGAGCTGGACAGTGTGATAATGGAGGTGGTTGATGCAACAGTTAGGGCAGTGGCTGATGCTGGAGTAAGCTACACTGAAGCAGCTTTGGCGTAAGTCTCTCAGATGGAATGAGTTTGTACTTGAATTTTGTGTCATCATCACTGGTGTTTCATGTGCAGGGAGAGCAGCGCACAGGTGGAGTCCATAGTGGGGGATGTTTTAGAACGGATGCTGCAGGAAATGTCGTCCACAGAAATAAAGCTAGAACAAGAGCGTCAGGCTGAACAGAAACGCAAACAGGAAGAGGCCAGGTTGGTCTGTTTGGTTATTTCACTACATCTACCAGATTCTTTACCAGTTATTCTACATATTTAACTTTTCCCCCTCCCTTCCATCATGCTTAATATACACTGCTACAACTTAAAATTCTTTTTTTGGTTCATTTCTGTCCATGCTAGGAGGAAGAAGGAGCATGAGGACTTCCTGAGAGAATTCAGCTTCTCTCTTACCAAACAGATTGTCTATGAAGTGGTAGATGAGAGCATACAGAAGACAGCAGCTGGGGAAATCCAGTAAAGTTTTGATTTTATTTTGTATTTTTATTTGTATTAACCTTTATGAAAAAAATCCTAGATTTGTTTCCTCCATTGATCAAATATGGCATGTGTTTCATATTAATCAATATATGCATTGGATAACCTCTAGAGTTCAATTGTGCATTTCACGTTTTCTACTGATTCCTCTTTCTGCTGATTTGTTTTAGGGCGGCACTAAATGAGAAAGCAGAGCATCTGGCTAAATGCACAGAGTGGGTCTGCTCCAGTTTAATCGAGGAGACTCTGAATGCAGACATTGCTGTGTTGGTGGAAGACATTTTGGAAAATGAGCTGCAGCTTATTCAAAAGTACATCAAAAGGTAAACAAAGTTGTGCCTACAATTAGGGATGCACCGGAATAAAAATTATTGGCCGAAAATGAGAAAACCAAGGCCGAAACACCGACATAAATATTATGCTAATTATTAGTTCCATTGCATTTATGGCTCTGATTTTTAAAATTAAAACTTTGCAATTGTATAAATGAATATTAATGCTTCAAAAAATAAATCAATTAAAACCAGAAAATATTTATTTAGCTCTGACATTCCAACAATGCACAATATAAAATAAAAATAATAAAAGATTAACTTGACCCACTCATACATGAAATAATATTGCACAGGCTTATAACTGGCTGTGCTGCTGAAAGAGAGTCAAATTAAATATGTTCTCACATTCTGAAATAAAGGTTGGTAAACCAGGTGCATACTGGGTTCACGATACGATTCTCTCACGATTTATTTTACAAAATGGGACTGTAGACAAATAATGATTGAAAAATATCCCTTAATTTTTTTTGGGTAAAAAACTAGACAATACTGTACTATATTCCTTCTATTTTTCATTGTCAAAAGAATCCCTTGATAAACTATTCAGAACAATCCAATTTAACTAAAAATAAATCTTGAATTAATTAAATAAAGGAATAATACAAATGAAGAAGAAGCCTATTAATTTAAATTTGGGTTCTATAGTAAACAATGTAAAACTGCATAATAGTTCTTTTTCTTTTTAAAAGTGCAACTGAAAATGTTTTTTGTGCCTTAAAAATTGGACTTTGAAAAAAAACCAGTCTGCATTGTATTTACGTCAGATATTTGTTTGGACCAGCAGGGGGCGCTGGTAACCCAGTGGTCGGTTGGCATGCAGCTAATCTGTGCAGTGAAGAAGAGATGCTATGCTAGCAGACAGAGCTAATAGAAAAACGTGACTTTTACAAATATTCACATAATATTATATATTTTTTCGGTGCTAAAGGGGTAAGTAAATATTTATGAACATGTTTAAGAGTAGAAGGCGGCCAGAAAGAAAGTATTAGCAGATTCCGTCGCCTTCAGCATTTGGACAAGAGAAGGATTAATATATAGCACCCTCTGCTGTTTAAAAAAAGTACTGAGTCAATTTTCAGAAAATTGATATCAACCGTGATACCTATGAATCGATTTTTAACTGCCTTACGATTAATCGTTACATCCCTAATTGCGGCGCAAATAGGTGCACGTGTAGACGTGGTTGAGACCGCCCTATTTAAATGAACATTTTACTCATTCAACGTGGAGAGGTGAGTGCACAGAAGCACAAAATGACATTTGAAGAAGTTAAATTGGAGTCAGGTGGACTTCTCTGTCTGCTGCACAAACATTTAATAATGTAGAAAACAAAATAAACAAATAGAAATGCTGTTTAATAGACTTTAAAACGTTAGTGCTCAGATGAAAAACAGTCGCTCTGTGAGTCCGTGGATAAGTTGGTCTTTTTCCAGACAAGCCTGCGCACTGACCGCAGCGTTTGCTACTCGCACCATCCTGTTTCGGTGAGAAAAGAGTTTTGGCCGAAAACCAAAAAAGCACTTTTGGGCCATTTTCAGTGGCTGGAATAAAATAGAATTATTAGAGAGCTGATATCTGATTATGAGGCACCAAGCAAGGTCATCGTGTCAAGTCAACATGAAAATGAATACACAGCGCTTTACCTACCATCCTCTTTCTTTATTTCTCCTTGGTTTTATCAGATGGCGAGATGTGGTGACGGTCCGACGTCAGCTGAAGAGACAGATGCGAGGGTTTCCTGCAGCCCCCTGCTGTGTTGACCCTCGCTTCAAGCTCAAGGCTCTGGCTCCCAGCGCTCCTGCTCAGCCCTCTTTGGTTGATCTGACTCGGGGATTTGTTGATCTGGGACATGCCGGCAAGTTGGCTGTGTCTAGCACCAGGTACGTCTCATGCATCGAGTATTTGATCTGTGGAAGAAAAAAATTCTGTCTTCAATGTTCCAACAATGAAAACCTTTTTTTGTGTGTTACAAAGGTTGTTAAAGATGAGACAAGAGGTCATCCACCAAATGAGAGTCCACTACTACTATCAACAGCTGCTAGAGTAAGTCCTGACAGTGTTTCAGGTTTAGGTGTACTGTATGTCAAGCAGCAGCTTTTTCACACCTTCTTTTTATTCTCAGTGATTTAGTGTGGGCGCCCCTGGATCTACCTGCGCAGGTGATGGAAAATATACCCGACCATCAGGATCGAATTTTTTGGAAAGCTGTCCTTCTCCTACCCAGTGACCACCAGAGTGTAACTGGTCCAGCAGATAGGTGAGCAGCAGGCACCAGTTAGCCTGTGTAGTGTAGCAGTAGGCTGGTTCATCTTTCTTTCGTTTTCTATGTATAATCGCTGTTAAGGGTGTAAGAAAATATATATTTGACAATATATTGCAATATTTCACTGCGCAATTATCGTATCGATCCAATAAATGTCCAAATCGATTCTTTTAATCATTTTTTTTAACGAAAACTTTTTTGAAAAAAATAATTCAACAGTTTTCTAAAAATACCTCTTATTTTTATATTTGTACCTCAATTACAGTTGGTTACCATTTACTTGTTCTCGCAAATTTTAAAATAATGAAATATATTGTATTTCATACCATTTTGTACTCGTAAAGGTGAAATTTGTAATTATTAGTATTGGAAATGTATCTCATTGTTTAGTATTAGTATTACTTCTTAATTACTCAGTGTTTGGTGCATGATAAGAGTACATGAACAAAAGCATACAAGAAAATAAAAATATATGTTTAACTAATATAAATAATCAACTTTAGAGCAGGGGTGAGCAATTGTTTTTTACATGAGAACAAGAAAATATTATGGAGGGCTGGACCAAAACTGAACTGAAATCTGCATAACATTAATTATGTATCTTTATATAAAGCAGTAAATAGCATTGTTTTGATAAGCTTGAAAGACTGGTACGAGTATATGTTACAATTGAGCAATAAAAGAGGTTGTCTTAGAAAAAAATGACATTTATTCACTAAAACTTCCCAAAACAATGGTTAACAAAATGTGAACATTTGTACAGTTTTTGATTCATTTTATTAGTGACCATTTTCAGCCACATTCAGTATGACATTGTATGACATCATATTTGAACAAAATGATGCCTACATTTGTTGGTTAGTCACATTCATACTCATTCTGTGTTTTTTCCAGTTCTTTTGTCTTATTTAGTGAGAGAAATCTAGTCTCCGTTGGTCTTTAACAAGTGCATCAAAGTGAGGTTGAATGTCTGAGGTGGAGATGCAAAGCACAGCTGACAGATGATCATCAGTGAGAGAGGATCTGTACCTGGACTTGTTAAACTTCATCACTGAGAATGTTTGCTCACATATGTAGGTAGAGCCAAAGAGCACAAAAATCTTCTGAGCACGTCTCCTCATGTTTGGAAACTTCTCTTGCTTAAGAGCAGAGTAGAAATCCAGCAGTGGTTGTGAGTTGAAGTGCATCAGACTGCAGGTCAGTGAGTTCCAGCTGGACATCACTTGTTGTATCATCCACATTGCAGGTAAATGGTGAGGAAATCAAGTGCATCTCACTCTCCATTGTTCTGAGATCTTCAAATCACCTCGAAAATTCGCCATGCAGTGCTCCTAACATAGATGAGTACCTGCGGAGGTGATCATCTAATGGTGTGACTTTTTTCAGGGTTTGCATGTGAGTCAGATTGCTCTCCAGTTGCCTTGAAAGAAACTGTAACTTGGCCATGAAAGCCTTTATCAGGTTGTGCATTTCATGGACGAAAAGGCCCTTGACTTGCAGTTTGGTGTTCAGTGCAGTCACATCAACAGCAAATGCAAAATCTGTCATCCATTTCTCATCTGAGAGCTCTGGGATGTCTTTGCCTTTCTTCTCACAAAACTCTCGGATCTCTGCTTTCAGATTCCAGACTCTTTTTAGCACTTTGCCCAGGCTGAGCCATTGGATAGCTGTGTGATAGCTGATGTCACCATGTTCATGCTCCTCTAAAAGTGCAACAAACTGCCTGTGATTCAAAGCTCATGCCCTGATGAAGTTCACTATTTTAGTTAAAACATTAATCACATGGTCAATTTTAAGCACTGACTTGCACAACACATGCTGATGTAAAATACAATGCAAAAATACCACTTTCTGATCTGCATTGATTTCACTCACTTTATCTTGCATACGTTTCAACAGCCCAACATTTATTCTTGTTAGATTTGGACAACCATGCGTTGTAAGACCCATCAGTCTGTCCCATTTCAGTCCCAGTGTGTCCATGCATGCATTTACCTCCGTGAAAAGATTGCTCCCTGTCGTTGTCCCTTTTATTGAGCGCATTGCTGCCAGCTCCTCCGTAATCCTAAAATCCGTTATCCCACGAACAAATACAAGTATCTGGGCTGTGTCACGGACATCACAGCTCTTGTCCAAAGCCAAGGAGAACAAGTCAGAATTTGCAACTTCACATTGCAGATGAAACTCCAAATTTCCTGCAATGTCCTCGATCCTTCTTGTCACTGTGCACCTGGACAGCGGGACTTCTTCAAATGCTTCTTTTTTTTTATCAGGATAAATCAGCGCTTACAAAATCTCCCTACCAAATCTTCCGATATCCGCGCCATTTCACCATCATTCAAGTTATTATATTTCTCTGAATGTTTCGTCTCGTAATGTCGACTCAAATTGTAATCCTTGAACACAGCAATCTGGTCCCCGCAAACCAAACACACCGCTTTACCTCTGACTTCGTTAAATAAATACTTGGCAGTTCATATCTTGTTGAAAACCCTGCATTCAGCTTCTACCTTTCTTATTTTAGTCGACATTAAATTAGGTGCATGTGTGCGCAGGCTCGGTTCAAAACAACCGGTGGACTGCTGAGGCGATGGTGCACGGGGAGCGGACAGAGCGGTATCTCAGTCTGGATCCAGTAAAAAGTGACCATAAGCTGTAAATGAACTGATATGCAGTGGGCTTATAGTACTTCATATTGAAATTGTGTTTGTGAACATGTGGGCCGCTGTGCCAGTTTTACTAAACTTTATAGCTACTGATACAGGCTCTCAGTTGAAATAGGTAAATTGTGTGTCAAAATAAAGTGGTCGCTCTCCATGGTGCTGAAGCACTGATTTGTTCCACTACTGCTTACGTACCAATGCGCAACGTAAAAAAGCAAAAGCTTCAAAATAAAAGCAATGCACATTCAATCCACCCATGACATAAAATAAGAAAATGTATTTATTTTGTAATTTCTTATGAACCTTACGCGGGATGGTCAGAGTCAACCATAGGGCCGCATGTGGCCCGCGGGCCGTAAAATGCCCAGGTCTGCCAAAGAGGATAAAATACAATAAATAGGAACTGATTCCCTGTATTCCGTATATTTGTATGCATTTTCTGGATGACGTCACTGGTGTTTTATGAGATTGGATGCGATCCCTTCCTTTGTATGTATATCATTTGTAAATATTGTTTGTACATTGTAAATATCTCTGTAAATAAAAAAAAATTAAATAAAAGGTAGTGGGGAAAACAAAACAAAAAAGTGTTCCCTCCTTTGGCTCCTATAGCTGGTAACAGTGCCTGCACAGTGGATCTCCTATTGCTTTACCATCTCTTTTTTGTTTAAAGCCAAAATAGTTCCAAATTAGTGAAGCTACTGACGACGACGCCACGGCAGACTCGCCGCTCGGGCCCGGTGCTTCTGCCATGTGTTGTCTCGTGTTTGTGACTGTAAGACAGAACTTTAGCTTGATGTTTGTTTTGAAGCGAGTTTTTATCGAAGCAAAGCTGTCTTCATGGAGTTAGTTCTTGCCGGCGGAAGCACACCAATAGCCAATCAGCTACAGACGGGTGGACCCAGCGTGTGCGGAAACAGCCTATCATATATCCGGACGTCACCAGTAACAGGCAAACAGCCAATTATTCAGCAGCTCTGGAGTTTGGTTGCAGTAGTTGCCATGTTGGTTTGTTTTCAAGTGAGTAGCGTGCAGTGAGAAGAGTAGAGGCAGCTGCTATGTAGCGGAAACTGGCACCGGTAGCATCGTAATCCGCAGTAGTACCGTCGTGTAGAATTTCTAGTATAGTAGGAACCTTTACCCGCTGGGTATCGTGCAACTATAGTTTTATTATTATTTTTGATCCAGTGCTCGTCTGAGAGCTTGTAATCACATACTTGCCTTTTCACCTTCTGAATTGATCATACAAAGCATTTCATCTGAACTGGATATTTAGCACTAATGGTTGAGCACTCCATTGTTCTTCAGGATTCTGTCGGACTGGCTGGAGGTGAAGTTTGGAGGTGACCAGGGCTGTGAGATGAGGGAGGAGCAGGCATATGGTACTCTGCAGACACTGTGTGTCATCAACACCCTGCAGGAGCACAAGCAGCGCACACACAAAGTGCACATCACCATCAAGGTGAGACCATTTTGAAGTGCTGCAATTCACAGCTTCAGTTGGACCACTATCCACTTTTACCTGTTTATTATTAGGGCTGTCAACTTTGGTCGTTTAGTCGACCAAGATTTTCATTGGTCGACCAGCAATGGTATCAGTTTCAATATCGTAAAAATAAAAAATGCAATTCACTTATATAGGATTAAATATCAATATAATGTATTTAATGCCTAAACATGATTCTATGTCCAGCAACTGCTCTGTGCGAGTGCGTGCTGTGCTGCAAAAAAAAGTGTTGCGCTTCATCTGTCAGTGCGCTGTCCTCAGACCAGATCAGATCAGACCAGAGCAGAGAGGGAACAAATTAAGACAGACTTGAAACAAGCATCAACTGTTAAAACAATCATTTTTCTACTCAACAACATGGGTTATCCTTATATTGGATACGTGGATTATGTATATTGATCCACTGCTGTCTCCAGGAGGTGCACTGCGCACCTGTGTTTGACATGCGTTTGTTTCCCCGTGCGCTGATCTGATGTTGACATCAACAGTTTATTAATAAAAGCAGGCTTACCAGTAAAACTAACGTAAATACTGTATGTCAATTGTATAAGGAAAAAATAGGTTTTAATTGGTTTCAGGTCGGGCTCTGATATAGATTACTAATGTCTGTTGGACCTGTAGGTCACCTGAAATGTTTATTAATAATAAAATGTAAACATTTATATTCAATTTATATTTGTATTTTTTTATTTATATTTAACTCATTGAGTGCCATTCACGTCTATAGACGTGAATTTTATTTGGGGTTGTTGGAGACAGTGTTACGAAGCTCTCCGGTGAATATCTAACTTATACAATGATGTAGTGACCAACTGGTGACATGTAGGTGGCAGCAGTGCACCTTTGGATGAGAGATCACCATTATAGGCAGAGCTCAGAGGAAGAGGAAAGGAGTTAACGAGATAGAAAATAGAGCTACGAGAGTTGATGCTGAAGCTCAAAGCAGCTCACAGCAGCGCACACCCGACCAGAACATTTGTGGAACACAGTGGACTATTGGACAGTGTGGCGATGGTGACATAAAATGATAAAAAAAACGGGGCAAGCAGTGACCCTCGGCATGTCCGGGATGAGGAGGAAGTTGCGTGTGTGGGAACTAACAGGGGGAGAGACTTGGAGGACAGCCAAAATACAGTAAGAAATCCATTAAACTCTGACCTAGATAGCAAAATAATAATAATGTTGCCATCAATAGCCCGGCCATCACCCTCTCCAGACTTGTTTGAAATTATTTTTGTTTTTTTATTTTTGACTAGTGCCTCCAGTTTATGGGAAGTTGTTTGGCTCCGGGTGCATATTTGTGATTCCTTCCTGTCTCATAGGCATCCCGTGGCCCGCTGACACAGGACTGTCTGTCTAAGATGGAGGAGCATGGTGAGCTGCAGGGTTCCAGAGCCCTCATCATGCTGCTTCCTGCGCTGCCAGCTGCAGAGGCCGGGCAGGAGGAGCAGGACATCCCTCTGCTGTCTGCTCTGCTTCAGCTCAAACAGCTGCAGCAGGTCAGCAGCTGGTACTGCCCTCTGCCACTCGTCCTCTTTGTACCTGAGACACACCCAGGAGCTGCTGATACCCGCAAATATGAAGAGGGTAAATATTTAGCCCTAAAACACTGATTTTCAATTTCGCTATGGTACAGTATGTTTTAAAGGTGCAGTCTGCAATTTTGGAAAGCTACCAAGATATCCGATAGTTATCTTGAATGCGTACCTAGTATAAAGATAACAAATCCTCCGAAGCAAAACAGATTATTAGCAGAAAGATCGCAACCTCTGTATCACTCTTCAGACCCTTTGAATGCCTCATTTGTGCTTGATATTCTGTACCTTTTTCTGATTACATAGTGCAGTGGTTCTCAACCTTTATAAAGGGGAGAGCTTTTTGGGGTCCATCCATAAAGTCTATGAATGTGATGAACTGTTATAACCACTTGTATTTATTTATCTGAGTAATATCCACTGTTATCCAGGAAGTTTATTATTTACACAATAGCATCTAGTCATCTTAAAGATGTAAATCCTTGTTTTAATGTTAAATAAAATGGGCTAAAAGTGACCAAAAATGGTGGTAAAATGGGATTTTAAAAAGCTCAGAAAGTTGCAAATTAACTCACTCAGTGCCATTGACGAGATATCTCGTCATTTCAAATCCAAACGCTCAGTGCCATTGACGAGATAACTCGTCATTTTAATTTTTTCACGGGGATTACTAGAAAACACCCTGGCGGAGGTTCCTCATCAATATCTAAGCTGTGGGGTGTTGTAGTGACAAACTGTGTCCTGAAGATGGTAGCAGTGCACCTTTAGATGAGAGATTAGCCACTGATGCTACCCAGCAAAGCAGGAAGAAGCAGGAAAAGAAGGGAGATTATTGCGCTACAGAGTGATATTGTGACGTATCCAGCAGCTCACAACACCACATACTAACACAGAACATGCATGGACCTGAGTGGATTATTGATAATGTTGTGATTGTGAGATAAAACCATCAACTAACTCGGCCAAACAGGTCATCACTGCGTGTCGGGAGGAGGGGGGGTGTGGAGGTGGGTACAAAATACCCCCAGCCTGTGAGCCAGATAGCAAAATAATAGGTGACACGTAGGAGGTAGCAGCGCACCTTTGGATGAGAGATCATCCATGCTCCGCAGAGCTAAGAGGAAGAGAGGAAATGCGTTTACGAGACAGAAAATGGTGCGACGTACAGAGTTGACGTTCCCAGCAGCGCACACTCCACACTTTTTTTTTTGTTTTATATAAGGAAATGATGTTCAGATTTTTTTGATGAAAGTAGAGGCTTCAATCTTTCAGAATCTGGTGTCAGATTTCAGATAGTCGTAGTAGAAAATATTCTGTGGGTCTTTGAAATCAGTCAAAATGTTCAAAAACGGCTGGCACTGAGGGGGGTAGAAAATCTGAAATGGCTGGCACTGAATGAGTTAAAATGGCCACAAACGAACAGAAAAATTGGTTAAAGGAAAAAAAAAAGGCTCAAAGTGTCCATATTGGAACAATTAGTTTAAACTGGCAAAAAATGGGCAAATCGTGAATGTGGTTGAATTGGCAAGAAAATAAGCATGAAATGATGAAAAGAGGTTAAAATTGAAAAGGTAGGAAAAGTGGTTAAAAGGGTTTATAAGTGCAGAAAAATGTCTTGAAAGTGAAAACGTGAGGAAAAGACATTGAAATTGATGGAGAAGTGGCAGGAATGTTGCAAAAATGCATTAAATGAGCAAAAATATGGCAAGAAAAAGTAACGAAAATTGGTTAAATGATGGCAAGTTTGGTGTAGTTGCAGAAAAAGGGTAAAATGACCAAAAAATGGCTCAAATTGTTAAAAAAAAGTCTTAAATTATTGAAGGCATCTGGTAACCCCCTCCCAGTGTCTTGCGACCCCAATGTTGAGAACCCCTGACATAGTGGATTGAATAATCTCAGAATGGAAGGCACATTTCACCCTTTATAACAAAGTGTCTGTGAACAGGATTGCAGACTTCACTTTTAATTCAAACTGCAGTAAAAATAAAATGAATGTTTCTGAACTGAACCTGATGCCCTCCTTGTTTCTGCAGCTCTGATGCTCAACACACTGATAAATGAAGGTGTGATATCAGAGTACACGTTCTACTTCATCCCAGAGAGCACAAACGACCTGCAGGGATCTAAACAGGTGCAACCAACAAAAATACACACGTCCTCCTGTTAAACAGTAGTATTAGCCAGGGTTGAGGTTAATTACATTTTTCAATTACAATTACATCTTCAATAATCCATGTTCAATTACAACAGTTATGATTACAGTGACTGTCATTTTTTCAATTAAAATTAGAAATATTATTTCCCCTCAAAAGTAAATTACAATTACATTCTCAATTATGAAAGTTTAAACTCAATTAATCACAATTACTGAGCCTTTAATAAATAAGCCCATAAAACTTAATGTTCCTCTTGTGTTAGCTTTCTGTTAGCATCTTTTAAGACAACGGGTCAGTTTTGACCCATGTCTTAAATTAGCTGTAAAACGCACTGAAAAATATTATCTATCATCAAATTTGTTTTGCATCTCTAGGTTACCTTGTTAGGCTTCCTTATCCAAGAAAATATTAGGAGTCATATTTTTGGTGTGGGCGTCTGAGCTTTTTTTTTCCGGTCAGTATAGCCCTAGATTTATTCTTAGTTTTTTAAATGGTAAAATGATCCTGAAGAGAACTGACAGATAGTGGGAAAGGTTGATATGAAACATATTTTAATAATTGTAACTACATTTGTGTCAGCGCTTAGAACTGTAACATGGTTCCACGGGTTTACGTTGAATTAAATTGAATTTGACAGTTTTTATAGAATTTCCATGACAATAACAAAATCAATTATCTGAACTCGATTACAGTTTCTATAGCAACAGATTTTTTCAATTACAATTACAGTTGTAATTGTGTCATAATTGTAATTACTCATCTATTATGCTATTACAATTATAAGTGACCCCAACCCTGGTATTAGCTGTTATTATTTGCAGTGGTCATCTGGAGAAAGTTTTTTTTTTTAAATATCTGTTTTGTTTGTTCTTCTCCTCTATAGCTCAGCCATGCTCTGTGCTGGCTGCTGAGTCGTGCTCCCTCATCTTTCCCGCTGTCGTGCCACACCCTGGACCAGCTCATCGAGGGCGCTCTCAATCAAATGTTCAAACCGTTGGTTTGCTCCAACAGCCACGAGCGTGCTGAGGCCTTCCTCCCTTCCCAGGACCCTGCACCTATCATCCAGCTATTCAATGCGGTCGTGGCCCACATCGCTGACAAAGTGACCTCTGAGGAGCTCTGCAAACTGTCATGGCCACCAGGAGAGTTCTGCCTGCCTGAGACACGAGGGATCGTCCCATACCTGGACTGGAACTCAGCTGAGCAGCTGGCGTGGCTGAAAGAAACTATCCTCACCCTGCAGCTGCCACAGTGGAGTCACTGCTGTATCACAGGTCAGAAGTTTGTTTAGTCTTTTTTTTTTCATGTTATATGTTACATATAATATATGTTAAGGTTTTGTTTATTCAGACAAGTTTTTTCACGAAATGTTATCTAGTTTTTACACCGATTTGATTGGCTATATCCGATCGGCCAATATTTTTGCATTTTATACAATTAATGTGATCGGCTGTAATGTCTTAATTTTCCATCAGATCATTGACGTCATTGTCGTGATGAAACTTTCTGTAGATGCTCCCATTGCAGTGTTTTATCTGTCTCATTTACATCGGAGTTGTTTGCTTTACATGAAATGACTTTATTTCACTCACATTTGTGCACAAAAGTGCAAAATTGTCTTTCTGTTGGAGCGGAGCGGCTGAGCACCGGACTTCTTCCCATGTTTACTGGCTCTGAAAGTGGGGACAGCGTCTGATGTTAGCACCTGTGTGTGTTTGTATGTGTGAGCGCGATTGTTTTGTTTATTCAGCCTGAGCATGTTAAAGGGATCCTTCACTGTTTTTACAAATGTGCCCTAAAACATTTGAAATGTCCTTATTAGAAGATCTATGCCTAACAAAACACATTATTTTGCACCACATTTGTTTTATTAACTTTTAAAACTGGGACCACTTTACCCTGTGCACCGTCATGTTGAAATGACGTCATTGATGACGCCAATCGCCCTTTCAGTCCATTGAGTTCTAAAGGAGGTGAAGAATTCACAGCAGCTTTTTCAATCAAAATGACAACTTGTGCTGATTTGGGTTCCTCTAAAAACCAGTAAAAGTTAAAAAAGTCTATGTAAACCTCTTTTCTTTTTTTTTTTTACCAAATTTTGATAAACAAAAGCTGTGCCCCGAAAAAATATGTGACCGCAGGGGGCGACATTTCCATTTTCAGTTTTCATTAGTTGTCAGTTATAATCATCAGCATTAAAATAAATAAACACTTGAAATATGTCAGTCTGTGTGAAATGAATGTATACATTATACAAATTTCACTTTTTGAATGGAATTCCTGATTTAAATCAACCTTTTCATGATATTCTAATTTTATGACCAGCACCTGTATAATCAATGCTGTGAAAAATGGACTGACTTCCCAAAAAAAAAAGTTGGCTTTGTTTTACTTTATTTCCTGTTTGTCTGATCATGTCCTGGTTGTGGTTGTCTTTCTCTGAAAATTCAAATAAAAGTAGGGAAAAAAAATGGAGCGTTCTAGAGCGGAGGGATGCGCTCCTGTTTACTTTCGCTTTCATATCGGACACTGCTGTTTGTTTCAGGGGGGTGGTGTGCGCTCCACATCCGCTGTGCATGTGGACTATACGCAACACCAGGTTTTGCGATGCCACAGTCAGGAAATATGTCTTTGCTCCACTAATGCTAATGCTGATGGAGGCTTCACGTAGTTCCAGTGTGGTCTGCCTCCGCAGCTTCATCTCAAACTCTCTAGTCTAGTAGTCGACACAGCTGCTGTTCAGGGGCTAAATTAAATGGTTTAGCTCACATTTGCACCTGCAAGTGCTCGGTCTGCATTGCATTTTGAAATGTAGAGCCATGACGCTCTTGTGCGTGCAATGTTTTGTTCAGGTCCTGCGTGGAAATAGCCAACTCTTCCACTCCCTCACAGTCATAAGGATGCATTTAGGTCCCGAAACATGGTACTGTTTGATTTTCCCTGAATCTTTATCAGGGAGTACCAAAGAAAACAACACGACTTTATATGACTGGTGATTGTTTTTTTTAAAAACTCACTGATTGGTCATCCGTGATTGGCCCAAAAATCCTGATCATGTAAAGCCTAATTTTATCTCCTAACGTTTTGACTGTCAACTGCCAGTCTTCCTCAGAGGTGATTGCTTTGATGTATCCCTACGAGTTCTCTCATAAGGAAAGCATCAAAGCATCTACTGATCGCTTTCTTGTGTTCTGATGAGTTGTGAGACTGACAGTCGACATGTCAGGAGATAAAAACTCCTGAAAAAAAAATAGTCTGAATAAAAGAAACCTTAACATACAGAATATGTGCAATGTTGGCCTCATTTTGTATCTCTTGCTTCAGTAACTCTCCTCACTATCTCATCTGTCTTTAGACTCGTGGTCTGAGATCTGCTCTGGCACCTTTCAATACGCCGCTCAGATCCCAGCCTCACATCTTAGTCAGCCTCTTCTGATGTCACGGCTGCAGAACCTTCTGGAGCGAGTCAGATTAAAGACTTTGTACACACAAAGGCCCGTGAAAAGTGGTCAGAGAGACAACAGCGAGGGTTCAGCCTATCAGGAGATGCCATGGGAAGAAGTGGTGATGCTGTTCATAGATCACAAGCTAAAAGACTGGAGGCTGCCCAGAGCCCCAGTCTGTGAAGGTATCAACATTGACCTTTGACTGAGGTCACCTGATGGTGTTGACATTATGTGTCTTTGTTTTCCTGCTTTCTAAGATGCTCTGACGGAGGATGGCGAAATCCTGGTTTACTACATGACAGACTCGCTGAAGGGCTTCACCCCCCCTGAGGAGTGGATTCACACTGTGAACAAGACCCACAGAGAAAAGAAGGAGGAGGAGTACGTTCAAAGTTACTGCTCCATCTTTTCACATAATGTACCTGATATAGGAATGCTGAGTCAGCACGCACATTAGCAACAGACTTTTTTGTTATTATTACTGACTTGGCTCCTTGTGTAAAATCCTTAACATATATGTAAAGCAACAAGTGTAAAGTATTCACATCATATTAGATATTTGTATTTGGCTAATTTAAAGCGTGAGCACTTGTGTTTATATTAAAATACTGTCATTTATGACATGTTGATGTAAAATGTCAAAATCCCATAAACAGCACACTAACATACGTGTACTACGAAGCTGGATAAGTGTATCTCATCAGAGAGCACCTGTACTACGAAGCAGGATATAAACATGTTCACTTAACCCAGGTGATTTCAACCTGGCTACGTGTGCGTTGTTGTGATAGGGGTGGAGATTGCAGCGTCAGACCAATCACAAACATGGATAAACTGTGTAGAACATTTATGTCGCAATTAAAGAATAATTCTTTAAAGATATGAAGAATTAAAATAGATAATAATTCAGACCAAAAACAACACTGTTGTTTCAGAAAAAGCAGGAAGGAAGGGTTGCAGGCAGATTATTGTTGACTGTTAATGCCTAAATTATTGAGATTATACAATATACATTAATGGTAGAATAAAACGACACTTTACTTTCACTTTACTAAGGCACAGACCGTGTCTGTTGCTCTGATACTGCGTTCATACAGCTCAGCCTACATCATAAGGTGCACAATATTTGTATTGTATTACAGGAATGAGGCTCTCTGCATCGCTACATAATACATAAATGAATTAATTTATAGTTTGAAAGCGCTCGACACATGCAGGCTTTACCAGCTGACTAATGTAGGTCACTCCATCTGATAAAAAATGATGTTTCATACAGGATGTCATCGGTAAATGAAGGGATTGCATCAAACATGAAGATTTTCTCTGCTGTCAGATCCACTCAGTGACGTGTTCACAGAATGATCCACCTGTTTTTGGTCAGGTCAGAAGGCGGTGCTTTATGCTCGCTTGAATCTTATCCAGAACTTATCCTACTCCCGACCAGGTTATCTGTTCAGCCTGAATTACCATAGAGACTTACCCTGGTAAGAAGTTAGCCAGCGTCGTAGTACAGGGGACACAGAATAAATCCTGGAAGTTGGCGCAGTAAGGTACAGAACCTAGAGGCCTGTGGCTGAACAACAACATACAAAATCCATTTCATGATATATTGCGGTATTTCATTGCGCAGTTAATTTATCAATCTAAAAAAATGTCCAAATTAATTTTTTTAATCATGTTTTTTAACTTGTGCATAGTATGTAAATGCTAGGTGTCAGTGAATCACATCAGACTTGGTTAAACTACCTTACTCCTCAATGCATTTTAGCTTGGATGTTGATTGCACTTTATTTTCATAAAATGTACTGGGCACTTTTATAGACGTATGTATTTCAGTTTCCACTTAGTTAGGTGGTTTTGAAATGAGCTCCGTTTCAGATCTCTAAATAGTGTGTAATGGATGTCACCTGTCTAAATCATTTAAGGTCTAAAATATCAATTTTTGTTTATACTTGATCGAGTTCTCATCACAGATTCATTCTTTTTTCTTCATTTTTGTATTTTCTTAGGGCAAGTGCAGCTGGTTTTTCCACACCGGCCACTGTCAGCGCTCCCCTCAGACAGAGGCTGTTCCACACTGCAGTGGACCCTGACCATGAGGCACCAGTAACCCAGTTGGACATCTCCTACACTCCCTCACCTCAGGAGCGGCTGGTCCATCGAGTGCTGCACAGCATTGAAGAGGAGAAAGCAGAGAGCAAGAGGTAGAACAGCTGATGGGTTCTAACCTTTAAATTAATTAGGATGACCAATAACATAATTTGACTTCTGGAAAAGAGGACGCCCGGGCCGACCTCTTCATACTCAAAGTACTTTTCATGAATCTACATTGTGACGACAAAATACAGTATAGTAACTAAACAAGTTATTGACCATAAGGTTTAAACAAAGACTTAAACAACATCTAGAATCAGTGGTGACTGAAGTCAATCACATTTATTATGCATTATAAAATTGGTTCCCAACCTTTTTTGGATTGTGACCCCATTTTTAGACTGGGCTACCGGACTCAAAACGCCACTCACTTTGTTCTTCTTTTTCTTTTTCTTGTTGTGCGCACTAGTTAAAATAGCTGCTCCTCTGTTATTCATGAATGGGTCGGGCTGATATTTGGTAGCAATAATCTATGTATGTGTACGCATTGACGCCTGGGCACCATTTTCCATTTGTGGCTCCAAAAGAAAAATAAAAAACAAAAGTCGATTTCTCATTTATTTGCGATTCAAATATTACGACCAATTTATAAATGGGGCCCATTACTCCATACGTGTCACGGGGGCGGCAGGGGGTCCCCATTTTTCAAATGACTACACCTCTGTTAATGCTTGTTAAATTGGGCTGTAATTTCACATGGATATTCTATGAGCGGATGTCAAGAGCCTCTCGAGGACCTTTTTTTACTCAGTGGAACCGAGTCATTTGACTGAATTCTCGGGAACGTGGTACGTGCTATTTGACGCGGAGATGTTCCGCGGGCCCAGCCGTAGTTCATTCAAACTTGTTGTAGCGCAAATTTTATAGTGACCCCAATTACTTTTTGTTTGTTTTGTTTTTTTTACAAGAATTAGTTTTTAATCGTGTTTGTTTTACTATTACAAACACAGACTAGCCAGGATTAGTGTACAAAGTGATGAGATGTGCCAGCTCAGATATTTTCGTACTGTATTTATGTATTTAATTTTTTTTTCTTTATATTTCACTTTATTTAAAATAGATGTAGATATGAGACCGTGTAGTTACAGAATACAATTGTTTAAAACTGTGTTGTTTTAAGTTTAAAAATAATACTTTTTTTTTTTTTTTTTTTTAATTAAAAAATACATTTTTAATCAGTAAATAATTACATAAATTACCAGTCATTTCAGGTGACCTTATTTAAATTCCAGGCGACCCCACATGTGCTTCATGACCCCAAGGTTGAAAAACACTGCATTATAACAATCTGTCTGTGAAAAATGTCATAATCCTTCTTCAAATCTCTCAATCATTAAAACAATGAGAAAAATATCCTCCTAGAAATAGAAAAAAAACAAACTTACAGGCCATTAAATAATCATTAATAAATAACTGAAAGTTTGTATCATAGCGTCCCATGCTGACTGAGCTTTATTCTGTCTGTCGTCTGTGGAGATGGGAGGTGATGAAGTGTAGACCAGATGATGGAAAATTTACTTTAACTTTCTACATTCTAAGTTTCTCTCAGTGACTCCTTCATTTTCAAATCCCGCTCTGAACCTCCATGGAGGTTTTATCATCCTGGAGGATCTTCCTGCTTATCATTTTTTCTCTTTTAAATTCATCTTGGACTTTAGTTTTTTTTAATGATTCTGTCACGGTTGAATAAAATCACTGTAATAACATGATACCGGCTGTGAAGAGCAGCTCCTTTGCTTTACTGAAACTGCTGGAATTTCTCCTATAGAGAAAATATTAACAGAGTTACTGTCATTTAGATGAACGTGTTCCTCTAGATGCGTTCGGGGTCCCTGCAAAACCCAGGCTTTTTGATGAGTTGTTAAAATCCAGCCGGTCAAGACATTTAAAGAGGACATGTCTGGGTAAATCTGGACGTATGCTCACCCTAAATCATTGTTTCTCAAATGGGGGTACGCAGTGGCACTACAGGGGGTACTTGAGAGAGAGAGAAAACAAATGAAAGCATTATAAATATGGGGTTGTATAATGTTTATTATTACTATACTGGGTATTACCAGCAACTCACAAAACGACTACAAAAACACACAAAATAAGAGAAAAATATACTGAAAAATAAAAAAAAAAAAACAGGCAAAAAACAACAAAATACACAAAACGACAGAAAACACACACTAAGAGAGAAAAACATTTACTATTACAGCAACACACAAAATGACAACAAAGACACACAACAAAAGAAATAAAAATACACAAGATCACAACAAAATACACAAAAATAACAGAGAAACAACCAAACAACACCAAAAACACACACACTAAAAGAGAATCATTTAAATAATACCAACAAGACACAAAAACACACGAAATAAAACAAAAGTATACTGAATAATAAATAAGAACAGACAGACAACAACAAAATGGCACTAAAAACACACAAAATGATGATAGAAATGATCTTGATTAGAACATGAACTGAGTCCTGGTCCCACATGAGGAGGGAGATGACCGGAATTGATAAAAATTATAGAAATAAATCTAATCAGGAGGCACTAAATTTACTGTTTCATTCCACTTATTTAAAAATGAGATTCTTTAAAATGTGTGTTATCACTGTTTCATTCCATCATTATGCTCTATTGTTGTTTTTCACAAAATTTTTAGCAAAATGTTCTAGTTGGACAAATGGGGTACTTGGATTCAAAAGTAAGAGAAAAGGGGGTACTTGAGCTAAAAAAGTTTGAGAATCACTGCCCTAAATGAATATTACTTTCATCCACTGCCTGTTTCACACGTCAACGTGTGTGTGTGTGTGTGTGTGCGTGCGTGCGCAGGAGCATGGAGCAGCTTCAGCGCTGGTTGAATGGGAACCCAATGGATCACCTGACCTTGCCGTTATTCCTTCCCTCCTCCACACTACTGTCAATGCCCACAACACCATCACCCACTCCTACGGCTAAAAGCCACCAGCCTCGTCCAAAACACGTATGTATTTCTAAAGTTTGGAATTGCTCCAAAACCTGTTTCTAATGACGCAAGAAAGAATCATCTGGTGTTCTAAAGTCTGCACTGTGAAAAGTCACATGTCCTGTTATTTTGTGTTAGGGATCAGAGCCTGAGGAGATGTCGGAGGAATCATCCAGGCTGAGGAGACCCTCTGCATCACCACAATTCCTAGTACAACAACTGCAGAGGCAGATATTGGCGAGCCAGGAGGAAGAAAGGGCGTGCAGACTGGAACTGAGCAGCCTACTGAGTATAGTTGATGACTGAAGTGTTTTTAAACACCCTGAAACTAAGAACGCTTTTCAAAAGTCGTTTGTGAGGTTTACTCACCATGATACGTGTTTTTTTTCCACTGCTGTTCTGTTCATTGTGTTAAGATTTATAGTTGATATTCTGGGTATACATGAATTTTGTTTCGATAATATTGGAAAGAAACCCATAGTTTTTATTGCACTGTTTATAGTTAACATTTACTTTTTTTTCAGAAGTGAAGGGAAAAGTTTTACCATCCTTTAACAAAATTTCCTGTATTTGTAAAGCTAAGAAGGTTCCAATGTTTTGTAATAATTATTGATAAAATTGTCAATAAAATATTTTAAAGTCTTTTTTCAAACCCCTTTATTTGGTATTTATTTACAAATCAGTCATTTGGATTTTGGTATACACATATAATTAAAAAAAAAAGTTTAAAACTATGAGAAACATTTGCTTTACAGTATTTTCAAAAGCAGATGTTTACATGCATGTGCATTTTTTTTTATATATCTTGACCTGCTTTAACTTTTGGTATCAAGTCATTAAAAAATATTTATCAAAATGAATATTGAAATGTTCTTCAATGAGGTATTTTAAATGAAAATGTTTTAGCCATATACCAAAACCAATTTAAATTGAAAAATGATTCATTTTGATTAATCACAAAGTCTCTAATTTTTTGACTAAATAGTAAAGACACAAATGTACTACACAGTAATATGGCCCAAATACAAAAACGATGACTTCAATCAAAAAAATATATATTTTCAAAGAAAAAAAGTGTGCAAATACAATCATTTGGGTCTCAAATATTTTTCTGCATTTAAAGTGATTTTTTTAATTATTTTTGATTGAGTTGTTTTTTAAATTTCATGAATGAATATTAAAGACGCAAATATACCTCCATAAAACACAAGCTCCTCGTTTGTTGCGCCAACTAGTCAAATACAGCTATGTCGACAGCGACCTGTTACGAAGTATAGTATTTATTTATTTAGTTAGTTAGTTATTTAGTTATTTGACAGGGACAATGCAGTCAGACATAGTTACAGCAAAAGATGCAACTAATGCGATGCATACAGAGTGTATAGCTAATGCTAATTCTCAACTCCTGTCACTGGTTGAGCTTTTCCCAACATACAAAACATATACAAACACAATAACTTATTTGCAATAGTAAAGTTCATCTGTTAAACTGAGCGTTCTGATTGGATGATCGGTCAATAAGCCTGCCCCCTTTCCCCGCCTGGCTATCGTTTGATTGGGCAGTCAAGACTCTGCTCATGTCGCTCCATGTGGATAACTTGTCGTACGGCACAGTGCGGGTTTCTGGGTAATGTAGTTTTAGATGGCTTTGACTCTGTGCTGATTTTGTTTGCTGGAACTACAGTTCCCAGGTTGGGAGCAGCAGCCAGGGGCGGGTCTCCAGCGGTACCTGAAAAGGCGTTTGTTTAAATGTCAGCAGAGGTTTTTAAACTCTGTTAGAAACACAATGACCGAGGGGACGTGAGTACTATTCTGATCATATTTACTATATAGTGTTTTTATAATAGTTTTTGATACAATTATGTAAAATTGTTAACCTGAGTAAGGAATTTGTTAACTTGGATTTTAGGATAACGCATGTGACAGAAGCTTGGCCAAAATGTCTATTGCTTTCATTTATTTACTCATAAAAATACAATTATAAGCCTTTTTTAATGAATAAACTTGCAAATCATCCTGTTTTCTTTTTTGTTGAAAACAAGTTTTTAATCTAGTATAGTAATTAATTTGAATTTTATTATTTTTCCATAAGATCTAGTTAGGTTGATAAAAGCCCAAGTCAGATTATATTTATCATTATAGAGGCTATTTTGTCATCTAAAACATATATTACAGTGCCTAAATGTATATTAATCATACACTCATCTAAAACACAACTTTCAAGCTTTCTACCTCAAAGTATAATGGGGTCATATCATGTCATTTCATCAAATATATGCCAGACCCTCAAAATTGGAAAAAAAAAGTTTGGGTTTTCAGAATTTTTCGAGATCGTAGTGTGTGAATAATTTTTGAAATGACATGGAATGACACAATGTTAATATAATGATTGTAAATCCTTATTCAATTCCTCTACACACTTTGTTCTGAACTCAGGGTCACATGGTGTGCCGTCTGCCTATCTCTAGCTCACATTGGGCACAAGGCCAGGTACAGACCCCTGTCTGTCTCAGAAACAACCATTAACAAATGAGCGGGAGGAGGACATGCAAACATAATATGAAGGTTCCCCACCCAGAAACCACACCCAGGCCTTATTGTTGTAAAGCAGAAGTTTTAACCAATATAACACTGTGTTGACACATCCTACCTTGTCTAAAACAGCCAAAATAGATTGAGTACAATTCTTACTGCAGAACTATTGTGACATCTCTGTGGTTCAGTGGTTTATATTTTATGCTATTGCTAAGAGTATTTCTAAAAAAAAAAAACAAAAAAAAAAAAACACACAACTTGTATTTAACTTAACCCTTTAAAGCCTGAATCATTAAATACCGTAATTGACAGAAAATTCTGATGTTTTGAATTACATTCCAAACTGAGGAAATTGGCACCTAAACACGCTTTGCTATCTTCTTATAACTTCCTCCTGCTTTGTGAGCATCAGTTATTTTCAGTTTCAGAGTTGGTGTGTTGTTTCCTTTTCTGTTATTTTGAAAATGTAAAGGATGGAAATAAAACTCAATTCTTTTTGACATGTTATGGGAATGTCTCATCTGTAATTTGAAGCCTTTTGGAGATTTTTTCAGCTTCCTCTGGCTTCATTATTCACATTTATACAAATGAGTTTGCTATTAGCAGGATTAGGTCAGAAGTACTTGATTGATTTTGACATTAAACCAAAGATAGATCTTTTTACGCCATGGAAGATTCCATTAAATGTTGGAGACAATCCAAATCAACGTACACATTCTGGATCAGTTTTGTTTCAAATATTCAAGTATTGAAAAATTCTATTTCTTATTATTGGTGATGTTTATGTGGCAATGTTTATAGCACTGAGTTTGCACATTTTATTACATTTTTTTGGACAAATTGGGGGTACCAATACCTTTGTAGCTTGACGATAAGCCACAGCCAGGGGTGGATTGGCCATCTGGCATACCGGGCATCGTCCCGGTGGGCCGGTCCGGTCTGCTACGTTTTTTTTTTTGACTAATGAAGGCAGACATGTTAATAGGTGGCCAAAAATGTTCCAAAAGTGTCAAAAACATGCCAAGAAAAGAAAGAGTAAAAAAATCACTAAAATTGGTCAAAAGCAGTCAAGAGTGGCCAAAAAATTAAATTAAAGAGAAACCAGGTGGTATGTGATGGCAATGGGTAAAATGTAAATGGGCCAAATGTGGCAAACAATAGTGATAAAGAGCAAAAATGTAGGGAATAAAGGAAACAAGTGGTATTTATTGGGAGAAGTTAGCTTATTTGGATGAAAAGTGACAAAAATATGTTTAAGAAAGAACAAAAATTGGATAAAAGTAGCTAAAAGAACTTGCCAAAATGTACAAAAAACTGGAAAAAAAATGATATCATCAGTAGGGTAAACCTAACCTGTCTCACGACGGTCTGTCTAATAGGATTTTGTTTTTAGCTACTTCTTATTGGTAAAACGTTGCTAAAGTCTGAAAAAAGTGTCAGAACCTTTTGTAAAGGGGCAAATATGGGACAAAAGAAGTTGTAAAATAGGCAAAAAGAGGGTAAAATGTTTCCCCTGTTTAAGGTTTTCTGTGGAATAAGCATAAAGAGCCATGTTGAACATGTTGAGCATCACTTAATAACAGCTTCTACATGGTGTCGCTGATAATGTTGTGCGCTGGTTTGAACACAAAAGGCCAGTGCTTAATTTATGTCCCAGTCCACCCCTGGCCACACCCACTTCCTTACTTTTTGCAAGAAAATGGAATTGCCTGTACTAAACATTGAATAATATAAGAAGATTAGGATGAATTCCAGGCTAATGCATTTGAACCTATACTGTATGGTTTTTAATGGTGATGGACATTTCTTACAAGCCTTTAAAGTGTGACTGATCAGGATTACTGGTCTAGATCAGTGGTTCTCAACTGGTCCCACCCTGGGACACACATTTTACCAAGGACATTAAATTGTGACCCACTTTTTCTTGGAATTCAACCAACCAAATTTAGTTTTTCAAAAATAGATGTTGAAAACACATATATAATATTTTTTCCAACATAAATCTACATATTTTCCTGTGTAACATGCATTTCACAGCATGCCTATCTAAAGAAAAGTTTCTTTCAAAATAAAATACAACATGAGTGACATTAAGCATTTATATCATTTTGACCCACTGTCCGCAACCCACCCAGTACAGGTCCACAACCCACTTTTGGGTCCCGACCCACCAGTTGAGAATCCCTGGTCTAGATAACTGCCAATATCTGGCATAAAGTAGATTTGGCGCTTGGTGGAGGTTTATGCTCCCTCAGTCCTCTTGTTTTAATAATACAGTAAATTACTTTAAACTACATTGCACCTTAGCGAAGCAATATTATCTTTTAAGAAGTATCAGGCTTTTTATAATGATTATTGGATGAATGATCAGATACTTTGTATTCCAGGAGCCTGCGGAGGCGAGGGGGCCCGTACAGGACGGAGCCAGCCACAGACATGAGTCGATGGAGGCTAACTAATACTGAGGGCAGGCAAACCTGGCATTATGTGGAACATCCGGAGACACCAGACAGAGAGCAGACTATGCTGGAGGCCCACTCACTGGGCCTGGATACAGTGGGTTCTGATTCATGATTGGTTTTACTTGATCGTATTTCAAACTTTGCTGATGTGTTTTTTCATTAAACAGGTTTAATTAAGGAAAAGGAGAAGTATATTTTGTTCAATTACTCGAT
Organism: Gouania willdenowi; assembly: GCF_900634775.1. Lineage (NCBI taxonomy): Eukaryota > Metazoa > Chordata > Actinopteri > Blenniiformes > Gobiesocidae > Gouania > Gouania willdenowi. Next base: position 29,778,278 of record NC_041064.1, on the reverse strand, counting down.
TAATCAATGGATTAATCAATAGAATGCTGAATTACCATAATTCCATTGCTGCGGCCCTAGTGTTCACCATCAGAGAAAAGTTTGACGAGTTAGTTAAATGAGGCATTTAGATCCAAAGATAACAAAGTCTTAAGCAATTTCGCAAGAGCATCAACAGCTTTTATCTCAAAAACGACTAACGGACAAAAAATTCTGCATGGTTTACAGTATGTATTAGTCCCATTTATTGGTGTTGTATATACTTGAAGATATCATTTCTGGTCCAAGCAATAACGATCTGAGTTGTTGTGAATTTCTACAGTGTGAAAAAAGTTGTATCTCGTCGTAATCCTTTTTCTGCTTCAAAAAATGACTATTTTTAGATAAATAAAAAAAAAAAGAGAGCGAGAGAGAGAGATTTAGTCTAGAATTTAAGCAAATGTAAATAACTTGTTCCTTATTTTATGACTGTTTGCATTACAAAAAGTAAACCTCATTTGAAAAGTTATTTGGAACTGAAATAAATGGTATAATGTTTCATAATTATTGCCCTCCTAAGTCGCTTTAGCATTTCCTGCAGGCTACATTATTCATAATTATATATTATATTTTAAGGCGCCTTTTCGGCACTCAACGTTACTGCACATGGAGTTTGACAAAATAATAAGAATACATTCTTGTAAAGTTTTCCAAATGAGGTTAACATGTGATTTTTTGAATTTTGTTACACAATGAACCCTGAACTGCAGCAGAAAATCTGTTCCTGACTTTCCTCACAGAGCCAGTTTGTGCCTGACTCTCCACCTGTGCACACTGCTGTGGATGCGAGTGTGAAAGGGATGAACTTCTATAGTCACCTCCAGGCTGAGGACGGGCACTGGGCGGGGGACTACGGCGGACCTCTTTTCCTGCTCCCAGGTAAACCATCACCTGATTTAAACTGGGACAAAAAGCTGCAAACTGAGTTCTGGTTAAACACAGTTACTGTCTGATATATCATTACACTACATAGAAGATTCTGTGATATTATTCATTTATTTGTGCCCCTCAGGACTCTTGATCACCTGTTATGTAGCAAAGATCTCTCTGGCTGAGGCCTGGAAGAAGGAGATGGTGCGATACCTGCGCTCCGTCCAGCTCACAGATGGTGGCTGGGGTCTGTAAGTCATTGGCACTCGTGAATCATACCTGAAATATTCAAAATAAACTACTACGGTCATTTTTTTTTATTTTTAGAAGTTTTCCTTTTTGTGGTCAGTTTTTATGAGAGGGTATAGACAGGATTTTGTTGAAATCATTAACCCACACCCCACCCACTTCAGCAAACTCTCCTGGTTCTTTTATAAATGCAGTAGTTACTGTTATTGTGATAAGGGAAGAATTGTATATTTTTTTACTTTTGAGTATGAATATAAAAGGTTTTAGTGGCAAATAAGGAGAAAAAGATGCTCAAGTTGTCTAAGGAAGTTCTGTAATTCCATCTAAGATAAGATCAAACTTTATTGATCCCCAATGAGGGAAATTTAGATGTTCCAGCAGCTCCGAAAACAGAGAAACAGGAAATATAACAGCATCAAACAATAATTAAATAAGGGAAGAAAAAATACAATAGAATTAAATAATACAAGTCATAAAACTATATAGGAAAAAAATCTAAGTTTGATTTGTAATTGTGTTGAGTATATGGTACATTTACATTTTTATGTGTTGTATGTGGGTATGTACGTTGATATAAAAAACTATTTACTTTTCTTTTTCTTTTCTTTTAATAAATGATACTATTTTGAAACGTACATGGAAAAGAGGGTGATTTGAACCTCAAAGGAATAAATATTTATTATCTGTTTTTGAGGTTTATTTAATTTTATTTCGTTTTTTTTTATTTCTCTCTGAGTTTTCTTTCAAGAAAGAGGACCACAGGCTTCTATTTTATTATGATGTTTTGTGATTGTTCAAACAAAAAAAATATATACTGTATATAAAAAAAAAATCATTAACCTGTATTACAGCACTGAAGAATTTCCACACACTGTATAAAAGTCTTTGAGTTTTAAACTTATATTTGTAGATTTAAATCTGATTATCTCTACATACTTTTCATACTGAAATTATTTACAGCATCTTTTTACATTTCTGATGATCTGGGTGTTGTGTTTTTTGGCAGGCACGTTGAGGACAAGTCCACCGTGTTTGGCACTGCCCTGAGTTACACGTCACTGAGGATTCTGGGAGTAGATCCTGATGATCCAGATATGGTTCGTGCCCGGAACAACCTGCACAGCAAAGGTTGGAATAAGTTCAAATCACAAGGACTTATACAGTCATACATACTTAAGTGTGGATATTAGTAGAATATTTGTGTAAATTGACCTTGTAATTGGACAAATGTTCAGTCATTCAAATGTTAGTGCACTAAAGCTTATTCTAATGCAGGCGGTGCAGCTGGGATTCCTTCCTGGGGTAAATTTTGGTTGGCTATTCTAAACGTGTACAGCTGGGATGGGATGAACACGCTTCTACCTGAGATGTGGTGAGTCAAACGTCCCACAATTCTGAAATCTATGGCTCGTTTCCACTGGCGGCATCGGCTCTACTCGGTTTGGCTCTACTCTCCTTTTTCACATTTTTACTGGGAAAAAGTACCTCCTTTGTGGTACCTGGTGCTGCTTTTTTAGTCCCTGCTTTGTTGAGGTTGCAGCCCTGGTCTGAAAATAAGACGTAGGCACAAAGCAGACACTGATTGGTTCAGTCATCACAGCGTAGAGTCATCAGCTCACACACAGAGGAAGCATTTGGCCACCATTGATTTTTGTTGGTGATCCATGGAGTCTGGCAGTTTCGCGTGTCAGGTTAGTGCTCAATGGAAAAACAGTATCGGGTCCCGAAAGCGAGGGGTACGGAGCCGAGTAGAGCCGATACCACCAATGGAAACACGCCAAAAGTGAAAATACATGAATATACGGTATATGGATAAAAGTATTTGGATGAATGGCAGTTTCACCAACAATCAACTGTTAGATAGACATATACCGTATTTTTCGGACTATAAGGCACACTATCAATGAATGGGTCTGACTGGTTTATTTTAATACATAAAGCGCACCGGACTATAAGGCACACCGGTTTGTTGTTGTTGTTATTATTATTATTAAGGCGCATGAAACGAAACAAAATAGTCAAATAAGTCAAACTTTATTCAACTCAATAACAATAACTCTCAACATTGTTCAGGTTTAACACATAAAATATAGAACAATACACTCACTTTTTCAGTTCAGTATGTTGAAGCACAGTACAGGTACATATCACTCCGCGAGGCGCCTGACTACGGTAGCCTTAAAGCGCCAAAATCCATCAAGTAGTGCAGCTTCATAGTTTACTGAAGTTGTACTAAAACATTTTGACATATTAATTTCATACATAAGGCGCAGGTACTTTAATATAGAGTTGATTCATTTTGTGCTTTTCCAGTTTGTCTGTGGGAATGTGCGCACACACATTTTGCAGAGCATTTATGGGGTCAGGCACTGATGTTGGACGCAACCTCCAGCCTCATGTGTAATCCTAAAAGTGACTGAAAACAATTACTATTAAAAAAAAAAAAAAAAAACTGTTGTTTTTAAGTTGTCCACTCCAGGTTCAAACTGATTAAGTGAGAATCAGTAACATGGAAAGCGAGCAGACCATTTTCTCTTTATTTCCTTCTTTACTAAACCTTTAAACAACAAACAAATCAATAACATAAAATGCATTCTGCCTATAGATTAAATACAACGGTAAAAGATGAAACAGTAAGTTCTATAAAAGTTTACATATCCTTTTTTTTTTTTTAATAAATCAAAGAAAACTTCAAACCTTATACTTAGTAAAAAGTAATTCATGTTATTATTATCACATTTAGTACAGCTTTTCAAATAATTTGAAAAAATGTATAAACATTTCAACTTGTCTGTTTTTTTAATGACTAACTGATTTATAAACTTGACATTTTTTGTAAAAAAAAGCAAAATCTCTATCACGAATGGCTGTACCTTTAAATATCATTAATTCACTCATTCATTCATTCATCTTCTGACCCAGTTATTCCTGTTCAGGATCGTGCTTATCTCTAGATTCTATAAATGACATGTTTTCTGGAAATCTTTCAAACATGAATTATTGTATTTCATGTATTTTTATCTATCCATTGAATATGATATTTGAACCTTATTCTCTAACACCTCCCACTTCACTTTGTGTGCTGTGCTGAGTCAGTTCAGGATTTCAGAAACTATCTATTGAAAAGGCTAAAACTTATAACGTCCAAAACAAAATTAATTTTCAGTCACTGCAGTGCACGCACGGTATCAGGTTGTGGAACAGTTTGTGTGTGGGCATAAAAAATGACTGAATTTAAAGCAATTTAAGCATTAATACTTAAAATGTATCTTCTCGAAGCACAAGTATTAAAGGGAAAAAATTGTAAATCGGTGTGTATACTTATATATGTATGTGTATATTTGGACAGATGCATGTATAGATGATCACATGAATTGTATAATTATATAGAAAGTGTAAATAGGTGTATATTATACGATTAATGTATAGAAATTAAGTATCGCACTAGATATTTCAAGGGCTAGCATCATATAAGTTTATACTTCCTCCTACTCATTTTCGAACATGTACCCAGGGTCCCCACGGTCATAAAATTCCTGTAAAAGTTATGGAATTTGAAAAGACAATTTTCCAGTCTTGAAAAGTCATGGAATAATCTAACAGTTTTGGAAATATAGCCTATTTTATTCTAATGTTTAAAATATATTAAACCCCAAAGAGGTTCAGTGTTATCTAAAAGTGAAAGTGCTGCATACCGGTATGGATATTTGGTAAAAATTTGGAAAAGTATTTTGGAAAAGTTTTTAAAAATCATTGAGACAAAAGCGTGGGAACCATGTGTACAGTCTTCACTTGCAGGATTTGGGAACCATTTAATCTCTCTTTGCTTTGTTTGAATTTTGATTTTAGTTGTAGTAGTAGTATTTTCTCTTTGTTGTAAATACACTGCTGCTATGTTCATATTTGAAATAAAATTCTAATCAAATCAAATACTGCCATGGGTTTTCCCAGTCTGCAAAATATGGGATTAATTTGAGGTGTATGTTAACCCATGAACTAAAATGAGTTTGACACTGCTAAACGTTGTTTGTTGCACAGATGCATTAGCAAATGTATGTATGTGGTTGTTTTGTGAAACAATAATGATTGTTTAATCTTGAGTATTGATGACCCGAGGTGCGTTTTTGTGATTGAATCAATTCTACCCATTAATGCATTTATCCATTGCTTCCAGGGACAATGATGATGTTTGTTTCCAGGCTGTTTCCAACATGGATGCCAGCCCACCCCTCCACCCTGTGGTGCCACTGTCGACAGGTCTACCTTCCCATGAGTTACTGCTACGCAGTCAGACTGAGAGCAGAGGAGGACCCCCTGGTACTCAGCCTCAGGGAGGTGAGTGTTATCATTTCTACCACAAGGGGTCGCCAGGCTTTCTTCTATCAGTAACTTTGGCACTGGTGGATGTGGTGGAGTAGACTGGTTCCACCCATCTGTACCATCCCAGCTATCCAGACTGGAGCTGTGAGGAGCAAATACACATTTACACTCATACAATAATTTCCACGAAGGAAAGGATCAATATGCATAGTTTTAGTTTAGTTTTAGTTTTATTTCAAGCACACAATGAAAAAGTGTACAGCATGTACAACATAATACAATAATTCAAAAATTCACAGCTGCTCGAAAAGGAGTGGGATGAAGTTTAACGCTTATTAATTCCCAACCCCTCTTCCAAAGTCTTAATACAATAGCTTACTTCCTTTGGTTTTATGTACTTTCTTACATAACACAAGCACATATATCTTCATTAGAGATGTAACGATTAATCGTAAGGGAGTTAAAAATCGATTCATAGGTATCACGGATCATATCGATTTTCTGAAAATTGAATCGCAGTACTTTTTTAAACAGCAGAGGGCGCTATCTATTTATCCTTCTCTTCCAAAAGTGTAGGCGGCGGGCGGAATCTGCTACTACTTTCTTTCTGGCCACCTTCTACTCTTAAACATGTTCATAAATGATTTTTTACCCCTTTAGCACCGAAAGAATATCTGTAATATTACGTGAATATCTGTAAAAGTCACATTTTTCTATTAGCTCTGTCTGCTAGCATAGCCTCTCTTCTTCACTGCACAGAATAGCTGCATCCCAACTGAACACTGGGTTACCAGCGCCCTCTGATGGTCCAAACAAATATCTGACGTAAATACAATGCAGTCTGGTTTTTTTTTTAAAGTCCAATTGTTAAGGTACAAAATACATTTTCAGTTGCACTTTTAAAAAGAAAAAGAACTATTATGCAGTTTTGCATTGTTTACTATAGAACCAGAATTTAAATTAATAGGCTTCTTCTTCATTTGTATTACTTTATTTATTTCATTCAAGATTTATTTTTAGTTAAATTGCATCGTTTTGAATAGTTTATCAAGGGATTCTTTTGACAATGAAAAATAAAAGGAATATAGTACAAAAAGGAATATTTTTCAATCATTATTTGTCTACAGTCCCATTTTGTAAAATAAATCGTGAGAGAATCGTATCTTGAGTTGAGTGAATCGTTACATCCCTAATCTTCATACATTCAAACAATATGTTAACAACAAAATCTCCAGCTAAACCAACTCATTTTCCTTCATTTTTATAAAGTTCAAAAATCATTTATTTAAATCTTTTCCTAAATTGTTTTATATTTGGACATTGGGATATGCATAGCCCTCTATTTCATGACACTATCATTATTTTATTATTATTAAGAATTTTGTTTTAAAAAAAAAAAAGGAATATTTTCAAGACTGCACACTGCACAGGCTGCATTCTAACTCGTTTTGGCCATAGATTACCATAGTTCAGTGTTTTTCAACCTTAAGGTCACCTGAAATGTCTAGTAATAATAAAATAAAATAAAATGACTAATTAAAATCACATCTTTTTTTATTACTATTCTTTTTCAAATTAAAACACCACACACAATCTCAAACAACCGTATTCTATACTTTCACTTTCTTAAATATAGATCTAGTTCATATAAAATGCAGTAGAAATATATCTGAGCAGTGGCATCGTTTCACGTTACGCACTAATCCTGGCTACACCTAAACCAATACCTGTAACACAGCATAACAAACAAAAAGGTGCAATATAAATACGGAGTCATGGCAAGAAATAGGTTGGGGACCACTGCCATAGATTTATCATTGGTGCCATCAGTCATTGTTAAAATATTAATAAAACATTTGTTGTGATAATTTCTTCATAAGTTTTTGAAAATGTGAAAGTCTTTCTCAAATAAAAGCCACAGTAGTACATTTGCTCTCAGTCTTTGAAGTTCACAACAGAACTTACGTTTCTCAAAATAAGTATCTTTAGCTTAAAGCTGCTGTAAATAACATTGTTTTATCAGATAAAGAAGTAGTGTGGGCCTCTATGTCTTTTGAGCTCCACTGTAAGCACTCTCTCTTATTGACATTGTGGGAAGTTTTTGTGGAATGTGAGTTGATATCATCATGTCAGGTGGTATCATGGGGAATATCTGGGACAGAAATAGTGTCAAGACACTCATTGTCCTCCTTCTCTTGCAAAGAAACACAAGAAATCACGTTAAAGGTGCAGTCTGCAACTCTCAGAACCCTCTCTCCCCCTCCCTCCCCGCTGCTCTCTTGCCCTGCCTCCAAACTTTCCAAAGTCCATCCCTCAGAGGAGCTAACAAGCTAACGTTAGTCCGACAGCAACATCACAGTAATATAACATGCTCTGTTAAAAGCATCTTACTGCAGCGCTTCTCTCTCTCTCAAAGTGCACAAACCTCAGCAGCAGCAGCAACAACACAGTGTCACTTACAGCAGCCCAAATGGAGGCTGCTGCATGCACATGAACAAATGCATGCACTACAGATTTCTAGTGTAACAATTACTAATCAAACATAATGTAAATCAAGCAGCAGTAATTACCTTTCAAGCAGAAAAGTCACCATTTCCATGTTCTACTCCTCCAGACCATACACTGTAAAAAAGACTGCGCTTTAGCCCAGGAAAGGGGCGGGGCCTGTGAGCAACAGCTGTCAGACAGTCAATCAAACACAATCCTCGCACTGATTGGTTCTTTTTGCTCGGTCGTGGTGCATTCTGGTAATCTGCCAAAGGTTGCAGGAGCAGCAGGGGGCGGGACTCAATGAGCCTGTTTTTTTCACACAAATGACTAGTTTGATGTAAAGCTGTCCTTACATAGTGACAGCTTTAGCAAATAAGATAAAAAGTCACTTTTATAAGAATTGCAGACTGCACCTTTAAGAATGAAGACAAAACACTTCTATGCATCCGTCTATGGGATTCAACTTCCCACAATGCAATGCGCAATTCAATGCACAACAAAATGTCAATTAGAATGTTTACAGTGGAGGTGGAAAAAAAAACATTTCAGCGTCAATTTAAATTTTTTACATCTGTTTTTCAAGCAAATGGTCTCCAATTTATTGATCTGTGGGGCCTACACTGTCTTTATCTGATTAAATGATCGTCTCCAGCAGCTTTAAGTTATAAATATGTCTTGTGTGTAATCTGTGCTTTGCTCTTTTAATTTTAGGAGCTTTACATTCAGAACTATGACACCATTAACTGGCCTGCTCAGAGGAACAATGTGGCAGCATGTGACATGTACACCCCTCACAGCACATTGCTGTCTGTCGCCTACCGTAAGTACACATCCTATATCCTACAGTTTTTAATTTTTTCCTTGGCTTTGAATGCCATTATTACGAATGCCTTTTTCACATGTTAAAACTAAATCACTCTTAGCAACCACTACAACAAACACCAAATGAAGGAAAAGCCTCAGGTTGTTTTTACGCAATGATAAGAAGTGTGTTTCATGTGGGCTCGCCAACGTTGTCCCTTTGTGTGTTACTCACTCATCCTAACCTTATGACTCTGGGTTTCCCCAAAGTGCTCCTGAATCAGTATGAAGCCCACCACATCAGCAGCTTCAGGAAAAGAGCCACTAAAGAGCTGTATGCGCACATCCAGGCCGATGACCGCTTCACCAAATGTATCAGCATTGGACCGGTAATAAACATAGCAATATAGAAAAGAAAAAGATTACATGTTAACCTTTAACTGCATTTGCAGACATAAAATATAAACAAAAATAATATAAAAAAGAAAGTAAAAATCTGACATAATTATACAACAAAGTATTGTGAGAATTGTAGAATAAATGACTGTCATACTTCTCAGATTTCTAAGACCATCAACATGCTGGTTCGCTGGTACGTCGATGGTGCCTCGTCTCCAGCCTTTCAGGAGCATGTGTCCAGGATAGCGGACTACCTCTGGTAGGTCAGGCACACCATGAATGCACATTACAAAAACAATCCACACTTCATTTATAAAACATTGAGTAGAATCTACAGTAAAAGTCAAAAATTTGAAAATCTGCTGAGCCCCAATAAATTCTGATTCATGAAACTGTGCAGAGCTCACCTGCACACACTTTTCCCTTTATCAATCACAGCCCAGCTAGAAGTTGGCGCAGGTGAATTCACTTCATGTGCCACCCTTGACACGCCCACATTCTACCATAAATGGTCAGTGCAATGGAGCTCGTTAATGGTTTTTGTATCTAAATGAGCTGCTGACCAATGGGATTGTACCATTGTTCGTGACAAGGAAAAGGAATTTCAGAACAATAAAGAGATGTGTGTGAGTGACAAAGGCCAGAAAAAAAAAGATTTATTTGGTGGTCAGAGAAATGGTGTAAATAAATGAAAACAGCGTGTCTGAGACGCATCGTAAGAGTGTTTCTGCTGTGGGACAAACCTGAGCTCACACTGCATCACATCTTTAAAGGTGAAACTCATCATTTCGGGAAGTAGTAGGTTCACAACAGAGCACAGGGCACAGCTTACCTCCTCCATGCTGTGCAGGTTTGTGAAGCACAAAGCACATTAAATGGTTCTCTACACCAAGTTTGTCAGATTGTGTTCACATTTTATGGTTTATGTACCAGTACATGCATTAATTTTCACTCAGTTATTTTAATATGAACATTTAAATACCTGAGAAATTTGCTCAATGGGGTGACCGTGACTCAGGTGGTAGAGGGTTGTCTTCTGATCGAGAGGTTGTGGGTTCGATCCCAGTACCTGATGATGTGTCCTTGGGCAAGACACTGAACCCTAAGTTGCTCCCAACCCTAAGTTGTCGACTAGCGCCTTGCATGGCAGTCCTGTGTGTGAATGTGAGAGTGATTGGGGGAATGAGCTGATATGTAAAGCGCTTTGGAACTGCTTCAGTGTGGGGATAAAGCGCTATATAAATCAAGTCAATTTACCATTTACCACATCTAAAACACAGCAGGCTAGGGTCTGATAATGGGGATCTATAACTCTGATATGTGAGCACATTAAATGTATGAGATGAATCTGACTTCAGTTGACCACCTCACCATCGGCACCGTCCCACATCTCCAAAGGGTCCGTGCTCCAGGTTCAAAGTTAGCAATAAAGCAAGCTTTATAAATGAGACCCCTGATCTCATGCTGTCGCCACTCATCACTCAAATGACACAACCACAGAAGACTCACAATAAGCTTCATCAGTGATGATGTAACTAAAGCTTTCTGTGTTCTAGGTTGGGTTTGGATGGCCTGAAAATGCAGGTGAGTTTCTTTATAGCAAAACATTTGTTTGAAAATTAGGCTGTTCATGATGTTAAACATTGTGTTTTGCTTTTGTTTTTTAAATGAAAAAAGTTAAAATGCTTTATCAAATTTCAGGATAACATTTAGCTGCTGTTTTCTGTGTCCCACAGGGAACAAATGGATCTCAGCTCTGGGATACCTGCTTTGCAGTACAGGCTTTTCTTGAGGTATACCAAAAACCAACTAATTTCTAAATACTAAACTAAATATTAGACTGTTATATGTAGAATGAATGAATGATGAACTTAGTAAGCTTGAGTCAGCATCAGCTTTGCTACAATGACAGACATTGCAGCAAAGCTGGGTTTTTACATCATCGTTCATCCATCATCCGGGTCTGGATGATCAGGAATCAAGGCCCCTCCTACCCAGTGTTAATATCGACAGCAAATTTCTATATAGTTTTAGTCAATCTTTTGACCAAAATACAATGTATATTTAGTCCAAATGTAGTCATCAGTACTATTTGACGTCAAGATTTCAGTTGACTAAATCTGTTACAGATATAGTCAACTGAAATATACAGGATAAGAGGTTATGCATTTTAATTTTATTTTGGTTAACATCTATCAACCTGATATGGGATGGTATTAATATTTGTAAATACACACAGGCCGATGTAATGTGATCACTGTGTAGGATCACATGATCACCTGATTGGATTTCGTCTCATGTAACAAAAATTATAATTTCATTTTCGTTAGTCGACGAAAATATAAATATTTTTTGATATTGTTTTTTTTATTAGTCACTTGAAAAATATAGCTGACAAAACTATGACAAAAATTCTTAGACAAAATTTACACTGCTTACACCCTAACTCAATAAATTTGAATAAATGATTTACATATTTTTAGCTTGACTTTATTTTTGTCACTTGCATTTAATTAATGTCTGTATGACATCTAAATCAAGATTTGTAAGGCTATCCCTTCCCACCAATATTGCACTGTTTTATCAGATCAAGACCTAGAATCACTTAATACTTGATACAACATGAATGACGGAGGACTCGTCTTGAAAAATATGGGATCCTGATCATTCTTTTTTTTAATATGGTTTGCAGATGAGATATGTAATAATTGCGATAATTCACTCCCTCAGCTCTTGTCTAATAATCCTGTATCTTTTTTAATGTGTTTTTTTAGGCTGGAGCCCAGGATGACCTCAGACTCAAAGAGTGTCTTAACAGTGCCCACGAGTTTCTCAGGCTCACACAGGTACAGTGTCTGAAGCTCGCTCTCTGCCTCTGTCTCAACATGCAAATGTAACAGATGAGTTTTTATTTGTGTAATGTTATAGAAGTTTAACTCTATTGATGTCTCTGACAGATCCCTGAGAACCCCCCTGAATACCACAAATACTACAGGCAAATGAACAAGGTACTTGTACTATCCTCACTCTGCTGTTTGTTGCAGATGTGATTTTCTACAGATAAATGTATTTTCTCTGTATGTGTGTTAATGTTAATGTTAATCAGGGAGGGTTCCCCTTCAGTACCCGCGACTGTGGTTGGATTGTGGCTGACTGTACAGCAGAGGGTCTGAAGTCAGTGATGCTGCTGCAGGAGCTCTGTCCTTTCATCACTGAACCTGTCCCCACTGAGCGCCTGCATGATGCTGTTGACGTCGTAAGTTTGCAGATATAACAAGTGGAAGGGTTTTGACATGAAACTACACACAAGAATTTGCTGTTTCAGTCTCTGACAAACCGGCTCCAATGAGAGCAGTGCTGAACAGATGCTGAACAGGTGGAGACAAACATTACAGTGGGGTCAAACATCACTGGCTGCATTTTCATTAGGCAGTGGCTATTTGTACGCTAATATACCGACATTCTATCCGTACGCAGCACCCCTCATTGGCCAATTTAGGTCACATGACTAAGACTGAACCTAACCGTAAACCTAACCCTCGCCCTAAAAATTGTTGCGATATAGGGTTATAACCTAAACCTAACTCTAAGACGCCACGTACGTGTACTTCGGTAAACGTACCAATAGCACCTGGGTTGTTGGTACGGCAACCGTATGAATAGACACTGTATTTTCATTACCATTGGAAATGCACAAAATCTTAATAGTGCAATAAAATCTGGTAATGGAAACACCTGAATTTTGAAAAAATACTCAAATATCGGTAAAATGTCTTTACACTTTCATGAGGCGGTTTTTCAGACGTTTCGATATTGAGATGTGTTGCAAACTATGGAAACAGTTTTACCACAACTACAGGTCACGGAACATGACGTACATGGTCACATGACCACTGCTCTCCGTGTAAACATGGCGCGGTACATCTAAACAGAAGAGGAGACCGGGACATTTCTTAGCATTGTACTTAAAATGTATTACTGCCACATTAGACGTGAAACAACAAAGTAATTCAGAGTGTTATAAAGAGGTTTGAAGCGTCCGTCTTTCTGCGGCAAAGTCTCGCAGGATGATATTTCACAGGAGTTACGAGGCTTCTGACCAAAACAACCTTCAATGGAAACATGTTCATAGCACAATTATACTTTGTCGACATTTAAAAACATCGCTTTTATTTTGCTAAAATCTGTAATGGAAACACAGCTATTGACATGCAATTGCCAAATACGTATTTGCCTTGCAAATACAGGTCTTGCCTAGTTATTATTAATATTCTACATTGACTCTACACTACCTCAACACTTTGCTCTCTTTGCAGCTGCTAAGCATGAAAAACACGGATGGTGGATTTGCCACTTATGAAACAAAAAGAGGAGGAAAACTTCTAGAGCTGCTCAACCCCTCTGAGGTGTTTGGTAAGTCTGTTAATGGGAGCATACACGAGTGTTTAAAAAAATGACAGACTTTATGTATTTACACAAATTGGAAACTCTGGGACTGGATCTTCAATCTCAGTTTCCTCAAAATCCCCTCGAGCTTCTCCCCACACTCTAAGGTTTTTTGGACGAGAGTGTCATCTAAAGCATGCATGTTCTTGAGAACAGTGCCTGTATTCACAAAGCATCCTAAGGCTAAATGTAACTCTTGGTAACGTCATTATAAGAAAAATTGTGGAATTTCTCAAAAAAGATTTTTCACAAAGCATCTTAGGCCTTAACAGAGCTCCTAAGGTGAAAAACTGTTAAGAGGAGCGAGGTGGACTTTTAAGAAGCCTAAGGCTGTATTTGAAAGGTCATACTCATACTAAGTCTGACGTCAAAATGAGGATGTAGTGCATTTACATTAGATAGTATGGAAAGATTAAGTACGCGAGAAATACCCGGATGTATACTATATCTGGACATTTTTGAAGTATGCACGGTGGGCACACTAGCCATACTCAACCTTCCCATGATGCATTGTGAGCGGAACGTAAAATCGTCCTGGGACTGGCTTTAAGCTAAAAATCAAACATTCTTTTTTCAAAACAAAAGCATCTCTACTTGTCTTTCATTAGTTTTTAACACTTTTGCAAATAGGGCTCTTATTTTGAAGTTAATCGTAAGTTTTGTCAGTAGCACAATGGAGGGTCCCTGAAAATCTCCAAAATGTCAGCATGAAATGTGTTTCCGTGAGTTTTATGGATCAAATGGCCACATGTTGATATTCTACTTCCACTTTCTCACTTAAAATGTTCAGAACTTTCAAAGGTGTCGAATCAACAGAGATATTTAGCCTCAGTGTGCTTCAGGTTTTTGTCCTTGCAAATGCATCTTGGGAAACTTGGAAGTATACTTCAGTGAGAATGGTCATCATCCTAATCATACTGATAGTATATAGTAAACAGTATGGAGTGTGCCATTTCCAACACACCCTAAGAGTGTTTTAAACAGACAAGATGGCAGAAAGACGAAGTATGTTTAACCACAGTGATTTAATAACACCTGAACGTAATAACGCCTGAATGTTTTCCTTTTTGTAACAACCAATCACAGCTTTTAGCAGACTGCATCACCTAGCAACGGGGTTAGATCAAAGTTTCTGTCCCTCCCTGCTCAGAGTTGCTCACAGAAACTTTCTGAATCACTCTTAAACTAAAATTCCTTGCTAGGAATATTTAGGCTAAGTTAGGAGCTCTCTAAATATGGGCACAGGAAGAGGTCTGATCTAAAAAATTAAAGAGTTTACTTTTAAAACACTGTTCCGAAACACTCCCATGATGATACGACTCAGGCCCTGAAGTAACTCTCTCTATATTTTTTAGTGAATTCAATTTGCAAACGTTTCAATGACGAAACAAGGAAACAGGAAACAAAATTTTGGACTTGACATTTGGATCAACTTTAATTATTTCGTAAACGGAGAAGCAGTTTTCTCCATTTTGCTTGAGGATGTCGCAATAATAAATCTTTGAAGGTCAAACCAACATCAGTATCCTGTTTTTGATCAGAAAAGAGGATGCAGTGCCTGTTGTGTAACATCTGTTTAATTTTAATATTACTTTTTTTTTCTGTTACACTCTTATGAACAGGTGACATCATGATAGACTACACCTATGTGGAGTGCACGTCGGCAGTAATGCAGGCTCTGAGGCATTTTCAGATGTCACACCCTGATTATAGAGCAAAGGAGATAAGGTATTCCCACACACACATGTCTGAAAGCTTAGCAGGTTAGGACAGTGTTTTTCAACCTTTTTTGAGCAAAGGAACAATCTTTTCATTTAAAAAAATCCCAAGGCACACCACCAACCAAAAATGTTAAAAAAATGAAACTTTGTAACCTATATTAACAATATACAATTGTTCTTGAATAGTAATCAAATAAACACAAAGAAAAAGTTTTTTAGGATTTTTCATGTTTCTTCTTTCGTATAAAAAGTGCAATTAACAATCTGCAGTCATTCTCATCAAAGTGTTTTTAATAGGAATCAAATGAGCAACAAAAAATCTAATAAGATTTTTACGAAATGTGAAATCTTTCACATTTCTTTTTTCAAATAAAAAGTGCAATATGCAGTCATTGTTATTTTTGTATTTAAAGTGCCTTGAATTCAAATCAAACAAAAAAACAAAATGTTTCATCATCTTTCATATTTTGCATAGTTGATGCACGTCATGGGAGTGATAATAGTAAGTAAAAAAAACATTAGATATTACTAGAACTACAATTTAACTTTATTCTGTTAAATTTTGATTTATTTAATGATTTTTTTAATACTATATTTATATGATAATATATTAATACATTATATTTATATATATAATTATATATATATTATATATTATATATAATATTAATTATAATTATATATATAAATATAATATATTATCATATAATTATAATTAATATTATATATATATATAATATTAACTATTATTATATATATATATATATATAATATATATATATATAATATTAATTATAATTATATGATAATATATTAATGCATTATATTTATATATATAATTATATAATTATAATTAATTATATATATATATATATACATTTAGTTCTGTATTGTTAAACGTTAAGAGTTTCAATAGACATTTTTTTTGGTTCTTTTTTCAGACATTAAATTTAAAGAGTAGATGTTGCTCTTGAATAAAGAACCAAAAAAACGTCTCTAGTAGAAGACATGATGAATGTTTTTGAGCTGTTAAGAGTTTCAGATTTGTTATTGAAGGATGTGATGTTCAAGAATGAACCAAATCTAATTTATTAACATGAATGTTCATTTTCATTATTTTATTATGTTTCACACAGAGACAAACACAAGCTCCTCATCTGTTCCTCCTCAGAGTCCTAAAGTGCACATGCAGTGCTTATAGCGAGCAAATATCTCATGGTGTTTTTTTATTGTTTTTACTGAATATCACAAGTTATTGTAGCTTTTTTTGCACACATCCACTGAGGTGGGGGCTTCCTCCCCCCGGAGACCATTGAGCAAATATGTACAATTAGTTAATTTGTTTTAAAAAAAAAAAAAGGTTTTTTAGAACAATTAGTGTGCCGCAACACAGTGGTTGAAAAACCCTGGTTTAGGACATTTGTTACAGGTACATGATGAGTAAGTAATTGGGAATAATGCCAATTGTATATTGGTTCATTTTTTCATGAAAGTAAGCACAACAGAAAATAATCCTCTTGGTCTTTTTTAGTGTTTTTTTTATTTATTATTATTTCATTTAGAATCCTGATCCTTCAAATGAAATAAACTTAATCTTATGGTTAATTAAGCATCCCTGTAACTGCACCTATTGACTTGATTTTTGTAGTTAACATTGGAAGAAATTAGAATGATTTTTCTGCATTCATGAAGTTCTCTGAGTTCTATATGACGAACGTTCTCCCGCAGCACTTTTTGTTGCCATTATTTTAAAGATGCAGGCTGTTAAACATTGCACTGTATCCTCTTCAGAAGCACTCTGAGAGAAGGACTGGAGTACTGCAGGAGGGTGCAGAGGCCTGATGGATCCTGGGAAGGGTAAGGCTTTCATTGTCTCTGCCTCGGGTGTGATGTCATCTTTATTTCATACTTATTCATGTTCCCACGTCCAGGTCATGGGGAGTGTGCTTCACATATGGAGCGTGGTTTGGACTGGAAGCCTTCGCCTGCATGTCACATGTCTATAATGATGAGTAAGAGTTTCCAGTGGTTGAAAAGGGGGCGGGACATTTCCATTACTTTCTTCATTACATTTCCATTTGAAATTAAGATAGGAAATCTTGGTAATATTTAAAAATACTGTATCATATCCAGACATAAATATTAGAAAACAACATTTCAACAGATTTATTTGAAAGTAGAACTTTGCAATTATTCAAGTTTTGTAAGAATCTTGACTTTATACGATTTGGTTGTGTCCAGGTGATGCTAGAAAAATATTTTCCCACCCAAGTTTAACATCCCTGTTCAGGACCAAGCTTCAATTTTTTAATTCCAAATGTTCTCGTTAATTCCCATAAATTCCTGTTTATTTGTTGGAAAACCAACTTTGTGGACTTGATTGTATCAAATGGGCTTCATTTTTTTGGGTACCATATACAATTGTACACTACTGTGTACATAATCTATGCAAGCAATTTTTTGTTAATTAGTGCTTACTCAAAACATCCATGTGTGCTTTCAAGTGCAATATATACCCACACCCATCTGTGTGTTATGAGCATCGTGCAATATTATAGCCAACATAGCACTCAATAATCAGGAATGTAGTGTAGTGTACAATGTAATATACTTGTATTAATGTACAATAATCTGTCAATGTGCAATATAATGAGGACCTGAGCCTCCAGGCAGCTAGCATCATGCACATTTAGCACTTTAGCATTACGGAACTTTAATTAATACTCTAGCACTTTACAATCAACAATGTATAATTGTCATGGTCCCCAAAGTTTATCTCTGCATTATATGTCATGTAGATTGTTCACGGTTGTTGTTGTATGTTACCTGTAGTTTAATTATTCTTTGTGTTTTTTTTCCAATACTGGTGTTTGTTTAATGTTATCACCAACCTGCTAATGGGATAAGGGATGGAAATTAGCCCCCTGGCTACAATCCCATGTATTTACATGAATATGTTTTTTTTCATACACATTGTCCCATTTAAAAACAAACAAACAAACAAAAAAATACATCTCAAATCTCAAATTCCAATGGAAAGTTTCCAACTTTTAAAATTTCTCGAATTTTTCAACCCACACACAATTGAAAGATGACTTTATGAATATGTGACTGTGTTCAATTTTGAGCGTCACCTTTGTGTGTTGTTTTTCAGCAGAGTTGTGTGTGATGAAGTGCAGAAAGCTTGTCAGTTCCTGCTGGACAGACAGATGTGCAATGGGGGGTGGGGGGAGGACTTTGAGTCGTGTGAGCAGCGTCGCTACGTCCAGAGCAGCTCAGCCCAGATTCACAACACCTGCTGGGCTTTGTTAGGACTCATGGCTGTCAGGTCAGTGTAGGACGGGCTCTGATTGGTGTGATGTGTTTACTGCTCTGCTGATGGCATTTCATTGAACAATTACAATAAATAAAAAGCCAATGAAATGCTTCCTAACAAATGATTTTAAATGATTGATAAGATGACTGGAGTGGTGTTGAGCTGATTGTGCTGTGTGTAACCAGGCACCCTGACAGACAGGCTGTTGAAAGAGGAGTACAGATGCTGATTGACAAGCAGCTGCCTAATGGAGACTGGCCTCAGGTGAATGCAATTGTTGACATATTTTTGTTGGCACGAAACAGACTCCAATGCTTCTTCTATTTTTCTAAAATGAAAAAAAAATACTTGGCATTTTAACTTTTGCACAATGCAACACTCGCTAAATTTGCTATGGAAAAGATGAGAGGCGGTACAGTAAGTGTTAAAACCGGGTTTTTCAACCTTGGGGTTGGGACCCCATGTGGGGTCCCCTGAAATGTCTGGTAATTGATTAAAAAAAAAAGGATTAAACTTAAAAATCTATATTTTGCAAATACACATCACACACAATAAATATCAAATAACTGTTTCCTATACTTAACCTTTCTCAAATATAAATCTAGTTAAAATAAAATGCAGTATAAAACGTTTCTGAGCTGGCGCACTTGTCACTTTGTGCACTAATCCTGGCTACTCTGTATTTGTTACACACTTTAATAAACATGATCAAAAACTAATTTTAGGAGAAAAATAAAATGTCTCTGGGGTCACCGGACATTTGTGATTTTAAAAATGGGGACACGACCCGAAAAAGGTTTGGAACCTCTGTGTTAAAACAATACGCTACAAACGGTAACTGTGATTCATGTGAATGTAAAGAAATGGGACACAATCTGGATCCAGCTGTAAAAAGCTGCTGCTTGTCAGTTGTGTTTGAATTTTCAAGAAACAAAATTGTTCATGATCATATTTTAAAGATGGTTTTTTTTTAATGAATGTGCAGATTATTTGTTTATTGGTCGTTCATAAAGCTTAATAATGTTGTAAACATGACTAGTACCGTTACACCTAATGAATGGTTTTTATTTACATCCATCATACAGCAAGATGAATAATTTCAAGGTAAAAATAAAAGCCAATAAATAAGGAACACCTGTTTTCGGACACTTGACACTAGAGGTGGGAACCTCTGGGTACCTCACGATACGATACGCGATACACAGCTCACGATAACGATTATCTCACAATATGACGATACTGCGATTATCGATATATTGGTCAGAAATCAATCTACGATAATCTACGTAACAAAAAAAAAAGATTATGTGAAAAGAAACATTTTTTATGTCTCTGAAAGACAATAAATTGAACAAGTGTCCTATGAACAGTGACACTATTTTAGTGCAACATACCAATGTAAACGAATAAGTATCTCAAATAGTGCTTTCTGTAAACAATAAATAGGGTCTTTCTTACCAGTGACACCATTATAGTGCAATACTCCAGTAAACAATATATTGGTTCCTTCAACAAACAGTGACAACATTTCCGTGAAGACCTACCTGCACATTTTAGTGAAAATGCAGAAAAGGTTTTGAAAATAATAAAATAATTCTTAAATCCAAAAAAAATGAAAAAAAATAATAATAATAATTTTTAAATATTGATCGTGCAAAAAAATAAAATAAAATAAAATATTGTGATATATCGCCATATCGAGATATCGTCACACTGCTAGTTGACACATAACAATGCCTTTAAATGTCTTGTCTTTTTTTTTTTTTCATGTATCCCACTTTTTTATACCTTGGAATAAGGTGAATATATAAGATGAAATTGAAATCGGTAAGACTGAATATATGTTGTTTTCTCTCTTCCCAGGAGAATATTGCAGGTGTGTTTAACAAAAGCTGTGCCATCAGCTACACTTCCTACAGAAACATCTTCCCTGTGTGGACACTCGGCCGATTCTCTAAACTGTACCCCAACAGTTCGCTGGCTGGCAGGGTCAAAGTCTGATGACCTTTCAACAAACCTCCAAATGTTCATTCATTGCACCATAGAACTGATTTCCATCATTCATCGGATTCGAGAGATAATGTTAGACATTGTTAGGCAATTACTCCCATGTTTACATTCCAAAAATACTGGCAACCCTTGGATAACATGCACTCTCTGTGCTCGGGTTTGTAAAGTTTAAAAAAAAAAAGAAAACTTATTGCTTCTTCCTTTTTATCGGTTTTACAATAAAAGCATTTTCTGTGTTCTGTGATCTTTTCATACTTTTTCACACTACTTCTCCTATCTTATAGCACATAAATCTTAGAAAACCAATAAATAATGTGAGTGTCATTGTGTTGTGCAGACATGATAGAACAGGAGACTTTAACATGATTGAAGTGTTCAGTATGAGGAATGTAGTGCTCGATGTTTTGGTAACCTTTATTCACATTGTACGCCTATCAATGCTCTGCCTCATTCTTTACTTCTGGCTTCGCTGTTGTTTCAAGTTGGATTTCAAGGGAAAACACACGCACCTTTTCAGACCAACATTATCCCTCACTCAACAAACTATTATTATGAAGTAGAGTTCTACTCTGCTCCAACTGCATTCAGAAACTTCTGTTAATGGCACACCTACATTTCTTAGATATAATAAAAGGTGTGGTGGTCATGGAGAATAAAGATCGTAGACAAACAGAAATGTCTTGGTGGCTCCCTGGGGTTGGTATGTTTAAAGTACCGGTACATAAGCAAAGGTGAAAGTAATGCATTACAAGTACTCACATTACTGTAATTGAGTTGCTTTTATGGGTCCTTGTACTTTTTTGAGTGTATTTCTCAATCAGTAATTTTACTTGTACTTAAGTACGTTTTAAATTATCATTTTTTTGTGATTACTTTTTATTTCCGTTTGATGGAAGGCACATTGAACTTAATCCATTGGTTCTAAGTCGTGCCATTTCTGACCAATAGTAGCCAATTTTTTTTTTTTCGTTCTTTTTTGGTTTCTACCTATTGTATTGTTACCCACATGGCACATTTGGCATGGCACTGTTTTACAGTTCATATACTTAGACCTCGAAAATTTTTAAAATATTTTTTATATGTATATATACTCTTTTATTTACAATTTACAAATACATTTTGAATTGAATTCATTGGTGTACTTTTATTTATTTTTCAAATTGTGTATTTTGACTAACCTTTTTTTATACAGATGCATTTGTGGAAAAAAAAATAGGTTCCAATTGTGCAAGATTTGGTCTCTTCTTTTTTAGATTTATACATGAGATGTTTACTGTGTGCGAGGGAACCGTGGCAAGACTTATTACCAAAAATAAACGTGGGGGGTGAACTGGGCAGCGTAACCTGCTTCCTGAAGAAAGGAGCTGAAAGGCTGATGTTTTGGTCACGCTTGCTTTTATCAGTGTCCCACCCCTGGAGGTACCATGAGGCGGTGTCTACAACCCGCTAAAGTCGCTCAGGTGGTGCTGCTCATCCAAAATGGCACATCAATACGAGCTGTGGAAAGGTGGTTTGCTATGTCTTCATGTTCTGCAGAACATTACGCTGCCTGTAACATCATTCAGCATGACCGGTTTGGTAGTGGGTCAGTAATGGTTTGGGGAGGCCATTCTTTGGAAGGCCACACAGCCCTCCATGTGCTAGCCAGAGGTACCTTGACTGTCATTAGGTACCAGGATGAAACCCTCAGACCTACCAGCAGTAGACCATAGTAAAAGACGAGTTAGGTATTTTTTGGTATTTCAAAAAAATCATACATATACATACATTTCTCAGAAACTCCGGATATCAGCTTTAAGGGTTACAAAGATTCCATTATTTATTCCTGAGACCAAAGAAAGGAGTTGTGTCATTATTACTTGAAAATCTAGCCTTCCTTTTAATTGGTCTCTTTTTATTAACCTTATCTGTTATTTCTAACATGCAGCATTTTTAACTTTAGAAAAACTTTTATTTTCAATGGAAAAAAATGTTGGCTGTTGGTACAGATTCTGTGATGCCATAATGCCCACCATGTAACTAAACCATTCCCTTGATGCTTTAGAGATAAAATACTGGTTCTTAAACAACATTTCAACATGCACGCTTGGCAAACTACAATGACAAACTGTTGAAAGAAAAAAGAAGCAGTTCACATTCAATCACAACATCCCACACCAATAGTCTGTATTTATGCTTCAGGGTGTTTGTGCATGGTTGAATGTGAAATCAGGTGAGGCCACATGGTCACATCATTGTTTAAAACAGAGGTTTGATGCTGATTATGTGAGGAGATCTGGTTCAGGTTGAGGTGTGGCTTCCTTTAAAAGAGGAGCCACAGGTGTCGGCTGAGTGTGGAGCAACTGCTCAGCGCACAGTAAGCAACTTTCTGTTGTTTTCTTTCTGAAAAACCAAACAATAGAGGCTATATTTGAAGATAACTGCACTATTCTATTATAACATTAAGCATTGTTTGCTCATATAGAAATGCACTAATGGTATTTTTTGTGCTTTCAGGGTTCAGTGTGGAAGTTGCTGAATTCAGGAGTTAAAGTTTGAAGATGAAAAGTAAATAATGGAGCTGCTGTAACATTTCAGATTTCACAATGACTTAAAAACAACATATAATTTGTAGTTCATGCACTTCTGTATAAATACTAAATGCATGATACGTATAGTAAATGCTTGTCTTTGTTTAAATGTAGCACTTGGCTTTAATGCAGTATATCCAACATGATATGTTCCATAAATAAATCTGTTGTTTCATTCCTAAAGCTTTACTGGGCACAACAAAGTTAAACCATGTTACCCAGGAAATAACAGGCTGTTTGATAACAGGAGATGTTGTTTTATTCCAGGAGGAGGACATTGTCACGGCGGGGGAGGATCTGGTCATGGACACAAACACAAACACAAACACGGACACGGACATGGAGGGCATGGGCATGGTGGAGGCTGTGGTGGAGGTGGACAGGTTCATGGATGCAGGCGAAAGCACAAACACAGGTGTGGCCACAAGCATATCAAGTGTCACAAGAAGGGAAAGAATGGAAATGGGGTGAGATTCACAATTTCAATTCTTCTTCTTCTTTTTTTAATCCAACTGACATTTTAGAGAGACAAAATCCAGTTGTTTGCATCTAATTGATAAGCCTATGTAAACCTGTGCTGCAGACTGATGAGTGATCAATTAACAAACAGCTTTATTCATGAAAATGTTATCACATGTTTTTTTTGACATTATGTTCATTGTATTTTGTTTCTCTTGATTATAAGTCTTTCCTTGCTATAATGTATTCACTGTGAAGCCACTGTAACAAAGTAATCTCCTCCTTGGGATTATTAAAGTATTTCTGATTCTGAAAGAGTGAAAATATCCAAAAATCTGCTCTCTTGTGTTTTTCTCTCCTGCAGTCTGACAGCAGCTCCTGCAGCAGCAGCAGCAGCAGCAGCAGTGACTCTGACTAAATGAAGAATTACAGATGATATGTTTCAAATGTTTCACTTTAAAAATGGATTATGAAAAGCAAAAATGTGTCTGTTTTCTTTTTTTTTTTTCTGAACAGATTTTGACTAAATAATTTCATAATTTAACTAAACTCTATCATCAACTACACCATCGCTATCCAATCTATCAATGCATTTGTCCATTACTTTAGCTGGCTTATCCTGTTTAATGTATATAAAGTTGTTTTCGGCAGGGTGCACATGAAAAGGTTTCCAGTCAGTCAAGGGAGTAATTCACAGAGTTCAACAATCAAAGACAACCACATTTATTATCACAGTCATTTCAGAAACTCCTTTTAACCTAAGAAAACAAGGAAATAAAATGTATATCCATTAAGGGTGTAAGAAAACATCGATTCAGCGATATCACAATATTTCACAATATATTGTATCAATCCAAAAAATTCCCAAATCGATTTCTTAAATCATGTTTTTTAACAAAGAAATAATAATTTAGTTGTGCTAATATATGCATTTTAGCTGGAAGTTGATTGCACTTTGTTCTCATAAAACATACTGGACATTTTTATAGATGCATGTGGTTACTTAAAAAAAAAATCTGTCGAAGAAGCAAAAATGTAACTTTTTTGAAAAATGAGATTTGACAATTTGAGAAACATACCACTTGTTTTTGATATTGATACTTGAAATACAGTTAGTTACCATTTATTTGCTCTCAAAAAAAAAGAAAAATTAAATAAATTGTATTTCCTACCATTTTGTACTAGCAAAGAGAAATTGTATAAATATTGATATTTATGATGTATATCGTATTGTTTAGTAACAGGATATATCGAGTTATATTTTATTGTGACAAACAAATCGTGAATTGTATCATCAGATTCATGGCGATGCGCACCCTAACATCCATCTGTTTGACTCCCAATCTCATAAAAATACCAAATAGATAAGAATATTGACCAATAAGCAATGAAATCTAGAATAAATAGTTATAAGGAAAAATTAAGGTAAAAATCCGGATTGAAAAGGTCTGCCTGCCCTCAAGGACTCTGAGGCGTGCAGGTAAGATCGTGGCTGGCCATTCCTGCCCTGAACGCAAACATTCAACTTCCATCAGGACCAGGACCCCCCCCCAACTCCACCACCATAGACAATGTACTCTACATTGCACATCAATGTATATATGTAGATATCATCCTCTCCCTGAAAATTCCATCGTTCTTATGCTCATATGCAGATGCGTCCTGTGCCGCAGAAGACGCATTCAATGTGAACGCAGCATAAGGTTACCCCCTGTAGTGCCATTGCGTACCCCTAGGAGTACACGTACCCCCATTTGAGAAACTATGGATGCCAATAAAACTGATTCTGATTCACTGGCCGTATTTTAAACCCCAAAGCATTGGCATGTAAAAGCAGTGTTTGTGAGGATGATTGCTTTGGTAACCAAGTAAACAGTGTAACGCAATACAAGTGACGTATTTTTGGAATTGGCAGATGCTGAGCCCATGTGACTCCTGACACACATGCTGTTTCCATTCAGGTGTGGCCTCTTATAAGAGCAGGAAGAAGGGACTGAAGTGTTTGTAGATTGATCTACTATCCAGCACGCAAGTAAGTGTGTGTGTGTGTGTGTGTGTGTGTGTGTGTGTGTGTGCGTGTGCGTGTGCGTGTGCGTGTGCGTGTGTGTGTGTGTGTGTTCTCCCTGGTAAAGACAGCAGCTCTAACAACTGGTAAAATGATAGAATACGGGGACGCATTTACTCGGCCTATGGGTCCTAGTGCCTGCCGGCCGATGAAACCTGTTCCGTTTACCGAGGTCCGTGTGTGTTTAATAAGTCCGTGTGAAAGTCCGCTTGTTTATACCTCTGTCCATCCACTCTTTTCATTGTATCCATGTCTTTTAAGGCTTTTATTACATAGTGTCGGCTGTAGTCTGGGTCGCCGCCATCTTGGATTATGTCGTCACCAGCGCGTCATCGCCTGGACTCAAATAACTGTAAAGAGGTCTTATATTAGACTATTTTCTTTCAAAGTGGTGTTTTTTTGTGGCTTTAGACTCCAATTACATATATGTATATAATATATTCCCTACAATATAAATAGGTTCACAATATAACAATTTTTTTTAGTTTCTGTTTCCACTGTATCCAGAATAATAATAATCTTTCTCAACAAGAACTGTTGGAATCAGAATCGTTCAAATCCAAACGATGCCCAACCCTAGCAAAGAGGAAACACTCTGTGGTGTGTAGGTGACCAGACATGTTATTTCTTGGCAGAAATGCTTTTCAACACTTGCTGTACATTCAGCTCACATAAAAATCTTGTTTTCAAATATGTAGAATAATTGTGAATTTATCAGTAGCAGTAGTAGTTTTAATATTTTAGTTAATTTTTTGCAGGCACCTTTTTTCTCCGTCAAATGTATTTAAAAGAAACTAAAATTAAAGAGAGAATGTTATTTAACTGTCGAACCTTGTAATAATTTGATTTATTTATATATATTTTTTAATTTAAAAAAAATAAATGTCCATGGTCTCGGTGTCTGTCTCGGCTTGTCTTGGTCTTGACTCGGTCTCGGTGCATTCTGGTCTCGGATAGTGTGGTCTTGAACACAACACTACTAAAGTCATATTAGAAATTGCTTTGTTGCTTTTGTTGCTCAGTGATCATGACCCACATGACCTGTTTGACAACATGAGCCATATCATTTAGTTTTCCATCACAGTTACTGTATTTGTTCATTCTGTCTCCTACTCGCGTAGCATTTTTATTTGGACTTCACTGGTTGACAGTTTGTCTTTTCTCTGTCAGGGTTTGGACCCCAGATTACTGAAATGTTTGGACAAAACAAAGGTACACACTCACTTGTTGTGACTGTGTTTTTTTTATTATCTTGCACATCAACTAAAATATGTGAAATGGTTCAAATGTTATCTTCGTGTGTCCACATGCACTGAGACAGTATTGTGATTGTTGTCTTTTTCTGAATGCAGGAAACATCTATCCTCCAGGCTTTTACCCTCAGCCTGGTGGACCTGCAGGATGCCCTCCATGCCCACCTGCCCCACAGCAGCCCTGCCCACCTGTCCCACCTATGTGCTACCCTGTAGTGCCCCCCTGTGGGGGGTCTAATTATGATTATGGTTATGGAGATGGTTGTGGAGCTGGACATGGTCATGGACACGGACATGGTCACGAGCACGGTCATGGACATGGTCATGGACATGATCACGGGCATGAGCATGGGCATGGGCACAGTCATGGACATGGTCATGAACATGAGCATGGTCATGGTCATGGACATGATCACGGGCATGGGCACAGTCATGGACATGGTCACGGGCACGGGCATGGGCATGGGCATGGGCATGGACATGGTCATGGGCATGGGCATGGACATGGACATGGGCATGGACATGGGCACAAGCACAAACATGGTCACATGCATGGGCAATGTCACAAGAAAGGAAAGAAGTGTCACGGGGTAAGATCCATTTTAATTAACTCTCCTATTATCCTCACATATTACTGACACATTTTACCCTTGGGG
Source organism: Gouania willdenowi (assembly GCF_900634775.1). Classification (NCBI taxonomy): domain Eukaryota; kingdom Metazoa; phylum Chordata; class Actinopteri; order Blenniiformes; family Gobiesocidae; genus Gouania; species Gouania willdenowi. Next base: position 29,750,635 of record NC_041064.1, on the reverse strand, counting down.
TCAATTTGACCCCAGAGATATTTGCCTCCAGAAAATGATTTTCAGAAAATTGTTGACCAAGTTTTTGTGTCAGGCACTTTGTTTATTTGTTGAATACATAAATAACCCTTTGATAATGAAACATTGACCTGTTGTCTAGCGCCACCATCAGGCCAAACTTTTAAATTAAAATTAATTTATCTTGAATAGTTTTCTGTCAAATCTTCTCAAATTTACTGACAACATGTATGACCACAAGAGTGTGACCCCAGGTCAAACTTTCAGTTTTAAATCTTTCATTCATATCTTTTCTAATTTGAGGTGCACATTCACGACTCACAGAATGGACCGTTCTGATTGGTGTTTGTGACCCCCCCCCCCATAAACAAATGTATTTACTTATTTGTATCTCCTTTTTGTTATTTATTTGGGGTTATTCATTATAATGTCCCCTGCCTCAGACACATTGTCCACTGCGTCACTTTCACTGTAAAGGAGTTGACAGACAGACAATGTTATGTTAATCAATCGTAACCATGAAATTATTGCTTTTACCATCATTTTTTTGAATTATAACATTAAATGGAGTCAACTGACCCCAAGGATAATAAGAGGGTTAACAACATAAATATGTATATATAAGTGACATGCTACTAAACAGATGTTGTGTGTCTTTCCTGCAGGACTCCAGCAGCTCCTGCAGCAGTGACTCTGACTAGAAGATGTAAAGAGAAAGAGCAGCTTGTTGCCATCATATATATCTCCATCCTCTCTTACACAAAGTGGTTGCCAGTTTTAACGTACTCGAATATTGCTGCTTCTTTTTTGTATTTCCTTTTCATTTGACATTTCTTATCACATTTACGGAGAACAGTCCCTCATTGAATCATTCATCCATTTATCTTCTGATCTACTTGTTCCTGTTCAGCATCACGGGTCATTGGACCATGTTCAAGAAAATAATATGTGCTCTTAAGAGCTCAAGATACCTTTTTAGTTACAATGTCTCTCCTGTTATTATTTTGAAGTGTATTGTGTGCAATGTGTGTGTTTATCAATAACTCACTTTAGTGAATAAAAATAAACCAGGATTTTTTAAATCAAAGGTCAGTTCTGAAGTCGTACCTCTTTATTCATTATTTTTATCTTACACTTACACTAAAACTTGTGTTCGCCTTATTTGCCCACACCCAACACCTCTCAGTGAACTTCCTGAACTCCCGGTTCAGAACCACGTGTCATCTTTATTTTTATCAACATATGTTTATCATGCAGTAAAGTTATACAAAGTTAAGAATATTTAGCAACTATGGCTTCAACCCAGTGGGACTGGACCCTACATTAAGGTGCAGAGTTCAGTTTGTCTGATATAAAGAAGGTTATTCCCTTATTTAATCATGGAAATATGTAGAGTGATAAGAGTCCACTGGGCGTTGGCTGAGAATTCAACACAAACAGAGTGACTCGCCCTGCAAATTATTAACAACTCCTCATAATTTGTAAGAGAACAAAAGACAAGAGATGTAAACAATGTTTCAAATGGTGACTTGTAGGTGCGTTCAATAATAAAATCTATTATTTGTTCATGCTGAGGAGATGTTAACCATTACACACACACACACGCAGGTCACAAGGCAAACATAGTGGGAGGGGAGCTGAAGCCCTGCCCCTGCTGCTGCTGCTGATGATGATGATGATGATGAGGATGGAGGGGGCTGTTTGTGAGGGAGTGGTGGAGCTGCTTTTAAAGAGAGGCTGCAGGTTAACGCTGCATCTTCATTCCTTCATCCAGCACTGAGTAAGTCCACCTAAGTTTGTTTATGTGTGTGCATAGGAATATGTTAAATTCTATGTTTTTCTTAACTTTCTTATAAATTCCCCAGGTTTACCTTATTTTAAAAAGAAAATGTACGGACACAACCAAGGTATGCAGAGTTTCCACCTCATATCCTACACAGATTTTGCGTTGTCTTCACAAACATTTGCTAAAAGTTGGTTTTACCGTCTTCCCTAGGAAACCAGTACCCTGGCTACCCTGGCCCTCCTCCACAGGGTGGTTACCCTCAGTATCCTCCAGGCACTGCTCCACCTCCCACTTACCCTCCTCACCCACAGGGACCACATGGAGGCCACCCTGGACATGGACCTGCTCCTGGCTATGGTCCCGGGCCTGTGGGTCCTTGCCCAGGACAGGGTCACGGTGCCTATCCCGGGCCCGGTCCTTATCCTGGACAAGGACACGGTGCCTATCCCGGACATGGACATGGACACGGACATGGACATGACCACAAGCACAAAAACAAGCACAAGCACAAGCATGGCCACAACCATGGTCAATGTCACAAGAAAGGGAAGAACTGCCACGGGGTAAGACCTCAGTACACAATATGTTGATCTTTAACTTCACAAATTTAAATCTATAAACTAGGCCTGTGTGTTTTCTTGAATATTTAAGATGTATGGATTAGACCTTGAAAGCAGAGCTGTGGATCTGTGTTTTATTGCCATTACCAATGCCTTTGCTGAGCTTTGCATTGATGATAAGAATGACCAAAGTCCTTCACTCACTCCTTTTTTTTATTACCTTTGTCTTAGTCTTCCAGTAGCTCCTGCAGCAGTGATTCTGACTAAATGAGGCCATCGTTCATCCTCCCGCTCCAACTGTTTTCACTGCAAAGAAGTTCCTCTTATCAAAGCTTAAGATTTTTTTTTTTTTAAAGCAACCCATGTGTGTGAATGTCTTATATGACATGGATTTCTATTATTAAATTACCTGCAGGTTTCTTTTGTTGTTTGTCTTTCCATGTGGTTTCCAACATTTGTTTGGTCATTGTGTAACACTACCTGTCTTCTTTAGATAAATATAAAACTAATTTTCATTCAGGATCATCTAATATAGCTGCATTGTACCATTGTCTTGTCTCAATGTGTTTTTCATGCCATGTGTTGCCATGGTAATTAGTATCAGCTTTGTATTTGCCCAGGTAAAGCTGACTGAACAGTTCTGCTCAGCCACGCCTACTGTCAGGCCTTATCTCATTTTTACAACTTGTGTAATCAAACCAGTGGTATCTCCTCATTTATCAACACAGCTCAACAACCTTCGAAGTTCGTTTTGTTGTTTCCTAATAATAACTAGTTTAATTGTACAGGATTACAGTTAAGGGCTATATGAACGTGCAAAGAAAATGTACTGAAATGTGTAATCCTAAAAAGATTTTCAAACCTTCTTTCTTTTGTATAAGGACATTGAGGTTAGCCTCATTTGCAATGCAGTCCAGTTAACAAATACATTAAAACAACTATCACTAGAATAAAAAAAAATGATAAAAACCAAATGCAATGAGAAACACAGTGTTCAAAAATGTAAATCCTATAATCTGTAAAATAGGGAAGTACCTTCATCTTCAGAGTATGGTGAGTTTGTGGCGTTATGGTAAAATGCCACTTTTGAAAGGTTGATAGGCTCGAGGAGCTTAAGAAGTGTAAGGTTTTTGTGAACAGTGACATTGTGTGTGCGTGTGCGTGCGTGCGTGTGTGTGTTGGAAAGCAACAACTAAAGCAACAGAGTGTCAGAGCCTACAAGAGACTAACATCGAAAAATACCGAAATTAAAAAATAGCACATCTCTCAGAAGTAAAAAAAATTAATACATCATGTAAGTCCAATTAATCCATTCCATTAGGTTTGTGATGTGTGGTGGTATCCTAGGCAGCAAGTCTATAGTATAGCATTGCATAATCCATAAGAAAACAGTTTCCACAACATTTTTCCTCGAGGCCAAGGGCAAACTCTACTGACATCTTGATAGATACTCAATGATGGCGCTTCAAGGCCAACTCATTCACATGTATACTCAACTTCCTGTTTTAGTGTATAAGTGCACATCATTTTAATTAATGCTTTTGACTCTGGAGAACAATATTAATATTTTCTTAGTTGCATTAAGGAGTAGTTTGTGTTATTATCAAAAAACATTTTTTTAAATTTTTGGCCAAGCTTAACACAATGTCTGTTAATTAAGTAATCCTTTAAAAAAGACCACATTTGCAAGAGTAACTGCACAGAGCAACCTGCAGCTTCTGTCCATGAAAAGAATCAACTATAAATCCATCACATTAAAAAATGAATTTAAGAAATGTAACAATATTCAAGACTTGTAGGGTATGGGGTGCCAAGTGGAAAAATTTAGTATAATAGTTTTAGCTTACACATTTTCGTTTTTTATCTCACTTTTCTCATATTTAGCACATTTTCCTATATTTAACCACATATATAGAGGTAAAAAAAAAAAAAAAAAAAGCATTAAAATCGAAATATTTAAATCGAAATCGAAATGGTATATGTTATATCTAAATGTTAAATCTAAGTCTAAATGTTAAATCTTATATATAAATGTTAAATGTTAAATCTAAATGTGAAATGTTAAATCTAAATGTTAAATGTTAAATCTAAATGTTAAATGTTGAACTTTAACGTTTTGCACATATGCTAATTGACCCCGCCCCTTGTAACCTCAACCAATACCCAAGCAGAGACACACAAAACTGCTCCCACCCACCTCTTCACCGAAGCTTGGCTGGGTGAATGTATGGCTGGTTCTCTCCGCGCGCGCAGTCATGGCAGGTGGACGAGCTGCCTGTTCTACACCTTGAATGGGAACATGAAAGGGAAAATAAAAAGTTGAAAGGAAAATAGTTTAAAAGGTTGAAGAGTTCGAACAAAGCTAATACATAGCAGAGTGTCCAGAAAATATTTGAACCAAACTTGTTGGTTTCGGTTGCAGAATTCGGGAGTAGTTAGAGCTAGACGGAAGAAGAAGAACAACTATAAGGTTGCTCTGCATACTCACTAATTACAAAAAAGTTACAAAACCCTCTTTGACCAGTGGATGGCAGTATCGTACATAGAAGTGTTTGCAGACGCCAATAACCTGAAGAAGAAGAGGAGGTTCTGAGCTGCTCATTGCTGTGAAACAGTGCTGAGTTTGTCCAGACTTAACAACAATGTCCCTCAGTTTCTTCCCCTACGGTTTCAGGTATGTGCAGTACATTACATAGTCTATTATCAGTTTATCTGTGTTTACAGTGTGACGGTGGGGTTTGAAAAGCAGCTTGTCAATGGGGGACCTGCTGCTCATGGTCGAAGGACGTAGGTGGAATTTACAAGAACTAAAGCAGAGGTTTTCAGTTTTGTTGATCTGGACTTAAAGGTGGTTCGCGGGCTTTTGCCCAGCTGGTCCCGAAATGTATCAATGTGATTTATATATATATTTTTTTTTGAAGGGGATTTAATTTTTTTAATTTATTGTTTTGCTTTCATAACATGCCTGATAATAATCATTGTCAAACTAAATATGACTTGACTTTTATATTTCAATTTTGTGGATAAAAAACTGCTGTTAGTGCCTTGACTTGATCCCACAATTCCTGGTACAGACATTTGTTTATTGTAATATTAAGCATTATGATATTGCTGTTTGCATTTATGAATATTAACCAATATATCAAGGTGGAATTGCGTCCAATAGCATATATAACTTCTACAGGTTAAGGTGAACTGTACTACTAAAGACTACAGGTGGAAATGAGATTACTGGTGAATTTGATGGTCTCTTCTTGCATTTATTGCTGATGCTGAAAAAAAAAAAACATGTATTTAAAGATTGTCTCCACTTTGTTTTATCAGACTGAGGAGCCTCTGCAGACTCCAGCGAATCCAGGCTCACATGGTGAGAACATGAAGATTCTGCAGTCATATTGATCTGTAGATTTTATTTTACATCATGTGTCCCATGAAGTTAGACTTCGTGTGTTTCCTGTTTCCCCTGAACAATGTGTGCAAAAGGCTTTACATCAAAATGAGACGACGATGGAGATGCAGATATTGACGGTTTTCAGGACATCCCACACACTTCGGCCTCATGAATTTTTTGCTAGTTGTTTGGTGATTAGTCAATAGGCACACTGTACGTTTTTAGTTTGATTGGATTAATACTTTTTTAGATATAGACAATTTAGTGACGGGGGTATGTGTCGATTTTTGCTCGTTTTTTTTTCTTCTTCTTCCATTTTCAGCTTCTGACATCTGAGGAACTACACCACATAAGGAAAGTGAAATTTGGTGTAGTAATACAGCTCTAGCTACTCTTTTAGAATATACAAAAATATCTGCTATACATCCTATCTGATGGACATGCCAGCTCCTCAAATTTGGAAAAAGGTTTGTCGAGGTTTCAGGCACTAACAAGTTTGGGCCTTCACTAACCGAATTTGCAGATTCTTCAGCTCCCTGTAATTTGATCAGTTTTGAATTATGTACATAGACTGTTCACATCACTAATGATTAGTCACAAAAATGCATTGGTTTTTGGCTGACAGTCTCTTGAAATCTTAAAAAATACTGCATGTGGGAATGTAAGATTTCTTGTCTTTATGCAACTTTGTCATTCTTTTTTTCTTTTTTTTTGGACCCCAACTTTGGGTTATTTCACCACTTGTAAATATTGAAAATGCTTTACATGAGGCCATTGTAACTTACAGAGAATAATCAACACAGGCTGCTGCAATTGCTCACCAGTTTATTAACACTACAGTGACGTTTCGGGCATCAGCTTTTCTTCAGACCAGCCATTGTAGCTTACCTCTGTGTCTCATAATCATTTATTTATGTATTAGTTTTTCACTAGTAACCTAAAAAATATAATAACCACTGCATCAAAAAAACTTATTTTTGAAAACATAATTTTTATCATGACAAAATTTTTTGTGTTCTACATTTTCGCTTTTTTTTTTGGGATGTTTTTCCTTCAAAATACATGAATCTATATCATATTCATTCTCATTAAGTTTCCTATGTGATGTAGTTCCTGAGATATTGGAAGCTGAAAATGGAAGGAAAAAAATAAAACGACGTGCGAAATCGCACAAAACTCGATGCATAACCCCCTCACCAAATTGGCCATATCTCAAAAAGCTTTTGTCCGATTAAATAATTGAATAATTAAGGAACAGTAGGTAAAATTGTCAGATTTTTTTTTAGACCACAGTGCGTGGGCCATTTGTTGAAATGACAGAATGACTCAGCAGTGTTTGTTGTCGCGTTTTTCTCAAAAAATATTCAAACAACTATGATTTTTCTGTCATGACACATTAAAACACTGTTAAATATTTAGTTACCCAGGGATTACATGTAAAGAAATTGGTGGATTTCAGTTGTGGATCATAGTGTGCTGTAAAGATCTGCTGGTTCATCGTAGATGTCGAGTCAAGTGGAATCTGGTGTGCTCCTGGAGAAAGTGGGCAGAGTTGGTGTAATCACCATGAACAGACCCAAAGTTCTCAACGCACTCAACCTGACCATGATCCGGCAAATCTACCCACAGTTAAAGGCAAGTGTGAAACTCAGGTTGTTTTTAAAGATCCTTTGTTACAGATTAAAGTGGATTACTTTCTACAGGGTCCAACCTTTGTGGCAATGATTTCCAAAAAAAAAATCTACTTTCCTTATCATTGTATATGTAGACTTTAAAAAAACATGCATTGGAGCAATAATCATTACCCAGCCCACACTGATCAACTGTGAGATCTCCTGAAACTGACTCCAAAACATTAGCAAAACTACCCAGCCAGTGCTGCTCTAGTTGTGTCCAACCGCAGTCCTGGAGGGCTGATAGTCCATCTAAGGTGTGTGTGAATAGTCCCTCCTTTCTCCTTTCCTATCCACTTTTCCTTAACCCCCAGAAGTGTTTAGTGGCAGCCATGATAAGGAGTGTTCCAATTTTTTAAAAGCTAAGGAAAGGAGGTTCAATGCTTCCTTTATGACCTCCTTTAACCTCGGAAACACTGATGCATCCGTTACCAAAGGAGTCCAGATAATGCTGCCCCACAATTCCTTGCGGCGACAACATTTAAAGAGACCCGCTCATCCGATGACTGAAAACAGAGCACTCTGTCATTCAAGAAAAAAGGATCACAGACATTTTCAGCCCATTTTTGGAAATTTATAGTTTTTTTTCACCACAGAAGACGTCACTAACCTTCACTACCGTTGGATTATTATGTCACCTAGTGGAAGAGCGTCTGATTGTCAAAACAACGTGATGGCCTTTCTCTAACTACTTTAAGAAGTCTCCTAACACCTTTCCTTAACCACGGGTTAAAGAAAAAGTGGATGGGAAAGGAGATAGGAGGGACTATTCAGATGCAGCCCTGATTTTTAATGTGTCTGTGCTCAAACACAGCTGAGAGGCTTGTTAGCAGACTTTGCAGAGCTGGGCTGCGTCCGAATAGTCCCTCCTATCTCCTTTACTATCCGCTGTTCCTTCACCCCAGGAAGTGTTTAAGTGGCGGCCATGATAAAGAGCGTCTGAGTTCTTTTTAAGCTCAGGAAAAGAGGCTCAATGCTTCCTTTTATACCGAACATGACATATCACGTCCATTGGGAAAAATTATTTAATTATTATTTAATTCGGAATTAAAAACTGAAGAATGAGCCACCTAATTTCGAATTAAGTTTATTTCGGAATTTAATTAGCATTAGGAATTAAGTGTTTACAAGGTCAGGTTAAAGAGGAATAAACTTAACTTAAAGCTTCCATGTAAATGTGGCCAATGTGTCCCTGCTCCAACACTCTTGAACTCCTGAAGCAGCTCTGCAGAGATGCAAACAAGCCTTTCTGTTGTGTTTGAGCAGGGACACATTGAAAACCAGGCCTGTATCTGAATAGTCCCTCCTATTTCCTTTCCTATCCACATTTCCATAACCCCGTGGATGACGTCACACGTTTGTTTTGACAATCATACGCACTTCAACTAGGTGACGTAATAATCTGACGGCCGCAAAGGTTAGTGACGTCTGCCGTGGTGAAAAAACTTTCCGAAAATGGAACCTGGTAGACTATGAGCCTTCCAGCACCGTGTTTGGACACCTCTGCTCTAGACACAGTAGGATGTTCATTTACATATGAACAGTCCATAACATTAGAATGAGGGCTGTTAGAAAGCACTGCAGTAAGGTGATGTAATTTATTCATATAATCAATAACATGAGCGGTATTTCATCAAATCTAGCTTAGGGTTTTTTCCAGGTTAAACCTGAGAGTCCAGTTTAGTTAAGGCAGGATGTATCTGGAACAGCTATTTCATCAAAGAGAAATCACCTTAGTAGCCATGGAAACACAATCAGTGCTGCAAACCTGCTCCCGACCTAGTATAAGAGCAGACTTGGTTTACCTGCTGCTACTTCATCTGTTTTGAAAGATGTCATTTTGTGTTGCTTTAAAACACTCAACAAAGATGTACAAATGGAAAAATTAGTCAAAAAGACAAACCGTTACATATTTTCCCACCATCTACAGCTTTAATGTGGTTTTTTAAAAGGAAATAAACGAATATAATGGTAAATGTTTGATTTAGATTTTTAAATTGACACAAATGGCCACCTCCTAGTTATAATGATTGTCTTATTACTTGTATATGTGTTTAATGTGTACCATAGTTTTTCATTAGATGTACGCAGTCTCCAATGTGTTTTCAATTAATCAGTAATATGCCTATATAAAGATACGTGTGTGTAACCATCAACGACAAATAAGAAGGTAAAATTGACTTTATTTATAGCACTTTACTACCACAGAGGTAATCCTAAAGTGCTTCACAATATCAGCTCATTCACACTCGCATTCACACACCAATGAGTCAGAGCTGATATGCAAGGCGCTAATTAACCTTTGGGAGCAACTTAGGGTTCAGCCCAAGGACACCTCAACATGTATACGGCTGAAATCCAACCCCCAAACTCTCAATCAGAAGATGACCCCTCTACCAAGTCTCATTAAGTAAAATGATACTTGACAAAAAATAAGGAATATGCATTTATACAGTATATATGTGTGTATGTATATTTACTGTATATATGTGTGTGTATATATATATATATAGTATATATATGCGCTATCATCATTCAAGTTTCACTTAAATTTTGTAATATGTCTCAAAATGTAAGTCAACTCTTTTTTCTTTTTTTTTTTAAATCAATTACTTTATTTAAAATGTGTATTCTTACTTTTTATGGTTTACGGTTGGATGTAACCCATTTGTGTGCAAATGTTTGCTGATTTGTTGAGTAAATAATGCTTTCCTTTCATGAATAAAGAAGGGGGGGATTTGGTCTAATGGAGGCAGTAACAGCTGTGTGTTTTTGTTGTTTTTTTATACTTTGTTTTGCCTTAGTTTCATGAAGAGGCGTGCTTTATCTCTTGTGATTTTGTCTGTCTATTGGGTGTTATAATAAAAAAGAGAAAAAATAAAATAAAAATGTGCTAAACTGATATGTTATTTAATTGTGACTTACTGCATTAAACATTGACATGTAAAATACGCAGTACAGTAACTACTCAGCTAACAGATGTATGATCATGTTTCTATGATCATGATATGATTTATTAAATAACTTTAAAATGTTGAAAACCACAAAAATCTTCATAACGTTTTTCATTAATTTATGTGTATTGTGTGTGTTTTTTTTTTTTTTTTTTTTTTTTTGTCACTTAGATTTTTATTGAAGACTTTTCATAAGCAATCAACCAAAACAGTCAGCATGAAGAAGTTTCAATGTACATTATGAAGATAGTTTTACATACAGATATAAAACGAGCTGGGCTCAAAAAATGTGTGTGAACATAAGTGATACAACCATTAAACCATGTCACAATATTTCAACCATTTCCCCCATCTTGTGTAGTAGAGTTTAGCCTGTAACCTTAGCATTAAAGTCAGACGCTCCAATTTATGAGTCTATTCGACTAAATTTATCCAGTCTTCTAATAAAGGAGGATCTGTTTGGAGCCATTTCCGGGTAATTGCTTTTTTTGCACAGGCAGCGAGAACTGACTGGTATTTGACGTTATTTCATAAGTCTGTGGGTATATATATGTAGAGTGTTATCGTGTTTTTGTTTTTAATTATAGAAGTGGGACGGTGATAGTGAGACGGACATGGTGATCATTAAAGGGACAGGAGGGAAAGCCTTCTGCGCTGGAGGAGACATCAGAGGTGAGCTGTGGTCCTCTGAACAGCGTCAATCTGATCTGCTGCAGCGAGAACATGCAACCCCCCCCTTCGCTCATTATTACTGTTGTTCCTCTTTTAGCAATAGCAGACACTGGGAAAGCTGGTAGCTCACTGTCTGAAATCTTCTTCCGTGAGGAGTACATTCTGAACAATGCCATAGGTATGACTAATATCATCACATTTCACATGGTACAATTTTAGTTGGTATTTCTTCAACTTTGTACTTTTTTTGTTTTCTTTCAAGGAACATGCCGGAAACCTTATATAGCTATTATCGATGGCATCACAATGGGAGGGGTGAGTACAACTAAATGTCCACCATCACCAAGACCTTAAGCCTTCAATAAAATAAAATGTTTAATAACATAAAGAATAAATCTATTCAAAAGATTGGATATGAATACCAAAAAGGCTAATGGCTAATGATAAAATGAAGACGTCTCCTCTGTGTTGCAGGAGCAGCAAATTTGCTTTAAAATTTAATAGCCAAACCCTGTGCAGCATGTAACACATTGTTGTGACATGAAAACAGTCTTAACTGGATGTTTTCTGACAAATGTCAATAGGCAAATACAAATTGAAAATATAAGGGAAAAAACTAACAATGTCAAACCCTGAATGCAGCATTAAGTATGTATAGAAAACGGATGGAACAATTCTGAACTTATCTAAAGGAAGTCAATTAGTTAGATTTTTCTTAATTCTTAATCTGCTTTAGTCACACCACCTCAATAGCATTAGTTACAACATACACAGTGGTTTGGGTATTTTTAGGGCCATGGTGCTAGTTATGAGTACAAAAAATCTACAGATTCTAAATAAAGATCGTTCTTGAAAAATAAAACAGGCTTTTATATCCTCTGCTAGTATTTCAATAAAAAGAAAAGTTAGGATGACTTGGAAAAAGTAGTATTTCTTATTTGTAATGAAACTTTATGATGAATTTCGATGGGAAGTATCTGTTCCACTGTTCTTAATGAACTAATGGAAATTTTACAAGGGGCATCCTCTCAAATGAAATGCAATATGAAACTAAACAGGTAGATGGTGGTGGAGAGCTATTTATCCTCCACTGTTTCAGCCTGAGTCAAAGTAGGCTTTGATTGGACGAAATATGCAGTAACATGCCTCTCTTTTCCATGTGTCAGCTTTGGGGAGAATCTGACTTTGTTTCTTGGTGTTGACCACATACTGAGGTGTGAAGCAGACTGTCTCTGATATGACTCTTCATGTCTCTGGTGACCTTGGTTTTAATGCCAGTGTCTCAGTAAATGCTCACCTCTGTAGATTCTTTTTAGAACATTACTGTGGAAATGAGTCTGTGGAAAACCCAAACTTCTTTACTCCCTAAGGCAAGGCAAATCAATTTTTATAGTGCATTTCATATACAACGCAATTCAATGTGCAACAGAAAACAGTAGTTTAAAAATTAATAAAAACATTAGAACATTAAACAGCTTTTAAATCAGCAATAACAAGTTCGAATGAACTGCGGCCGGATCCGCGCCGAATAGCATGCCCCACGTTCGCTAGTATTCAGTTAAATAACTCGGTTCCATTGAGTAAAAAAAAGGTCTCTGAGAGGCTCTTGACATCCGCTCATAGAATACCCATGTCAAATTACAGCCCTATTCAACAAGCATTAATGGAGGACCCCCGGGGGCCCCCTGTCACCCACGTGGTACATACGGAGTAATGGGCCCCATTCATATATTGGTATGTGTCAATGATTTGGTACCACTGTTGCAATATTTGACTCACAAATAATAGAGAAATTGACTTTAATGGAAATTGCTGGAAAAAGGGCCCCTTGGACCCCTGATCGAATTGTGCGTGGCATAATCGCAATCTACGTTGACTTACCTTTATAACGATATATTCCACGACTATGTTCCCATAAATTTAGGAATTACCGGAAATAGGGAGTGGGCCCCCGGGCCCCATTTCAAAAAAAGGGCTCCGAGCGTCTCATCATATTCTTTCATAAAGTATTCATACCAAACTGCATTCCGATCTAACGAGAACTAACGGAGGAGTAGTCATTTGACACATACATTTATATATTGGTATGTGCCAATGATTCGGTACCACAAATCATCGTAATATTTGACTCGTAAATAAATTAGAAATCGACTTTCTTTTTTTTTTCTTTTGGGGCCCCCCTGGGCCCCATTAATGCCTTCAGAGGCCGTCCTCCCGATGATGGAGAAGACTTTCTCCTCGTCGAGAGTGAGGGTCGTCCCACCCGGTACTCCACTACCCGTGCCCCTGGATTCTCTCCTCACCTTCCCACTCTTCTTTTTTGTTTGGCTCTGGAACTCCTGCCACTCCTTCTTCACAGCACCCCAGTCATGCAGGTTGAGCTTAAGGTTCTCCCTAAGAAGGCAGTTAAGAATGCGTTAAGAGCGCTCCTTCCTACCCGAACCCTTCTTAAGTCCTTAAGAACGATCGAATCTGGAAAACGCGGCCAATGTCAACATTTTGGACATTATCGGAGACCCTCCATTATGCTACTGACAAAGTTTCCAGTTAACTTCAATTCAAGAGCCCTACTTACAAAAGCCTTGAAAAAACTAAGAAGATATGCTTGATGTTTGTGCCCACCGTGCATACTGTTCCAATATAGTATACATCTGGGTATTTGTCGTTAGTACATTTTGAACACAAACTTGGTCATTTTATAGATGGAGACCCGACGTCCTCGCCGACAGCAATCCTCTTTTCCCTGTTACCAAAGACAATCACCTCCATCTTGTTATGATTAGTTGAAGGAAGTTTTCAGCAGTACTGGCCACATCTGATTCAGCACAGAATGTGCTTTGAGTATGCAACCCCAGTTGTTTGTTTTGTTTTCCAGAGACATTTTATGACTTGACCTCATACTCTTTTTTTTTTTTTTTTTTTTTTTTCTCCTCCCCCCTTAGACTCTCACACTGCATTTGCCCTTCAAATATCAAAGCTTTATTGCACATCTTCGACTTTTTAGTTCTGAACTAAGAATAGTCTCACTCTGCTTCTGTGTATATTTGTATATTTTCATTGTTGTGGAATCCTAATAAATATCCAGATATCCTAAATAATAATGATTTACTTTCTGGAGCTGGACATTATTATCCTCGCCACAAAATGTGGTAGGGGGATATAGTTTTGAGGTTCATCCGTCCGAGTTAAATGGAACAGCTTTTCTCAGAAACTGTTCAAAACAGGATAACCAAATTTGGTGTGTGGCTTCAGAGTATCAATGCCTTGATGGAGTTCGAAAATGAGAAGCGCGCAATAATTGCCCTTGTTCCATTTTTCTTTCTCTGTTCGAGGTATCTTCAAAGGGGACAGCTTTTCTTAGAAACCGTTACAGATAGGATAGAGGATGTGTTTGCTACCCTCCAATTAATTTTGGTACATACCACCCAGTCCTAGGTATTAGCTAATTTGATTTTTTTTTCTTAAAGGATCTACAGTAATTGTTTTTGCAAGATCATAATAATTAATACAGAACACAATTCCCTAATAAACATTGGCCAGTTATAGATATGTAACGATTCACTCAACTCCCGATACGATTCACGATACTGGGTTCACGATACGATTCTCTCACGATTTATTTTACAAAATGGGACTGTAGACAAATATTCCTTTATTTTATTGGGGAAAAAAAACTGAAAATACTGTTTTATTTTTTTTTAATATGTAATTGTCAAAAGAATCCCTTGATAAACTATTCAAAACAATGCAGTTTAACTAAAAATCAATCTTGAATGAAATAAATCAAAGAATAATACAAATGAAGAAGAAGCCTATTAGTTTAAATTCTGGTTCTATAGTTCTTTTTCTTTTTAAAAATGCAACTGAAATTGTATTTTGTGCCTTAACAATTGGACTTTAAAAAAAAAACAACAAAAAAACAGTCTGCACTGTATTTACGTCAGATATTTGTTTGGACCAGCAGAGGGCGCTGGTAACCCAGTGGTCGGTTGGCATCCAGATATCCTTGCAGTGAAGAAGAGATGCTATGCTATCAGACAGAGCTAATGGAAAAACGTGACTTTTACAGATATTCACGTAATATTACAGATATTCTTTCGGTGCTAAAGGGGTATGGAATCATTTATGAACATGTTTAAGAATAGAAGGCGGCCAGAAAGAAAGTAATGGCAGATTCTGCCCGCCGCCTACACTTTTAGACGAGAAGGATAATTATATAGCGCCCTCTGCTGTTTAAAAAAAGTACTGCGATTCACTTTTCAGAGCATCGATGTGAACCGTGATACCTATTAATCGATTTTTAAAAGCCTTACGATTAATCGTTACATCCCTAGTTAGTTATATATAAAAGTGATTATTTGCTAAACTTAAAATTACATGAAAACTAGAGCATGTAGAACAGAACCATTTTCAGATTTTAATTTCGCAACCTAAAAACAGGAAGAATCAGTAGGCCTACTTCATATGCTTTTTTCCTGATGCAAGCATTATAACTTACTGTAAGTTTGGCTATGTACAGTATTTGTAATGTATGGTTAATATAAGGGACTGATCAACAATTATTAACTGTAGTTTAAATATTCAGTGAGTTACAAGTGCTGAAGCAAAAAGTGAGGTTTTTGTGTTCTCTAAAGTGTAACTAAACCCCCAGGTTTTTGTTGACCTGCCACGAGGGGGAAATTAAAAAAATGCCTTGATTATTGCCGTTTATCCTGGAGTAGATAAGACACGCCCAGTCACAGCAGCCTGTTCCCAAATCGCTGCACAATGAGTGCACAGCTGAGGTGTGCTTAACTACTACAATCACAGGCACACACAATTCTTAATTTGACCTCACCCATGCACACACAGCCCTATAGACACTGTAGCATCCACGGGCAAACAGCTCCTGCTCTCCAGCCATGAGCCTCGGAAAACCTCCTCATGCAGATTCATAAACCAGGAAGATGCGCACACAGTGAAAAGAAGTACAAGCACGCCCACACACACGCAGAAACAGAAGGGAATACACACACGATGTCTGTGCAAAAACAGATTGATGAACCCTCTGATTAGACCAGAATCAACTCTTTATAGAAGCACCGACTCCCAAACATCACTGTAATTCTCTGGTCTTTGGTGAGAGCAGACGTGTTTTCGTTTGCTCCGATAACACGACCTTGGCTACAGCTGGCTACAGCTGAACAGCCTGAACAGCCTGAAAAACTGGGCCCAAGACTGAAGGAAAATGGTGAAAAAACCGCAGGGAGGCCCTTCAGAACCCAATTCGGGTTTGGAAGAGGTCAAGGAGATGATACGTGAGGGTCTACAAAACCTATCTGCCGAGATAAAGTCGTTGGAAAAGACGCTGGAAAATTCACTGGAAAGACTACAAAGCGAAACAAAGGTACTGAAAGAAAAGAATGAAAGAAATGCTGAAGAGATAAAATTGTTGAACGCGAGGGTTGAACAGCTGGAACAAAAGGAAAGAGAGAAAGATGTCATCATCACAGGCCTAAAGATAAAACCCAGGAGTGACGAAGAAACAAAATCGATTGAACAACAGGTCATTGACTACCTGAAGTCGAAGGACATTGTCCTGAACCCTGACAACATCAACTCCTGCCATCTCCTGCCAAAGAGAAATGATACCAGAGCTGTAAAAATAACCTTCACGAATATAAAATTCAAAGGAGAAATAATCAAGCAAGGAAACAAACTCAAGGGAACGAAGGTGTACATCAATGAAAACCTGACGAAACAAAATGCAAGCATTGCATGGAAAGCACGCCAAATAAAAAAAGAAGGAAAGATTTTGAAGACGTGGTCAAAAAACTGCAGGATTTACATCCTGGAAGAAGAGGACGGAAAACCAGTTCTCATCAAAACGATGGACAACCTGGGAAAATACGAAGGATCCACCTAAACAACAACACTACTGATGGTAATCATGGATATGGACCCAGATCTATATAAACACTGGAAACAAAACTCAGACTGTGATTATTTTACGGAGACCGAATTAAATGTGGAAACCAAGAGTAAAAAAGGTCTGTCATTTATTCATTTTAATTGCTAGGTGGTGGGGTGATTAAGGATTACATTAAATTTAAATTCAAAGTGCTTATGAACTAAGATATAATAATGTGTTTATACAAGTTAAATCTAACAGTGGAAAATACAACACTGCCAATAAAACTAACAACAGCAGTTAGAAACACGCTTATGAACTAAGATATATTACATTAAAATACTACTTTGCTTGTGAACTGGGATGTGGTGATGTGTTTATACAAGTTGGATCTGATCCCATCATCAGACAGTGGAAAATACAACACTGCCAATAGAACTAACAACAGCTGGATTACCCTTGATGTAGAGACAAAACAAGGTGACATTGTGGATGAAAAGGGAAGAACCTTCCAAACACCTTCGAAAGAGGAACTATTCTTGAACAGGAGGAATGCTAACAACGTCTGGCAGGGAACAAGGCCAACAAAAACAAAGATAGAGAGGACAACACTGACTACAGATGGACGTTCAGAAGAAATCAAGAATGTTTTGACCAGAGAGACATGTAAACCCATGTAAATCTGCGATGGTAAAACAGGGGACGGGACCCGGATAAGCAAACTGCTTCTCTCGTCTCCTTTTTCGGCATGTACAAAAAATGTAAAAAAAAAAAAAAAAAAAAAAAAAAAAAAGGGAATGTAACCATGTCGGAAATAAACTGAATAAATAAATAAAAAAAAAAAATATCTCAACACAGTTCTGCATGAAGCTGTCAATTAATGCTCAATGAGGGCGGTGAGAGCAGGAATCCCTCCTCCCTCCTCCCAGCTTTTATAAGAGGGGCCAACAGTGGCAGTGTTATGCACAATGGTCCAGCCAATTGTCTCAGCCAATTGCAAAATAAATTGTAATGGCAGGCGTTCAACCCTTAGAGGGCAGTCACTCTGACATTTTACAACAAATATGCAAAATTAAAATTATTTTACTAAAATATGTTTTTAAACTTCTTAAAATATTTAGATTTACGTTTTTTTTGTATGTGTGTGTGACAGCAGCAGCTATAATCTAAGTCGAGATCAAACGTTTGTTGCGTTCTGTTCTTGTTTCCACATCAGCTCAGCTAAGAATTTCAGGAGAGATTCATCATAAGAAGAATCTCTCAAATCAGTTCACTAATAGCCTGCTCTTCTGCCAGTGCAGAGGGGACATTAATGTTGACACAAACCATTCTCAGGCTAATGCTGCTTAATGTGCGTACAGGATGAAAACAAGGACAGGCGGCTCTATATATGGAATAGTTCACAGAGATGCAGAGTGGTTGTTCCTAGATCTCTGCTTTTAGTTCAGGACAGAACTCTCACATGGAGGAGACCTGGCCATTTCTTACGTCAGACATAATAAATCAGTGGAAGGTCAGACGCACGTAGAGGGACTTAATCTCGCTCAGAGCTTTAAATCAAATTTGTAGAATGAGGTGGGATTGCTTCTGTATCTGTAATTTGTGACCAGTTGAAGCTGTGTTTGTTTTAAGTTGTTGTGGGCCTTCATTGTTTAAATTTAGCAACGACTTGGTACACACATACTATCTGTCAAGTATCGACAAAAATAAAGAAAGCAAACCAACCTGACTGTGTTCAAGGTTCAGGGTTTTTTTATTGTCATTTTCATGTTAACATAAAAAACTAAATTTATTTCTCGGGCCCAGCAGCGTACAAGGAAATAAATATTAGCTGAAATATAGTCCAATATAAACGTAATAAAACAGAAATAATTAATATAAATACATAATAAAGAAAGTACAGTAAAAATAAGAGTGGTTGTTTTGTGTAGTATTGAGGCTGCACTTCAGCAGAAAAAGAGGCATTGCTGAGGGTTCATTAGGTGCAGCTTACAACCAGTCAGGGATACATACACCTCCAGAAGTAAAGAGCCACCACCGCTCCCACACTGCACACACACTGTGGAGATCAGCCTGCCCAGGGCTGGCATTTTCTGTTATTCTGTTATATATACGTTATTCCATTTCAGTTCTAATTTATTTCCATTTTTAGATTCTATTTTTTATTTTTTATTTTTCTATTCTACTATTTTCCTTTTGTACTTTTGAGACCTGAGAGTTGTTTTGTTCATATCATGTAATGGTTTTATGGTAATAAAAGGAGTCATAGGCTGTGTTCGAATTGTCATACTAACGTACTACTGATACTAAGTCTGACGTCAACATTAGCATGTCGTGCGTTCACATTAGATAGTATGAAACAATTGAGTATGTGAGAAATACCCGGATGTACTGTATACTACATGGGGAGTTTTTTTTAAGTGTACACGTTGGGCACATTAGTTATACTCAACCACCCCATGATGCATTGCGAGAGGAACATAAAATGGTCCTGGGACTAGCTTCAAGCTAAAAATCCAAAATCCCCTTTTCAAAACGAAAGCATCTCTTCTTGTCTTCCATTTGTTTTTAACGCTTTTGTAAATAGGGCTCTTGTCTTGAAGTTAACCAGAAGTTTTGTCAGTAGCACATGGATGGTCTTCGAAAATCTCAGAAATGTCGGCATGAAATTTGTTTCTGTTAATTTTATTGATCCAAATGACCACATGTTGATATTCTTCTTGGTCACGAACTTTCAAAGGTGGCAAATCAACAGAGATATTTAGCCTCAGTATACTTCAGTGGGAACGGTCATCATTGGACATCATCATAATTATACTTATAGCAGTTATACATACTTATATAGTCAACTGAGTTTGTCTATAGTCCAGTGTGCCATTTCCCACACTGCCAAAGTCTAACGCTAGCAGCTTAACAGCTACTATTGTGTTCTTTCTTTTTTTTTGGCTTGTGTATTTTTTGCCAATCTAACTTGGCAGAAAATTATAGTTGGGTCACTAATCATTCCTTTGTATACGACTGGCTCATCCTGGCTGTTTCCTTTTCAAACTTCACAATCGGGAGTCTTTACAACTCAACATCCTAGGTTTTGTTCCAGGTCTTGGAGATGGTCTTCAATTTCTAGAGACTGATTCAGACTTTGGTTGACTTGCAAAAACCTTGTATTTTTATTTCTTAGTTTTAGGTAAAAGCAAGGGCACGATGTTCAAAGACATCTGCTTTCCGTTTGACAGGTGATTGTTTGCAGCTGTGTGGCTGTACTCTGTGAATTCCTTGTAATGTTCACATACCTGATGAAGATGTTTTGTTAGGAGTTTAACAGCTTCTTCATCTCCAGTCGGTTGTCCAGTGTGTGTTAAAGAACCAGAGATAGGCAGTCCTTTAATGAAACATGTTATGCTAGTAGCTACAGTATGCGTCTTTATGGTTCATCAAAACATTTTACAAAGAGAAATGCTATAATTTCTGATTGCCACAAACCAGATTAAATCTACGCACCCCATTTTACTATAGTTCACAGACAGATCCAGCTATGTTTCATTCCAGTCTCTATAACCAATATCTATATGGCATTAAATAGAGCATGTATTTATATAAGGACTCCAAATTCACATTGTTTGGTTGTATAAATGTTCTTGAGCACATTGGCAGACTCCTCAGTAAATGGAAATGTTTACTGCAGGATCCAGAGACATGTACTTGTATATTAAATACTGGTTCAACTCTCATTGTGGCTGGACAGCATGACTATAATAGTTGACTATAATCATTAATGGGGGTGCTCCAATCTGGTATTGATATCGGATATTGGTCCAATTTACGCAAAAAAAAGAGTATCGGATTATATCAACCTCCAACTAAAATCTCTGTTATGGGCACACTGATAGAAGCAGTCCTTTTCAAACATTCCACACTATAAATTAAGTAATGAAAGTTTGTATGAAACGCTCCAATGTCGCGTCAGATCAATGTCGGTATCAGCCAATACTCAAAGTTGCAATATCGGTATCGTATCAGAAGTGAAAAAGTTGGGACACCCCTCGTCCCTAACTGTCAAAATAATGATTTGACTTATCAGATAAAACATTACATTGTTTCATATAGTTATTAATTTACCTTAACAAAAAATCTGTCATTCAAATAAAGGTATGAAAACACTTTAAGCCTAGAGAATAATAACAAATCTAAAAAAGCTGCCAGCTAGTTTGTAGGAGTCATTCATCTATATGTGAAGCATTTTAGTTAATGAGATCAAATTGGTTGCTGAAATTTAGTCTTGTGGTCATTTTTCATTAAACCACTTATTGGGACATTAATAATGTTCTCCAGTAGTACCTCCAAAACTCCTTGCACTAGTTGATTAAACCTGGCCCTCTGTGAGTGTGATTGAATGGGTATTTATGAGTAGTGAGATGTAGAAGCATGATGCTTGTTTATTTGACTTAACACAAAGACTTTATAAGCCTTCATTAGTGGAAATAAGGCACTCGTGTCATCCTGAAGTGATCCATTAGATGACCCTCTTCATCAATATTCACCAACAGTTCCAGTCACAATTCTTTTTGAAAATGGGGGTGCCCATACATTTGAACCTAACAGTATCAGTATTAGTAGAATGAGTGGGCGTGTTTATAGACGTGACACTGACTTCCTTGCATGTCTCGCTCTGATACGAGGGGGATCAGTAATCACCTAAGCAAATTAATTTTTGCTATCCACATACAGTTGTGATTGTTTTCTGCCAAAAAACTGCACATTACAGTAAAACACATGGCTATTTAAGCTGCTATTGAGTGTGAAGCCGTTTTCCCTCCCCGCACGGTGACGTCGGGCCAGAGGACGGCCCACCCTTCTCCAACCCACTCCGTAGCCAAGCTCATGTTGCTTTATAAACACGAGACAGAGTGTGGTGGCTGGGCGTTTGTCAGTACATAGCGACAACCTGTTGCAACAGCGGCAGTAGCAGAAACAACAACAGCCTTCGGTGTGCAGCGGTGATAGACTGTGGGGACACTGCGCGAAGGATCCTGACATGCTCACCTTCGTGGGCGTGTTTGTTTACATGTCAATCACGATGAAGCTTCTCCAGCTCAGTGCCGCGGTAAATTCGTCATCAAAGTGGGAACGCGTCATCAAATTGGAGCGAGGTGTTTGGGCTCGCCCTGTAGTAAGAAAGGAGCAAATCACCCTGTAACTAACGATTGAGGGAATCAATGGAAAAAAAACACTTTGGGCATGTGTGTGAAGCCCATCAGCACTTTTATGAAAAAGTTGATTTAGCTTAACATGGGCCCTTTCATTTCAGCGTCCTTCATTCAGTGTTATGTATGTATTTTCTACAGTCTATGTATGTACAGGTGAACGCCCCGCCTCCACGCTCTGTCTCGTGTTTATAAAGCAGCATAAGCTCAGCTACGGGAGGAGGGCGGGCCGTCCTCTGGCCCTACATCACCGTGCGGGGAGGAAGTCAGTGTTTTGTCTATAGACACGCCCACTCATGAATATGCATAAGTAGGCTGAAAATCAGCCTGTTTGTGTAGAGTTGCTCAGAAAGTGACTTTTTAGAGGCTAAAACTCTGGAAAACCGGCGAGTTTGGGAAAATAAACCTCAAATACTATGTTTTTGCGGTTCTTAGAACAAATAGCGATGAGTGAAAAATAACATGATATGGGTCCTTTGAAGTACAGAAAAGTTGATTTAGCTTAACATGGGCACTTTAAGCACTGCTTCGCTTATTTTTAAGATGTCTGGTTTCTCATTTAACCACTTTATTGCCCATGTCTAATTTAAGTCCTTAGCCATGGTGACTGTTATCAATAATTTTTTTTTTCTCTAACCTTTGATCATATTTAAGTTTTTTTATCATGTTATCCAAAACAGATTATTAACATGACTCTCCTTAATTCTACAGGGCGTTGGTCTTTCAGTGCACGGGCGGTTTCGAGTGGCCACTGAAAAGACGATGTTTGCCATGCCAGAGACTGCAATAGGTAAGACCTTTCAGCTTCTGGGGGTTAAAGACGGGGAGGCTTGCCCTCTGGTTAGCTCACATTGCTACAAGCTGCTGTTTACATTAAATATTAAAAACCAATGATTTCTGCCCAGTGTCCATGCACTAATAAATATGAGGTGTGCTGTGCAGAAAAAACTTAGGAATAAGTGACATTCAGTGTCGTACATCAAAATAGGGCTGGGCGATATGGCATTTTATAAATACCGCGATATTTTTAGGCCATGTCACGATACACGATATATATCTCGATATTTTGCATTACCCTTGAATTAACACTTTGATGCACAAAATCACACCAGTATGATGATTCTATATGTCTACATTAAAACATTCTTGATCATACTGCATTAATATGTGCCAATTTTAAACTTTCATGCAAAAAAGGGGATATCACAACTAAGTCAAAGTTGACATAACTGTATTTATTAAACAGTGAGTGGCTCAAACATAAAATTGTCAACAGAAAGTGCACGTTCTGTGCAAAATTGTCACAGAGACATTTCAAAACAAGACATTAGTGCAGGATGCAACTCACATGGCATTTCAAAACACAAAATTAAAGTGCACTTTTTGTACATAATGCCACTACAATATTTTAAAACAAATAGTGCCCTTTTGTGCATGTTGTCATTAAGATGATATTTCAAAAAAAAAAAAAAAAAAATCAAAAAAAAAAAAAAAAAAAGTCCGCGAGTTTAACGGTATGGTCATTTTCAACACCGCACAGACTACAAGCTGCGATATATCGAGTATATTCGATATATCGCCCAGCCCTACATCAAAACGAAGTGTAATTTAGAGAGGATTAGGAAGAACCAGGGTTAAAGTTGAGAGCATTTGAAATTTTTTAAAGGAAATTATCTTTTTTTAATATTATCAGATCATTTGGTGTTAAGTCACCTAAAATATAGTTCTTATTTATCAATATGAATTTTAAAAGAGGCTTTGAAAGTATTTAAAGAGGAGATATTCTTTGTATATTCATGAATAAAATGAAACATCTGCATTTGGTTTCCTTTAAGTTGTTTGTAAAAAAAAAAAAAAAAAAAGGGAAAATAAGCAGTTGATTTATTCTATTTGATTAATATTTGCTTTTTCAAACAGGAATAATTAGGTAATGATCACAAGAGCATATTTTTCTTAAGAAATGTCAAATTGTTCATGTTGTTTTGAAAAATGTATTATATATATATATATACTACAATATATATTGTAGTTCTCTAGTTGAATGAACTTTTACTTATTTGCATTCAAAGTGGGGAAAAAATGGAAATTTCTAGGTTTTTATGCAATGATTTCGCTTAATTACTTCATAGTTGGTGTGGCCAATGAACTAAATGGAGCTCGACACTCCTGTAGTATGTGCATCAAAAGTAACGGGTACATGTTATATGTATAAAAGTAGCAAACTCTGCACAACAAATACTTCAAAGCTATTCATTTACTTAAATTCAGTAATTACATTCACACATCTGTCCAATATTCCAACATCTAACTTCAGCATAAGGTCTGCCTCTCTCAACTTTCCCTGTAGCAGTTTGGGGCTATTTGTCTGGCGTTCTGAACAGAAAAAAATAACTTAATTTGGTCCAGAAACTGTGCAGCCCCTGCTAAAGAACAAACCAGCTCAATGGAAATGCATTTTCAACACAATTTACTTTGTATTGCACCATGAAGGCAAACTGTTTTACTTGTTGTTACTGTTATTTGATTGATTTTATTATCTTATGATGTTGACATCAACCTGCTGAAGGGACTAAAGATGGAAATGAGCCGTTGGCTATATTTACTGTACATGAATATGTTTATTAATATGTATTGTCCCTGTTTTAAATAAAATAAACTCAAACTAAACTAAAACTCAAAAAACAACACGGTCTTCGTGTTATGGCATTCATCATATGAAAAGAAAAGGTTGTTCTGCAGCATTAGATTAGAAAACCAGCTGCTTTAGGAATGGGGTTGGGCACCGAAACCGGACGTTAGGAACCGTTCCTTTTTGGAACCGGTTCCTAACGTCCGGTTCCAGAACCGTTACGAAGATGTTTGCATTTTGATTTTTTTTTTCGGTTCCTAAATGCCTGCACTAGTTTGTTTTCACGACTTGCTCTGTTTGTTTACGCGGGGTTTGTATAAGATGCGTTCAGAATGTGTGTGTGTGTGTGTGTATGCGTATGTGTGTGCGTGTAGTTTTAGTTTGGACCGCGGAAGGGAGATAGGAACTAATCACCGGTAAAAAGCCAGTAAAACTCTGGAAAACACTCACCGGGAATAAAAAAAGTTGCTCCCTGGTAAAGATAGTAGCTCTAACAGGTAAAATGATGAATTTGGTGATATTACAGCCTGTGAATGCAGTACAGGGACTCATTCACTCCGCCTCCGGGTCCTAGTGCCAGCCGTCCGGTGAAGCCTGTTCCGTTTACCGAGGTTCGTGTGTGTTTAATAAGTCAGTGTGAAAGTCTGCATGTTTATGCCTCCGTCCATCAACTCTTTTCATTATATCCATGTCTTTTAAGGCATTTATTAAATAGTGACAGCTGTAGTATGGGCTGCCGCCATCTTTGAATATGTCGTCACCAACGCGTCATCGCCTCAAGATGCGCAAGCGCAGAATGACCCAAATAACTGTAAAGAGGTCTTATATTAGTCTATTTTCTTTTTAAAGTGGTGTTTTTTTGTGGCTTTAGACTCCAATTACATTACTAATCAAAACATGTTGCCCATATCACTAATATTATGTTTCCCATAAAAGCTTGTTGCTCCCTTCTTTGTAGACCTATTTCCAATAGTAATAATGACAAACCAAGTTAAGTAATTAATGTCCATGATGTCATCTTGGAATCAGTGCGAAAACTGTGCAAAACTTTTTGTTTGAAACAGTGCAGAAAACAATATGTTCACGCTAGATTTTTAATTGTTTTCCCTAAATCTGAAAATCTACATGTTTCCTTCTGAGAGCTGCTCGAGAATAGTTTTAGTTTTTTTTTTTGCCGATATTTAATATCCCGATATTGTCCAACTCGTCATTTCCAATTTTCTATTTTTACCCAAGACTGATTATATGCCTCGACCCTTTCCTCTATGTACGTACATTTTTTTTAGGTCACATGATGTACATACGTAAATCTCTATAGAAGTAAGTTAAGCTTACTTTTAATGTGATGACCCCTGTAGGTATTTCAAATAAAGGAGCAACACAAAAAGACTAAGACTACAGTAATCAAGTGCTCATGATGCTTTAGCTCTTTTATGTTTAATCTTTTATACTAACATTATATGACCAGGTTATAAATGTTGTGTAAAAGTTGTATAAATGTGTTTGTTTTGTTTGTATGTAACCTGATACACAAGTTTGTTTGGAAACCTCTCTATCAGAACCAGCATTAATTTCTTTTGAGCTCCAGCTGCTTGTTTATTGAGTCACACCACAAATGGCAGTCTTTACTTCATTTGTGCACCACAAAGACAAAGCTAAGCTGGGTTTCCATTACCCTTAGAAATGCGCAAAATCTAAAATCTGGTGATGGAAACGCCTGAATTTCGGAAAAAAATGCTCAAATATTGCTAAAACTGTTTTACGCTTTCATGAGGAAGTTATTCAGATGTTTTGATATTGAAATGTGTCACAAAATTGCTAATTGAAACACTTTTTCTGCAAATACCCATCACAGAACGTGACGTACCTGGTCATATGACCACTTCTCTCTGAGATAACATGACACGGCACGTGTGAACATGAGGAGTCCGGGACATTTCTTATTACTGCCACATTAGACGTGGAACATCAAAGGAATACAGAGACATAAGGAGGTTCTGAGCGTCCATCTTTCTGCAGAGAAGTCATGATGAGATTTCATGGGAGTTACAAGGCTCCTCCCCAAAACAACATTCAATGGAAACGCATTCAAAGCGGAATTTAACTTTGTCGACATTTAGAAATATCTCTTTTTATTGTGTGAAAATCTGTAATGGAAACCCAGCTCTTCCATTTCCTTCCTTAATTTCCCTTAAATATAAATTCCAAGAAATCCAAATGACCAGTACAACCAGAAGAAATATGCCAGTTGCTCAATTTTATCTATTGTAAATCTTTACCAAAATATTTCAAACATAATTCCTTTAATTTGAGTGTTTTTGCATCTATTTTCATGGGAACTATGAAGAAATTATTATATTCTGTATATACACTTTATACTCTACTTTATAATAGACTAAGGTCATTTATAATGTGTTACCAATTTATTTTGAACAAACCCAAAATATATAACCCTGTTATTTGCCAATAAAACCAATATCTTAGTTTAATGTCCAGTTTACCTTGTAACCATGTGATTAATAGCATAAAGTCACATGATGATGTGATATTTCAGGGTGAATCTGTACATATTTACTGATTTATGCCTTGAAAGCTCTACAAGGCCCTACTAATGACTCATCTAGCACGCACACACACCTGTACACAATACACACGTACACACAGAGCTTATTTTGATGTACCCTTGGCTCTGTCATATTGTAAATCTTCAGTAGTGGAATCAGACCCTGGTGTGGAGCAGAGAGGGGGGTTGTATAATAGGTTTTTAGCAGTCAGTAGATGAGAGGAGCAGAAAGGCACAGGCTCTTCATGTTTATACCTTATTTGGAATTTTTTTTATTCTCAGGCTACAATGAAAGGTGAAAGGAAATAGGTCGGTAATTTACCAAGTATTGTATACAGCCAAGGATAAACATACTGTACAAAAGACAGTCATCTGTGTCCTGGTTTATTTTTAAACCACAGATTGTTCAATGAGGTCTCATCATTCATCTTCTTGTTGAAGCTCCACTCGTAAAAATGTAGATGGAGTTGGAGAACTCAGCCAAGCCTTTTTATGCTGCCACAGTTATAACATTGTCACTGTTGTTTTAACGAAAGGCTTTTAAATCTCTGGCCATTGCATCAACAACTCTAAACTGCAAACGTCACCGTGAAATTCACTATGCACCATTTCCATCCAGGCCAGCATTTTAGAAGGATCACAGCTGCTTTTTCAGACTAACTTTGCTAATTTTAGCCCTCCAATCCTGTGTTGAATCATCCCATGAGTCTCTCTCACAAAAAGTTTACAGAGGGCTACAGTTCTCATGAAAGATTAATGCAAAGAGCTTTTGGGTTATGCAGAGTTTTTAAATATGTGTAAACAACAAAAACATATTTGACATTTTTCATTTTTCAATGCACTTAATCGTAAGAGTTGGACTATTACAGCTGTCCTTACTGATCAATCAGCCTCACTTTTTGGGAATATTCTTTGTCTGAAAACGTCTCTTTTCAACTGCAGGAGAAAAGGTCAATGTCCAAACGTCTCAATTGCTGCCAGAAAATGTAGCCATGCTAATATTCTTGAATGTAATATAATATATTTTTTTAAGAATGTCATGATGACATTATTTGATTGTAATGTTAGACATGAAATGGCTTTCATGGCATTAATTGTCCCTGTTTTTGCATTATACTAGTACAGTGCCCATCAGTATTCATATAGTGGGAGCTTAAGTAGAGTTGTCAATTATGGCCAAATGAGTATGTGTTTGAAGGTTGGATGTACAAAGAGGTGTACATATTCTGTACTCTGTAGTGTTTCAGTATAAAGAGGTATATTTGCAGGTGCAAAGTAAAATAGCATGTGCGATATCCCTGGTTTAATTATATGGGACATGTGCATGATAAATTGATAAAATTTGCGGAGTTCACCCAGAGGGAGGGGTAGTGGGGTCCTTTGGGGTTTTAGTGTATTTCAACAGTAGTGGCTGTTTCAGTCTCCCTAAATGGTTACTAGTCCCTTGTCATTGTCATGGTAGCCGTGGTAACCATTCAACTCAACTTTATTTATATAGTGCAAATTACAACAAAGTCATCTCAGTGCACTTAACAAAATAAAAAGTCCATAGTAAGAAAAGGAACCCAACAAGATCCACATGAACAAGCATTTAGCGCACGTAGTGATCTCAGCAATCACTACACAGGGGACCTTGTCTGCTTTAAATTATTGCAATTTTATGGTCTGCGCTTTAGTAAATAAGTAGGTTTTTAATGTAATTGTATCTCGCAATGGTCTGAGGTGCTGACCATTGTGTGTAATGGTCTGTGATTGTGACCAAACCAACAAGACCAAGTCTCTTTCAGGTTATTGCTATTATACTGTATACGTTTTAGCAAGCAAGTAGGTTTTGAGTTTACTTTTAAAGGTGGAGAGAGTAGCAGCCTGAGAGCTGGTTCCAAAGGCGAGGAGCCTGGTAGCTGAATGCTCTGCCTCTTGTTCTTCTTCTGGACACTTAAGGCTTTTCCAGAAGACCAGCAGATTGAGAGCAGAGTGATCTGCCTGGACGATAGGGCACTAACACGTCTCTAAGATACACAGGAGCTTGATCATGTAGAGCTTTGTTGGTTAACAGGAGGATTTTAAACTCCATTCTAGATTTACAGGAAGCCAATACTGGAGAAATATGTTCTCTCCCATTTGTTCCAGTTAGTGTTCATGCTGCAGCATTCTGAATTAACTGGAGACTTTTTAGTGAGTGACTGAGACATCCTGACAATTAGGAGTTACAGTAATCTAATCTAGATGTAATAAATTAATTGATTAGTTTTTCAGCATCACTCTGGGCCATACCATTGAGTATAGTCTGGTGACAACAGGGGGGCTTCTGGCTTGGAGATGGGCCCTGGCCACTTCTGCTACAGCCCCGGAGACAGTTGAAATGTGGTGATGGTGGGACATGTTTGGGTTGTGTGTGTGGGGGGGGCTCTCTGGTGGTGATGAGACCCTGTCCTCCCCTCTCTCACTTCCTCCCCCTCCTCTTTCACATCTTCTACACGAGATAT
The DNA here is from genome assembly GCF_900634775.1 of Gouania willdenowi. Taxonomy (NCBI): domain Eukaryota; kingdom Metazoa; phylum Chordata; class Actinopteri; order Blenniiformes; family Gobiesocidae; genus Gouania; species Gouania willdenowi. Next base: position 29,720,833 of record NC_041064.1, on the reverse strand, counting down.
GATGAGAGCTTCCAGAGTCTCATCGCGTAGGTTGCATCTAGCCCAGGATGAGGCTGTCTGGAAGGGGTCTCACCAGTCTGCTGTGTGCATGCCCCGGAGGGCTTCAAACTCAGCCTCCATGGCCACCGTGTAGTAGTCCTGGAGGATGAACATGGTGGTTTGTTCCCAGTTTTTAGCATTCCCAGTACTGTTTGTTAGCAGTTTTAAAAAAGATGGATGAATGATTAGTCAGCCTCTGAATTGTGGGAGGTGTTAGAGACTGAAACATTCGTTAGATGGTGGGCCAGTTTTATTATTTTATGAATAACATGCACTTTTACCCTAAAGTCACTGGTGTTGTGTTTGCGGTGCTTGGTGCCTCGTAGAGCAGTGCCGTGGCTACGCGTGTCTGCGTAATGGCAGCGTGTGATGCACTCATTAGATCGATATTTCGCGGCTACAAATTAGTAATTGTGGCTGAAAGCTTGGCTCTCTGCAGCCGTGTGTAGCACGGTGGCCCCCGGTCTGTGTGACGGACGCATAGGTGTGCCACTCACGGCTGTCATAGAAGTGGTCTAAGGAGCGTGGCGATGTTTGAGCAATGCAATGCAGCGTGCACTGTGCTCATTAGAGCGATAATTCAGGGCTACAAAGTAGAAATTGTGGTTGAAAGAGACCATCGTCCACCCGCCCTCATATCCCCGTCCATCCACAACAGTAGTAAAACAGCCAAAAGGAAGAAAAAGCAAGCCGGTAATGCAACGTTTCAAAATAATGAATGCAAACACTTGGCCTATGTGCAAACTGTTAAAAATGTTCAGGTCGAATAGACACTGTGTCGGGGAGAACGTCGCTAAAAACTCTCTCTCGCACACACACACACACACACACAGACGTTCCTTGCTTTTATAGAGAGATTTGCAGAGTGGCTTTTTTTGCACTTTAAATTGAAGCTTTGTGTATTGCACACCTCGAGTCACCTGTTTACTTCTCACGGATCGCTGCCCTCCCAGGGCTACTTTGAATCTCAGCTAGTGTTTCCCTTTTGAAATGACCACACTTGATCTTCCCTTTGACAGCTTTATTCTTCTGGGTTGGAATTGACCTTATGCAATATGGTCACAATTATCCATTGTGCAACATTTCACATTGGTCCCACACTCACTCAATAAAAATCCAAATAGTGTCAAAACTAATACCATCTAAACTAAAAATTTAATTTAGTTAATGTTGTACTATGCTGTGCTCAGGCATTCATATATATATAGACAAGCAATGTTTTCGTTTCACAGCTCACTTTTTAATCCTCCTCTTGGCAACCACCATAACAACATAGACACTTCCGGTCCCTCACTCTCTCTCGTCCTCCAGGAACCAGTAACTACAAGCCTATACATTCCTGCTGTACATCAGCTCCCGGTACAAAAGTAACTTATCTTAAGGTCACAACACTACCCACCACAATTTGGTCCCTGTCCAAGCTATTAAAATGGACCAACCACCTGGCATTGTTACAATACAGTGATCCATCACTGAATAAAGAGATGCAATATCTAGTTTATTTGAATGTATTTTCAGGCAATCATCCGCTCCCCCATCACCCACACACATCTCTTATTGAGCTACTGTTAGCCCCTTCAATTCAAGGATTACAAGGTTTAACCAAGTCTGCACACCAACTGCTATAATCTTCCATTTATGATATTACATGTTCCATCGTGAATCAGGTCAGGTCCTCTAATCCCTCGCCCATGCTTTCGTCTGCCCCGCCGTTTGCTTCCTGCCCAGCTACGAGGGCTGGCAGAAAATGAGCTGTGACCAATCCTCTCAAATACTGGAATTAAACTGGGAAGATGTGCATGTAGAACCAATTCTCTATGGGTTAAAATTGTATTGAAAAAATTACATTCAGCCTCATGTTTTTGTTGTGTGTTTTATTGTTTTTCTTGTTATGGTTGAATTGAATCCCAATACTTCATGCATGGAGTTTTCTGACAAAATATAAATGTATATAATATTTGTATTTCCAATTCCATATGAAACTTTTTGTCCCAACAAGTTAAAAAAAAACTACTGTTGGAAGTAAATTGTGGTAAACTAAAATTGGCCCTATCCATATCCATCCAAAATATTGAGTGTTTTTATTTTCTTGACAGGGCTTTTCCCTGATGTGGGAGGTGGTCATTTTCTGCCAAGGCTCCGGGGAAAGCTGGGCTTATTTCTTGCCTTAACCGGCTTCAGACTGAAAGGACGTGATGTGATGAGAGCTGGAGTGGCCACACATTTTGTTGAGTCTAAGAAGGTACAAGTTTAATGCCAGCAAGATTATTTTTGTTTTCTTTTTGAATAGTATGTTAAGGTTGAGTTTATTCGGACAACTTTTACTTATTCAGACAACTGTTAGGAAATCCACTTTGACATGTTTCCACTGTCAACTGCCAGTGTTCGTCAGAGGCATGTGCTGATCGCTTTGATGTTTCCTTGACTTCCACGTAGTAATTCCAGCAAGATTATTTTTGTCTTTGTTTTGAATACTATGTTAAGGTTTCATTTATTCAGGCAACTGTTTCTTAGGAAATCCACTTTGATCTCTTCAAAGCAAACATCATAGCGATCAGCAGACGCCACTGATGAAGACTGGCAGTTGACAGTCGAAACATGTCAGGAGATCAAAGTAGATTTCCTAACAGTTATCTGAATAAATTAAACCTTAACATACTAAGGTACACATTTTAATGCACTTTACAGAATAAAAAGCAGCTTCCAGTTTTGATTTGTTCTTGTTTTTTGTGATACTAATGCTGCTGGGTGGGTGGCAGGGTCGTATGTGTGAGGCAGAGAGTAAAGTCAGAATGAATCAAGAATCGTAAACTGTATTTGCCAACACACAAGGTCAGAAAACTCAGTATCAGTTTGAGCTGTAAGCTTGGGTTTACATGTTGTTTTTGGCAAACATTTTCTTAAAAAAAAAAAAAAAAAAAAAAAGATTTATCAGAACAGTACAAAACACTGAGATCATTGATGGCAAGATTACAAAAAAATGCAGTTGAAATGATTTTTTAGCATGATAGAATGTCTTTTTTTGTTTGTTTTTGGTGTTGCTAGGTCCCTGAGATGGAGAACGAGCTAGTGGACCTGAAGTCTCCCTCCACTGAAAACATCTCCAAACTATTGGATTCCTACCAGGACCAGGTAGGAAGCTAATACCAGCACAACACATGGACCATCACTCATTCACACACAGCCCACAGTAAACTCCAGAGCTGAGGCCTTTGTTTGTGTTCATGTCACAGAGCCAGCTGGACGCAGAGAAGCCTTTTGTCTTAGAGAGCCACATTTCAGATATTGACAGGTAAGCATCCATATGTTGTCTTTTGTCAGAATTTCTGCCGTTCAGGGCTCGTTTTGGAAAAGGCATCAATGGTTAATTACAGTAATTGGATGAATGGATTGGTGGATGGATGGATGATGTTGTATTTAAAAAAAAAAATGTTCAATATTAGCTTTTTTCCCATATCTGTTATGCCAATATTGTCTAACAACTTATTTTTTTGTATATTTTTCTCTATGAAAATAACACATTATGCTTGTTCTTAATGTGATGCCCCATTGGATGTAATTTAACATCAAACATAATCTGAGCAAAATAAGAAAACTAGTTCAACTTCAGAAAATGCCATATTACATGTTATTTGTATATTCATAACAGTTATTAACATGTTTTTTCAAAAATGGCACGTTTGTTTTTCAATATTGATATATAACTGATCACGATGTCGACCAATTTTTAAATTTTAAGTCAAATATCAGCCAATAATATTGCATGTCTCAAGGATGTTTTTTTTATGTATTGTGTTCCTTTAATTTAGCAAAGTAAATAAACCCTCATTTGCTTTCCTATAGGCAAATACATAATGAATGTACACATTCAGTTTGAAGGGTAAATATGATAATGTTGTCCCTTCTTTGCAGTAGTAACAGGCTTTACAAAGACTAGTAATCAAAGTCTATGAGTGAGTGTAATGTTCACACAAACATACTTTTAGTTTAGTTTATTTGAGCAATTTACATTAATATTTTATACAAAACACAAGATGCATCATTAGTCAGTTATGAAAGCTCAAAAGGAGTTGGTCGTAGCAAGAAAGCTTATAGGCACCTACCCCATATTCAGTTATCATTACAAACATACAAATGGCAACATCAACAACAGAAAAGCCTTTAAGTACATTTTGACATCACACAGTATTATTACAATCTACATACATTATATTAGTGTTTATGATATAAAATTTATATTAATTCCTTTCTGACAGTTACTAATACTCATCATCACTGATAATCACCAAGCACTCAATTCCTTCACATTATTTGTACTATTTATGGAGATTATTTATTAAGTTATTATTGTTATTGTAATTATATTATAATCAAAGCTATAATCCTCGACATAATCATTATCATCACTTTTGTTATTGTTTCTATTATTAATTATTAGTACTATGCTGTAATTTAAATAATATTAATGAACACTATCCCAATCAGTTATAATCATTAATATAATCATTATTATTATTATTATGTATTTTACATTTCTTACCTTACTAGTTCCTTGTTATTACCATATCCATTGCAGTGATTGTTCATAAATATATTTATATACATATTTTTATGTGCTCTCACTTGTGTGATGTGTTTTAAGGGCCAGCTGGGAGAGAGTAGTAACCCCCTCTCAACAACAGGCCCTCACCCAGCTGCCCTAAGTATTTTAACATGCTTTGTTAAAATTGTATGTTATAAAACCTAAATGAGTGCTGTGTGGTTGTAACTTTTTAAAAGCCAGCGTGACTTTTGAACACAACGCAGTTTTGCTGACTTGTTCATAGGTTTATTTAGTTCTTAAAACTCAGTCAGAATCAGATTACCTTATTAAATCATAACCCCATTCACCCCTCCCCTTTCAGGCTGTTCAGCTCCAGCAGTGTGGAGGGAATCGTAGGGAACCTGAGGGCGGACGGTTCTGAGTTTGCCAACAAACAGCTTGAGGTGCGTAGTATTATTATTATTATTATTATTATCCCCGCCGCAAAGTGTGGAAGGGGGATATAGGTTTTAGCTCCGTCTGTCTGTGCGTCCGAGTTAAAGGGGACAGCTTTTCTCAGAAACCGTTTAAGATAGGATAATCAAATTTGGTGTGTGGCTTCAGGGTATCAATACCTTGATGGAGTTCGAAAATGAGAACTGTGCCAAAAAAAAAAATCCAGAGTTATTGCCCATGTGCCGTTTTTTTTTTTTTACTGTTTGAGGTATTTTCAAAGCTGACAGCTTTTCTTAAAAAACATTTAAGATAGTAATTTTATATGCTGATGTGATAATATTTTCTTATGTATACATCTAACTTCTTAGATTTAGGACATTTAGGAAAAGGTTGTGAGTTCTAATGACAACCAAGCTGGCGGGGGGTGTTATTATTATTATTATTATTGTTAATACTGCACTTACAGTTCACATGTAGCTCTTTCTCTCAGAGTAAAGGCATTGAGTTCGCTATCACTGTCCCCTCCTCACTGGGTTTCATCATGTACCGTACGTGGGCTGTGCTCCCACAATGCACTTCATGCAAACGCTCCTGTCTGCTGCCAGATTTCTCTCCTCAGATAAAGCTTTCAGATGGAGCCCCTCACAGCCATGTCAGTAATCAGCAGTGGCCTCAGTCTAAGCACTTAATGGGGTTAGTCTTAGTTTGTTTCTTTCAGGCTGGACCAAATCCCTCCTGTGGGATTTCAAAGCTTTTAGCAAACCACAATGAATCTAAAGGAGTACTGCAAAAGGAAATGAGCCACCCTTGTACTTTTGTTTTTTCTTTGTCACGTTGATCACTAGTATAAGGTCATCTAGCATTCATTAGTCATCTGAACCCTTTAACTCACTGTGTATGAACCACATGTCAGCTGTCTGTTTAGCCTTCGTCAATTACAGATCCTTTGATTTTTCAAAATAATTTTCAGCTTCATTGGAAGCAATTAAAGTCCATGTAAATTCCTCACGTTGTCAGCTCAAGTATCCAATATTCATAAAGATTATCTATCTCAGTGACACCATTTTCCTCATCTGCACTCCCCTGCTTTATTTCTTAGTTATGCACCAATGACCCTAAAGTGCAATTTTGGTTTTACTTTTATCACCGAAAAAAGCTGACCGAAACAGGATGTTATGTTGACGGGAGCAAACAGCTGTGTGGCCCTGTCTCAGTACTCACACTGCACCCTACGCCCCTCTACAAAGTGTGCACTTGTTAGAAGTGCACGAAGGGTTCGGGTGCGCAGGTTACAAGTCTGCAAAATTTGCAGAATTTGGACAATGCGATTTACGTCATCGACTTGCGCCACTGCAAAATTCCACCCAGGTTTCTGCTCCACTGCTTTACTAGCACATCTTTCTGAACATGATTACATTTAGTTTTATGGTTTGAATTTATTTGTTATGCAGTTGGAGTGTGAAAGTTTAATATTGTGACAACTCTTAGATCGATTTCAAGAGTAAAATATAAATTCAATAGGGATGTTTATTCTGTTCAGTTTCTTTATTGGATTAAATGGTGATCATACTGAACCATTATTGATAAAGTTCACAGTTTATCTCATTGTACAAATAATTTTATAGAGTTTCTAGAGGTAGCACTAAGTCAGATTTAAGGTTTTAATGCCCAATGTTGTATTGTTAATTCCACAAATAAAGATACATTTGCATATTTAATTTAAGATTTGTAAACATTCCATCAAACAGAGGAATGAGGAAAATTTAAATATTCAAAAGAAAATTGTACACAACAGGAAACTTTGTGGAAAAAAAAGTATACAATTTCAGCCAAAAACTGCAGCTTAAATGTCATAAAAAGATACAATTAATGCACTTACCATTTGCAAAATATCAGAAATATTTAAAAATGCACGAAATAAAACAGTAGGTCATTTCGTCAGACCTTGCGGGGGGCAAGAGAAGTAGTTATAAGAAATGTATATTGGTTATTAGTAATTTATTTAAGGTAGCTATGTCATTTAAATTTTAAATGTAGAAAGGGTAACTAACTGGTATCTGGTAAGTTTTATGCTTTTACAGTTTAGTTTTTATACATCCTAAGTTTATTGTACAAGTGTAAAATTTAAATTGGATGTTATATGAATGATTGCACAAAAAAAGTTATGAAACAGCATAAATACTAGTGCATAAATCATCGTAATGCTTCATCAGATATTTATGCTTCTTCCTAAGTAACAGAGCAAACTTTGATTGTATTTACACATATACAGCAAAAGAAAAGTTAAAATATTTCACTACTTACACTTAAAAGCAAGTTTTTTTGGCACAGAACCCGCAGACGGATAAACAAAACCGTCGTGAACTCAGTCATGTCGGTGCACAACTTCTATAACCGCAAATAATTATGGGTAATTATGTTTTGCCGAATTCCGCTTGGATGCAGGCTTAGGCGAAGTGTTGGTCAAGGGCGCAAAGGGGGCGGGGCAAAAGACCATTCTGGAGAGTCGGGACACCCTATGCACTCACGCCCTCATCGGGAACGCGCAATTGAGGGGCGCGAGGGTGTAAGTGCGACTATTGGGGCTCGGCCTGTGTGTGTCTCCAAAAACATGCTTGGATAATAAATAAAGCAGAACTTAAATGCACTTTATGTTTTATTGAGAAAACATATTTAATTTAAAGGTAGGGTAGGCGATTTTCAAAAGCTAGTATGATTTTGAATGTAGCCTCCCCGACGGCTCCGCCTTTACCACCCTCGCCCCTCCCCTCTGTGCTCCGTCTCACTCACATGCACACGCACAGCTGCTGCAGAAGAGGAGCTCAGCTCATCACTTGTATTGTGTAGAAACTACGTTGTCTTATGTCTCTTTCAGCAGTAAGTAAACAATAAACTTTATCATTATATATGTTAAAAAACGTGACCAAAAACTCTGTATTAAATCTGTCAGCGGTGACGCGCTTTCAGTGTGAGCTGGTACATGTGAGGGGTCAAGTACGAGCAGGGAGACAGGGAGACGTGATTGGTTTAAAAAAAAAAAAAAAAAACTGTTCCTTTTTTGCCATTGATAGAAGTTATTACAGATTTACAGCTGCTACAGTTGACAGATTTTCTTTGTTCCTTTTTCAGAGCACATAAGATGTTAATTTCTGTCAGGACATAAGGACAGTTTCAACCAAAAACCTAAAAAGTGTATCTGGAGAAAAACGCCTACCCTAGCTTTAACTCTCTTCCAGCAGCACAGTCAGTTATATACTTGTACATTATTATTATTAAATGTATGAGTAGGGTCATGTTAAACATTGTATTCTTTTATTTTATATTGTGCATTGTTGGAATGTCATTACTAAATACATATTTTCATATTTTTAATTAGTTTGCAATTGTTTAAATTAATATTAATGCTTCAAATAATAATGTGTTAATTTTAATGAGGTTAGTACACATTCAGAGCCATGAATGCATTGGGACTTAATTTGCATAATAATTTTATTTCAGTTTTCGGACAAGAATTTTCTTTTTGGTGCATTCCTAATCTATCTGTTTGAATGTGAAACTTCTTTAAAGCATTTTCTGCTTTTTTCCCACTTTAGACCTTGTCCAAAATGTCTCCGACATCGTTGAAAATCACCCATAAGCAGCTGCAGTACGGAGCCTCCCTGAGCCTACAGGATGTGTTGGTGATGGAGTATCGACTGAGCCAAGCCTGCATGGTGCGAGCCAACCACGTCATTTAAATCCTTTTACACACGTTTCACTATCATTTTGGGGCAAAAGGATTGCTGGGTTTTTCATACTTTACTACGTGGATTTTGAGATTATTTTGATTTTAGTTCGATTTTTTTCTGTGAAATCATAATTTTTGCACTCAGTGAGTGCTAACCTTTACCAAGCACCAAATATCCTCTTTGCGAAATATTAGTAGTGATCTGGATCAATGATCCCATTCACTCTTTAAAGGCTTGTAAGAAATGTATATTCCCATTTATAATCATACAGTCGGTCCAAATATATGGGCACCCCAATTTTTTGAAAAATCACGAAATTGGCAATCCGGATCTGATCCCAATGAAACTTGATTGGGAAATAGAGAAACCAACCTTACAACCGAGATATGAAATATTGCCAATCAAACTCATTCAGAATCAGTATATTTATCTGGATTCTCTTCAAAATTCAATGGAATATTTAACAGAATATTTCATGGTGTAAGGTCTATCTTTGGTTAAAATAATTGAAAAAAGTCTTTTCAACATAATCCTGCTAACAGACAAACAAACGCCGGCGACAATATGACCTTAGTGGATAAAGTAAACAATATGAAATATGAATGGGTTAAATCTAGTCCTGGTTCAGCATGAGGTTTTCTTTGCTTACTGGGGCAAAACTGGGGGTTGTGACGTCATGGCAGTAAGGGTTTTTCTAAACATTGAGCATGAAAAATAAAAAAAATAGGTCTTTCTTTGTACTCAAATAACGTAAATATTTTGGTTCTGAAATATATGATTAACGTTATTTCTATGGCTTTTGAAGAAGAATAGTCACATTTTTTAATTCAATGGAAATGTTTCATTCTTCAAAGGAGTCCTGACAGAAAGAGTTTGGCCACCATTGCTTTAAGTAGAACCATTTTCAGGGCTTCTTATTTGGTTGGTGCCAAAAGTGTCTCATTTTACCTGCTGTAATATTAATTATCTCATGTTTAGAATAGAAATATGTTTTAGATAATTTTATAAATCTTAACATTTGATTTAGTTTAACCAGATTGAATCAGTGAGAATTAGTGTTAGTGTCAACATTCACCTTTATCTAAAAACGTGTTCATCCTTTTTTCACCGTGAAGTTGTTTTTGTCTTGTGTTTGTTGCAGAGGGGCTGTGATTTCTACGAAGGCGTGCGAGCAGGTAATGACCTGGATTGGAACAATTTATTAATAGAAATCTTCATTACATTAAATATTAGCACTGTAGTGTTGGTTAGAACAAATGAACATCATTGTATTGTTGAGATCTACAGCACCTCATGATTGGTTGCCATAGATTAGCACCATTCTATCAAGATGATGTGTGAGATCGTTACCTAAATGCAAGGTGTGTGTGCTTGTGCGGTGAATATCTCCCCGACACAGTGTTTGTTCGACCTGAAACTTTGTCAAAAGCTTCCAAATACCCCGAGTGTGTGCATCCATTATTTTACTTTGCACCTGCAAATATACGCCTTCATAACACTACAGAGTATGTACACCTCTTTGTACATCCAACCTTAAAACACATACTCATTTGGTCATAATTGATAACTCTACTTAAGCTCCCACTATATGAATACATACTTCCGACGGGCACTGTACTCGTACTATTAATGGTTATTGTCTTCTATTTTTTTCAGTGCTGGTCGATAAAGACCAGAACCCTAAGTGGAACCCCTCATCTCTGGAAGAGGTGTCCGACCAGAGCGTGGAGAAATGCTTTTCCTCACTGGGGCAGAAGGACCTGATCCTCTGATTTTCAGATGTACAGTAGTTAGTGCATCGTTTTAAAGATACATCATTGAATCAGGCTCCAATGCTGTTGGTTTAAAGCTATGATGGGATTAGAAGCTGCAGCACAGGTGGAAGGCAGGGGTCCTGAGTGTCAGAGGTAAACATCCTGATATAAACGGCTCTGCAGTGGGAGTGGAGTGTTTTTTCTCTGCTTTGGACTAACAGCAGGAGAAAAGGCCTCACACCTCTGTACCTTGTCCTGTTCATGTTTGTTGAAGGGACGTCATCAAAATGTCCCTCAGACAACTACTTATTCCCTTCATCATAAAACATGTTCCTTAGTTTTTAACTGTTTCCATAACCGTTCAGGCAGAAACATGACAGCAGATTTCTGTTTATCACAGTTTGATGTATTCACATTATTGGATATTACAAATATAAAACTTTGCAGGTTTGAGAAATGTGTGTGTGTTTTTTCGAACGTTGGATATGTGAAGCTGAATAATTTATTAGATAACGAGAGTCAGGTTTGACATCAATACTGGAACGGAGAGAAAATAAATATCTTGGAACATTTATCAGTGTGTTTTTGGTAAGAATAGCTGCTGGTCGGGGATTTTGTGTGTTTTAGAGAACAAACTGTGCAGCTCATAACGAGTGGTTGTAAAATTCAGCTTTAGTTCCAAAGTACTGTTCTTATCAGAACAAAAGCACTGAGTACATATGAAGTCAGGAAAGCAAACACCTGGATGTTCCCAGACCACTGACTGATAACACCTGGTGTCAGTAAACCTGTATTTGAGGATGATAACTCATTTATAATGTAGAGCAGAACATTTCAGCCCTGCAGTAAAAAACTCTTGATTAGACATTGACGTGGTTTTCAATGAGGAACAACAGCCGTTTATCATCTAGCGTGTCTGATGTCAGAGCTAAATCTAGTCACACAGACCTTAAAGATTTCAGCCCCAAAAGTTAAAATCAACTCACCCACATTACCAATCTCCCACAGAAGAAATTTTATCATTTATTCCAAGTAATGTTAAAGGGATCCTCCACTGTTTTTACGAGTTTGGCATAAAATTTTTAAAATGCACTTATTAGGAGCTCTATGCCTAGCGAAACACATTATTATGCACTATATTCAGTTAATAGCCTTTTAGAAAAGGGACCACTTTACAGTTTTAGAGCCTGTGTTTTGCTAACTTGAAATCACGTGATTGATGATGTCACTCGGCCCCAGTGTCTGTAAACATCCCATTGTTTTCTATTGGAGTGAAGCATTTAGCCTGATTTTTTTTTAATCATTTAGCAGATTTTTCAGTGCAAATGACAACTTGTGCTGCTTTTTGTTGCTCTAAATCAGGGGTCACCAACACGGTGTCCGTGGGCACCAGATAGCCCGCTTGGACCATGTGAGGGACCCTCAGGGGCTCTCGTCACCAATGAGCTCCATCTAAAATATGACTTACTTTCCAGCATTTAAAATCACAAATGAGAGATATAGTTAGTACTTAGTCAAATAAATACTGCTGCACGTGATAAAGTTTTAGCATTAAATTAACCATCTTTAAATTTTTATTTTCACTGAATCATTATGACAAATATTTTAAGTGTTGCAGATTTGGTGTATGGTCAGTGGTATATAATAATATATAATATGATATATATAATCCATTTTTCAAAAACATGGTACATGGTTACTCTGTAACTTTCATTTAACAAAAGAGGAGAAAAACAAAAAAAAATTTGACCGAAGGACGCGACAGTTCCAACTCTGCGGTTTGGTAGTAGACGATGAAGCAGAGAAGAAGAGCTCTCCAAAGGGCTTTTACTTCCCGTTTAACTGTGCAGCTGACGTTATGATGGCAGAAGTTCGGGAGTAATCACAAACTGTTGAAGACGCACAAACCCTGAAGATAGAAGTCCATTTTGGTGGGAGTTCAACAGTCCGCGATTACTCGCTAACTTCTGCCATCACAGCATCGGCCACGCACTGTTTAAGCGGAAGTAAAGGTCCCTTAGGAGAGCTCTTCTTCTCTGCTTCATTGTCCACTATGAAACCGCAGAGTTGGAACTGTGGTCACAGATATTTTTCGGGTCACAACTGTTTTTATTCTCTTTTGGTAAACAAAAAAGCTTTACATTGGCATCTTTAACTTTTCCTGATTATTTAGAGCAACCGAAAGCAGCACAAATTGGCATTTGACCAAAAAAGCTGCAAGATGATCTAAAAAGTAGGCTGAATGCTTCACTCCAATAGAAAACAATGGGATGTTTACAGGCAGGACCGTGTGAAATCATCAATCACATGATTTCAAGATGGTGGAACATAAGCTCTAAAACTGTAAAGTGGTCCCATTTTTAAAAGGCAATAAAATGAATATGGTGCATGATAATGTGTTTTTCTAGGCATCGATCAAATAAGTACATTTCAATGATTTTAGGCCAAACTTGTAAATAGGAGGATCAACTGGGGGGACAAACTGACAGTGGGACAATATATTGTGTGGCAAGATAGTGTAATATTAAAATGTCACAAGATCTACAATATATTGTTGATTGTACAAGTGGTATCACACGTGTGGGGAAAAATCCACACGATCTACGACATCATTTTGTTATGGTTTGTTTTTATTTTTTCAGAAGTACGGTATCGTTAATGTGAGCCCACTCTCGTATCGTGAAGTCGGTGTATCGTCCCAGCCCTAAATAACACTGTTCAGATCATGAGTGTTTTGACTGTAAATGTCAGACTATCTGTAGAAATGATAGAGCTCTGTGAGGTGAGGAACCGCAACAATGTTGATTAACTAAAGTGATGCAATTAATCATCCATTTATCATCTTGTTTTTCTTACCACCTTTATGCACACGAGAACATTCCCTTTCACCTTGCACCAATCATTCCCTTTGTTTTAGAATATTTGCTGTGTGTTGATTCCTTGATGCAAAAATATAGAATCAAGTCCCACTAACTCCCATTTACGTGCAGAGTTTAAATGTTCTCACGTGATTCTTCCGCATTCCCATACCATTCACTAGCTCCATGTGGAGGGAGTGTGTGAATATTAGCGGGTTAGCCCTTTGATGGACAGGTAATGCACTTGTGGCCTGTGTTAGCTGGATATAACATATTTTTCTCCAGGTTATTGCCAGGCTGACTGGGATTTAAACCCTTTGGAATGAGATTATTCAACTCTAGTTGCTGAGGCATCAAACAACTTCAAGGGCTGGGTGCCAAATCTGTCCCTACTGAGCACCCCACAGTAGAAAAGCAGCAATGACAGAAAGCATGAATCATTGTGGAAATTACCATGTAATTCAGTTGTAGATATCTCAGCAGCTCCAAACACACAAATTCAATGAAAGTCCACCATATTTGATTGATGTTAATACAACAAATAACTAATTTTTTTCCAAAATCCTGAAAGTTTCCTCAAATCATTTCTATACCATATCCCCAAAATAAACAAAAGTTAGTCACAAAATCAAGGAAATTGAAGTTAAGATCATGCTGGGACTGATACTGTATCTGTCACTAATTGCTTGGATATTGTCAGTGCCTTAAATATTTCACATATTTATATACTGTACAGAAGTGCAAACTAGGACACATTAATGTTCAAAGGTCTCCTTTGCCCCATCTACAATCTGTGGCCCACTTGAGATTAAACTGGTCTGTATTTGTCTCTGAACTAAAATGAGTTTACCTTATCCCTCATCTCACCTCATCCCTGAGGTTTACTCAGAATCACATCTGGTATTTGTTAAACAGAGAATTACTTTGCTTTTGGCTCTTAGATCTTTGATGAAATACCTTTTCCTCAGATAAAAATCAGCCCTGTTGGTCAGTGCAAATCATACAGAGTACAGGAATTTTTATTTTCATACACATCAATATGATCCGTCCAAGTAAGCAGCTTATGAATTATTTATCTCCCAGCAAATAGAATTACAACCAACCAGTCTCTTTCTGACGTTATTTTAAGTTTGCACAACAAAAACTGCTGTTTTTCTTCAGTTTTTTTTGCAATAAATTCAAGAAAATTTGTGTTGACTCTTCCTTGTTTTCTGTTGCCCTGTTGTGATATTCTGTGTTATCTCAGCATTTTTGTTCATTGCTCCTGAAGTTTAAATTCTGCCTCAGTTTTGGTGGTGGCTTGTTATTTAAATGTGATGTAGTGTACTTAGTAGACCTGGGCGAAATATCCAGATTCAAGATATATTGAGTTTTCTATTTTGGCTATATAGAAAATTACAATATCGCCTATATCAATACATATACATATATATATGTATATATATTATAGCTTACGTTGTTTTAAAATACTTTTTTTAGGAGTCGATGCTTTCACTACTTCTCAGAACAGCATGAAAAACACAGTGAGATGATCACTGAGTGCGTTCTAACCCAGACCTTCCCCTAAACAAGCCACACTACAAAACTCACTCACACGTGCTGTCCCTTATAGGAGAAAAAGCTAAAAATGGTACATATTGTGCAGCTGTTTGTTAATAAATGTGCCTGTGTGGCATTTTGTATCAGGAAATTCAACTCAGAATGCTCTTTCTGGTCAGACTTTATTTGTATTAAAATCATCGAGACTTATATCGTATATCGCCATTTTGTGAAAAAATATCGAGATGTGAATTTTTGTTCATATTGTCCACCCTTAGTCCTTAGACCAGATCAGTTTAGTTCAAAATTTGCAGAACTTGTGAGATTAAAAGGCTAACTTGTTAGCATTTAGGACTCATTCCTGAAGTGGATGTGAGTGTTGCCCAATGTCTGTGTACAAAGCCATGTGTTTTAAGATCAAATATGTTTGCTAATAAAGCCCCTTAACTTCATATAAAAACAAAGCTTCCTGAACCTTGACATTGCTTGATTAATGTGGACTACAGATGGTCAACCTTCTCTTCAAACCCATTCTGCTCATTCTCTTACTTATGCTAGAAAGCAGCTACAAACCATATAAAGATCCTAATGTCAGCTGAAGTACGATTGCATAATTATGCATTTGTTCTTGGAGGACAGATTAGCATCATTATTCACTGGATTACAATCAGTGAGACGACAGTGTCTCTGCATAAGCTTCAAATTCACAATGCAGTTACAGAACCAAATGGGTTTCATTTTGTGCTCCTTTCTGTGGTTGAAAGCTCTTTGCAGTAAGTGTCCGACTCGGTTCACAAATGGAGATTTGAGAGCAAATTGTCCTGGAAAACAGGAAATGCCTCGTTTGTTCATGTAATTATCCAAACCCGATTTGAGGACGTTGTTTGTTTAGTTGGTGGAGTTCTGTGGCCACATCTGATAAATGGCAGAGCTGAGGAGGATCCATTCCAGGAAGGCCATTAGAAGGTCTGCTGAAACCTGAACACGTTTCCAACTAAGAAACTACACCACTTGTAATAATAAACCGCTGTGTAAGAGAGATTTGTATGACCATGACCTTCCAGGACATATTGTTTTTAATCACAGAGTTTACTTTATGTCTGCTGCAAGTAATTACAGCAAAGTCAACAAGATCCAGGCCTTTTACTTACTTTTCAGTCTCAATCCCAGAATAATCCAATTCAAAAGTGGGTCAACAGTGAATTAGTGAGCGCTCATTCATAGTGCCGCACACATTCACCATTCAGGTACCATTTGTTTAGAGTCAGTCTATGAGTGCTATGGTTCACGGCACGTCACACTCGATGTACGGGATGTCCATGTACCTCCGGTCCACCTCCACCCATTGCTGCACAGCCCGGGCCACGATCTCCTCTGAGAGCCTGTGGGCGTACTCCAGCAGCACTGGGTTGACCTGAGGCGACTTCTCCACCGAGTCCATTTCGGAGTAAACCAAATAGGCTTTCTCCCCTTTTTTCTTTTTCCACTTGCTTCCAGCCTTTTCTGTAGAGTTTGCATTGTGCCCAGGTGATGCGCTCCTTTTGGATTTGACACACCCCATGGCGGATGTAGCATTGATTCACACTATGGTGAGCAGGGTAAGTGATGGCAGAGCAGTGGCCAAAGCTTTGGTTAGACAGAGAGTAA
Source organism: Gouania willdenowi (assembly GCF_900634775.1). NCBI lineage: Eukaryota > Metazoa > Chordata > Actinopteri > Blenniiformes > Gobiesocidae > Gouania > Gouania willdenowi. The sequence goes on along the minus strand of NC_041064.1, from coordinate 29,704,290 downwards.
GTCTTCACTCTTGAGTTATTGTCATCAACTCTCATCCATGGCTTTGTGTCTTAATTAGAAGAGGATGTTGGTTCAGAGGCTGGACAGTCCATTACTGTGAAGGTCCGGCTCCGCTGAAACAAACACTTTGTGGAGCAGAACTCAGCCTATGCTCGTCTGTGGAAAGGGAGAGAGATTGAGGGGTTTAAGTCGAGGTTCACACCAGCTCTGTTGAGTGAAGGGGCCCCCTACGGTGTAATATTGATCCCCTACGCTGTGATGTCTCCCTCTGTTTGGACCAGCGTAGGGGACTTTTCTGTTGTTTTTTCTTTTTTTAATCGGTACCATCGTAATAATTGTTGCACACTTGGACTTCCAGGCGTGCCCGTGTTGTTTAAACTCTTTTTTTAATCTGCATAACCCAAAACCACATACAGTACATCAGCCGCATCATCTATTTAATACAGGTGATTTGTTCTCGGATGCTCCCGTCTTTACCTGAGGACCCTAGCAAGGACCCCTGCTGCCACTTAGCTGCCCCCGATGTTGCCTGTGTGCATCCTCTGCTTGGTAACCATAATCACCGTCTAATACAAACAGAGTTCTTTAACCAGATGTAGTGTGTAGCTGCACATGAAGCTGCATGTCATGTTTATAACTCGCAATGAATCATTTTACATGCACACGCACGTTTAAACGGGTTCAGGCTTAAAGAGACATCGGCTTCATTCGATCGGACGGGTTTGGGTTGGGCTCGGAACAGGTTAGGTCTTCTTTTTCAGCCCGATTAAAGCTCTACTGTGTACATCTTCTGCTTTGTAAACCATAATCACCGTCCAATATAAACTGTGTGCTTCATAATCTCAAAATGAGTGTGGGGGAGGAAGTGTCCATAACGGTCCCAATATTGCTGTGGGTCCCACATAGTACCTCATTTCAATTTGAAAAGCATGTCTTCGAATCAGTCTTTTGAATAAAATGTTATTTCTTGTCTATACAGTGTCTGAGTATTTATTGCATTCATCATGACCTTCACCAATTCAACAAATAACATGTGGCTTTAAAGTAGTGCAGTAACAAAGATTTAAAAACAAAAAAACACTTTAGCTTAAATGACATTTAATGGTTTTGTTAAAATGACTGATGTCAGCTTCAGCTGCTGGTTGAAAGCAGGGTTTGGATCAATTATAATCGTAATCACGTAATTGATCATTACAATTATGGCAGAATTGTAACAAAACAATATGTTGCTGTCATAACTAATTAAATTGTACTTGAGCTCAGATAATTGACTTTGTAATTGTAAATGCCATGAAAATTGTATAAAAATAGTCAATTATAATTTATTGCAAAACTGGAACCATGTTACAGTTCTACACATATGTAAACAATTATCAAAATATGTTTTATATCAGACTTTCCCATATTTTATCATTTTAAAGAAAATCTGGGGGTACACTGCCACAAAAAAGGTTTAGACCAGGGGTCCTCAACCTGTCTCACCCTGGGACCCACATTTTGCCACAGTCATGAAATCGCGACCCACTTTTTTTTTTTTTTTAGAATTCAATGAACCAAATGTAGTTTTTCAAAAATAGCTGTTGAAAACACACATATGTAATCAAAACATAAATCTATATATTTTCCTGTGCAACATGCATTTTACAGCATGCGTCAAACAAAAAAAATGTTTCTTTCAAAATAAAAGACAAGTCCAATATGAGACATTATTTATTAATTTATTTTTGACCAGCTGTCTACGACCCACCCAGTACAGGTCTGCGACCTACTTTTGGGTCCCAATCCACCAGTTGAGAATCGCTGGTTTAGACTCCCACACCAAAAAAATATAAAAACCAATATTTTCATTGATTAGGAAACCTAACAATGTAACCAAAAGATAGGAAAGAAATTAGATGATAGATATTTGTTTTTAGTGTATTTTACAGCTGATTTAGAACCTATTATCATAAGAGATGCTAACAGAAAGCTAACTCTAGAGCAGGGTTTCCAAACCAGGGGTACGCGTACCCCTAGGGGTACATGAACACATTGCAGGGGGTATGTGGAAAAATTATGAATTTATTTCCAAGATAATAAAATATATTCTCAGTCATTTCAAAAGTCCATCAATAAAATGGTACGTGTGCGCTATGACTTGTTTTTAAAATTGAAATGCCTGTTTAAAGGGGACATATTCAAAGAATCCCCTTTTGTGGTAAATGTCATGAAAGTTATATATAACATAGACAGGTTATATATTTGTTTTATATTTATTTATTCTTTTCTAATTTCAACTATTATTTTTCTTTAATACAATATAACCATAATATATTAGTATTAATAATACAGTATTAATAATACAAACGTTTGCTATAATATTATTTCTTATATTTAGCATTTTTATTGCCTTGAAAGCAGCATAATTTTATGTTTAATTTGAGTTAAATGAGAAGATGACGCTTGAATATTAATTATTCAATTTATGAAGATGAAATCTAATGACTTGCGTTGAATGTTCAGTTGTTTTATGTTCTACTTTTGGAGAATCATGAACATGTATGAGTGAGGGGCTACTACTCATGGTATGACAAAAAGGCTCCAGGGGTACACAAGACAAGAAAGGTTGGGAACCACTGCTCTAGAAGAAGGTTCACTTTTACTAGGTTTTGTTTATTTCAGGCTCAGTAATTGTGATTATATTTGAACTTTAGTAATTGAGAGCATAATTGTAATGGACTGGGGATTACAAAAAAACAATCGAAATGTAAGTGTAATTGAACATGGGTAATTGAAAACGTAATTGTAACTAAAAAATGTAACTAATCCCAACCCTGGTTGAAAGTCAAGGCCCTGGCACCACAGGCTTGACCTCATCTTCAACCAGCCCCCCCTCCCCCTCCCCCTCCCCCTCCCCTCAATGTTTTATGACTCACCCTGTTTAGTGTAGCATGATGACACAGGGCCAGATGCCTCTGAAGAACTTCTGTTGTAATCCTGTGTCTGTCTCCATCTGTTCCACTGACCCACCCCACAGTCACTGCACACTGCACAGCCAAACAGCAGGACAAACATGATTGATACAGACAGGGGAGTGTCCCTGACTGAGGACTCCCACAGAGACACCCCCCCCAACACAGAAATGAGCTTATATTGTTGTTAAAGAATGCTCTAATGTCACTGTGGGTCAAACTGTGAGGCAGACATATGGCATTTGGATTAGACCTGATAAGTGACTTATTTGAACAAAACAGTGTGGTGTGTCAACATCACAATAACATGAAGGTGTGTTGTATAGTCTATAGAGTTATACATACTTTGAGGCAAAGGCGTCACATTTCCCTCCATTCTCTCAAAACAAAAATATTTTTTTTCAAATGAACAATAATCCCGAAGGCAGAAGAAAACCAAAATCCATTCCAGGAATCATCGTAGCTCTGCCACCTTCACTCTGATGTCCTCTGTGCAGAAATCACCCAAAGACCGCCTACAAATGATCAGAATAATGGAGAACAGTCCAATAAGAGAGGAGACGACCACCAGCGTCTCTGCTGCCTTCAGACACTGAACTGAAAGGAGTTGATCTCACTGAGAGACTTCAGTTATGAACAGAGAAACACTGACACCTGGCGTCCACTTAGATAACTGCACCATAGCCAGGTTTGATCAGGCTGCTGCTGCTGCTGAAATAAAGTTTATATATGTTGCTTTTATTTAACTATTGTGAAACTGCAGCACTAGACTGAACACCAGCGGTATAAATTCGATATAATTTATACCGCTGGTATAAATTATATCGAATTTATAACCCGGGTTATCGGGTAGATAACCCGATGTAGAAGGCGGGGTATCTACATCAGGGCTTCTCAACCTTTGGGTCAGGACTCCATTTGGGGTCGCGAGACACTGGGAGGGAGTCGCCAGATGCCTTGAAGAAACGAAGAATATTTTTTTCTGAACAATTTGAGCCCATTTTTACAATTTTTCTGCCACTACACCAAATTTGACATATTTAAACCTATTTTCATCCCTTTTTCTTGTCATATTGTTTCTCCTTTGAATGCATTTTTGCTCCAATATTCACATTTCTGCCACTTCTCCATCGAATTGTAATGCTTTTTCTGACATTTTTGGCACTGTATAAACCCTTTCCACCACTTTCCCCACCTAATGTCTCATATGCTGGCCCTTTGTTGTCACTTTTAACTTTTTTTCACCGTGTTTCATGCTTATTTTTTAATTTTATTTTATTTCTTGCCAATTTAACAACATTCACGATTAGTCATGCCCATTATTTGCAGAATAAACTAATTGTTCCTACTTCTTTGAATTCCATTACCCCCTCCTCCCCAATTTCTGCCACTTTTAAACCAATATTGACACTTTAAACTCTTTTTTTTTTTTTTTTTACTACTTTGTCTGTCTTTTAACCAATATGTGTAAAATCCCATTTCATCACCGTTCCACCATTTTCAGTCACTTTGAACCTATTTTATTTCTGATTTAAACAAGGGTTTTCATTTTTAAGATGACTATATACTATGGCACAAACAATAATAAACTTCCTGGATAGCAGTGGATGTTATTCAGATAAATAAATAAATGTGCTTTTCACAGATTCATAGAACAATGGACCATCATTTTGCTGACTTTATGGAGGGACCCTAAAAAGCTTCCCCCTTTATTCTCCCTTATAGATGTTCCTGTCTCCATAAGACTGTTCGTCAATGTTGATGTCTGTGTTCAACCACCTTCAGCCTATAGTGGGGGTCCCTGGTCTCTGGCATCTTTATTTTGAGGGTTGTGGGCTGAAAAGGTTGAGAAGCACAGGTCACATCACTTTGCATATATTTTCAACAAAGCTATTTCAGCATTGTGAAGAATACATGTGCACCAGAAGAAAACCATTACCATCAACGAGCTCCTTGTTTAATGAATTAAATACAGTAATTATAATAGCCTGTTTGTTTTCCCCGATTAGCTGCTTATTTCATCGCTTTATATTTTTGCTATAAAATATGGGCTGAAGCTAGCTTTTGAAATCAGACGAAAAGTTTTGAAAATTACTGTCTATTATTATTATTATTATTATTATTATTATTATTATTATTATTATGCGCAGATTGTGGCTTGTGGACTGAAATGGTTGAGACCACTGCCACACGGGGGCGCTCTTCTTAAGTAAATGTATTCACTTTTCTGTCTCACTGAGATAATGCAATGCTTGGGAATTGAACCTATTCTGTTTATTTCTTATGAAGAGAGATTGAATGCTGTAAACTGTTGATATTTCTCTTTTCTATTATTACACACTATTGTTGACCCTTGTTATTTGTGAGAAGGCAAAAAAAAAAAACAAAATCTAAGAATTGATAAACTTTATTTTGATGTTATTCTTCTATAGAAATGTGAATCTAAAACTCATCCTTAATCGAGTTACACCATACATACTTTAAACTGTGCAGCTGCACAGACATACGTGCAATATAAAATAGTGACAAAAATATAACTTAAAGTTATTACTATTGCACTTTTAAAGTTATTATTATTATGCAAACATTTTCCCATTGGAATCCATTGAAACAGATTTAATGCGGAATGAAACTAACAATGTTATCTCCAAATCCTACAGATTCTTTGATTTTATATATATATATGTGTGTGTGTGTGTGTGTGTGTGTGTGTGTGTGTGTGTGTGCATGTATTATTGTAAGAATAAAATAATCTATGTAATGACACAAAAAAAGCATCCATTCATCCAAATCTGTGGGTGGATCTCCACAAGTTCCTGAAGTTAAACTGTGGTAAGTTTAGAAATAAAAAAACAAAAAAACAAAGTCAATGTAGTAGTTTGGATGAGAAATAGTGACAACTCGATCTTTAAAAAGACTTAATTTAGATTTATTTTATGTTTAATAATTCTACTAGATGGCAGTTATAAAAACTTCCAATGAACTTCACAGATTCAGGCTTTCTATTAACATTGTAGATAAGATGTCTCCTTTTAATTGAATATCTGTGTTTAATTATTTATGTATGTATTTATCTATAAATTAATAGAAAGTCACAGAACTTATTTCTTATTTCTGACTTTCTTTTAGAAGAAGCATGTGCTCACATCACCTTTACTTGGTGATGAAAAGTTCTGTTCAGTTTTAGGAAACATCAGGCTGTGCAATCATCCAAACACGTGCGTGTACCCATGTGTGCACGCGCTCAGTACGCCTACACTACAACCTGTTAAAGTTTGACAGCAAAAAAAAAAAAAAAAGTCCTGTCAGTCGGTTAAAATTCATTGTTGCCTGTCCAGCCAATCATAGTATTTGACGACACAAAACCAGCTAAAGTTGGAGTATAAAAAGGTGCGCGCTAATAAAGTATGATGCCATCAATCCAACTCCAGCTCAGCCGCTCACCCACTCAGAGACCTTCTCATTTTTAGACCAAGCTGCACAGCTCGGAAACGATGCGTCTGTGTGAGATCGGGCTCTATGTCAGCCTGCTGGTGGCACTGGTTCCAGTGACAGTGAGTGAACAGGATCTCTCCGCGACCAGCGCAGCGGACACGGAGCAGTGCGCAACCTGCGAGGTCCGCCAGCACATCAAAACCATGCGACTAAACGCTATCAAATCACAGATCCTGAGCAAACTGCGGATGAAGGAAGCGCCAAACATCAGCAGAGATGTGGTGAAGCAGCTCCTGCCCAAAGCGCCGCCGCTGCAGCAGCTGCTCGACCAGTACGATGTGCTGGGAGACGACAACAGGGATGTGCACATGGACGAGGATGATGAACACGCAACCACCGAGACTATTATGTTAATGGCCACTGAACGTAAGTTTACAGTTTTGTGCTTCTTTGCGTCAGGGGCGTGCGCAAAGACCTTTAATTACCAAAGTTTTTACGCATGGAACAAAACGCACAGATTAAGTCATTAACATAGATGACAAAACTTAGATCTGATATTAAACGACTGTTACAACTATGTGTGAATAAAAATGTAACTTATGATATCTATCATGTATAATAATATTACTTTTGGCACACTGCATCTATGCGCATCTCCATTACGCGCGTAAACACCTGTTCCTCTTGACTGATGGACAGTTAGTCAGTAAATGTCACTCAGTAAAATAAGTTGTCTCTTCTCTCTGCAGCTGACACTGTCGTGCAGATGGAAGGAGAACCAAAGTGCTGCTTTTTCACCTTCAACCAAAAGATGCACGCCAACCGCATCGTGCGCGCGCAGCTGTGGGTGCATCTGCGTCCTGCGGCGGAGGCGACCACCGTGTTCTTGCAGATCTCCCGCCTCACACCGGTGGCAGAGGGGAACAGGCATATACACATTCGCTCACTGAAGATCGACGTGAACGCAGGAGTCAGTTCGTGGCAGAGCATCGACGTCAAACAAGTGCTGAGTGTGTGGCTGCGGCAGCCGGAGACCAACTGGGGCATCGAGATCAACGCGTTCGATTCAAGGGGAAATGACTTGGCTGTGACTTCTCCTGGACTGGGAGAAGATGGACTGGTAAGTAGGGGTGTGCATTGCCATGAATCTGACGAAACAAGTGGTATGTTTATCAAAATGTGAAATCACATTTTTCAAAAAAGTAAAGCTTTTGCTTCTACAATAGATTCTGATTCTGTTAAGTTCTTTTTTAAATTAAAGTAACCACATACATCTATAAAAGTGCCCAGTATGTTTTATAAAAAATAAAGTGTAATCAACTTCCAAAGCTAAAATGCATTGAGGAGTGAAGTAGTTTAACAAGGTCTGATGTGGTTCACTGACAGCTAGTGACCGGGTGTTTAATCATCTTTTTTTGGTTAAAAAAACATGATTAAAAAATCGATTTGGATGATTGCGCTGTGAAATACTGCGATATGCCACCAAATCAAATTTTTCTTACACCTTACTGGTAAGCTTTACATTGATTATCACAGAGTAGATAATTATATTTAGAGAATAATATGTACATTACATCAGAGGTGCATATGTGTAAGAGGAATTCTGCTGTTCATATATACTACACAGTAAAGACTTGCAAAGCTACCGACTCCTGCTATGCTCTTCACTTAAGTGCACGATTTTAACTGTGCATAATCAGCCGGCTACTGTTAAACACTCCTGCATTTCACATCAGGAGCAAAGAGCCCAAATGTGAAGAGCTTTAGAAAGCTGCTAATCACCAAAGACTCCACAGAGGCGTAGAGTGCACCTGCCTCTTGGACAGCTGCCCGTTCCAGTCACCTCAAATGTTAGTGCTGGATTACATAAAAGTTCCTGCATTCCTCACTGTGGAGTTCAGAGTAAATGCCTGCAAACGTTCACCAACACACATGGCACTGCTGTCGAAGACAAACACTCAGTTATTAGATGATTCAGTTTCACTTTAACTCAATGTTTCCCAGTCTTTTCTGGGTCATGCTTCAAATGCAACATAAAAATGGTCACCTTCCTCTTTTCCTCTAAGTCACATATGTCAAACTAATGGCCTGGGACCCAAATCCGGCCCTTTGGAGCATCAAACTTGGCTTGCAGGAGAAAGTAAAAATGACAGAGGAAACATGAATCACTGTGTAAATGAAAATCAACAATATTTGCAGGGGGCTCACACTATTTTTTTCGGTGCTTATATCACATGATTGCATTCATTTTTAAAATGAAGACATTCTTACCAAATTCTACCATTTTCTCAAATTATGACACAATATCCCCCTTAATTTAATAGAAATTGGTCACAAAATCTAGGAAATTTAAAGTGAAGATCCTGTCAGGATTGATATCTAACTTATTGTTTGGATATGGTAGGTTTCTTACAGCTTTTGTATTTTATGTATACGTAGAAGTGCAAACTAATGCACAATAATGTTGACATTTGTTGTTTTCCAGCATAAAATCTGTGGCCCACTTGAGATCAAACTGTTCCGTGTTTGGCCCATGAACTATAAGGAGTTTGACACCCCTGCTCTAAGTGTTCACCTTCTTGTTTCAGCAACCATTCATGGAGGTGAAGGTCTCCGAGGGTCCGCGGCGTGGCAGGAGAGATTTAGGCCTGGACTGCGATGAGAACTCTCCAGAGTCGCGGTGCTGCCGGTACCCACTGACGGTGGACTTTGAAGAATTTGGCTGGGACTGGATTATTGCCCCAAAGCGCTACAAGGCCAATTATTGCTCCGGGGAGTGTGAGTACATGCACTTGCAGAAGTACCCACACACTCACCTGGTGAACAAAGCCAACCCCAGAGGGTCTGCAGGTCCCTGCTGCACCCCCACAAAGATGTCCCCCATCAACATGCTCTACTTTAACCGCAAAGAGCAGATCATCTACGGCAAGATCCCGTCCATGGTGGTGGACCGCTGTGGATGCTCCTGAGCCAAAATGAAAAACCTGGGGGAAAAAGAGAATGACAACGGATGTGCTGCAGTTCAGTCTGGCTTCCACCTTCAGACTCTTTAACACAAACCATCCACCTGTTCCAGTGCTTCTCTGCAGATAATAGTGCAATAAAATTAATAGAGGACACACATCTTTGTACAGGGCAGTGCATCACTCCTACTTTTTCTTTCCTTCAGAGAAATCTGAGCCACGCTGGCTCCAGGGACACAAATATAAACATCATCACTCACTGGACGCTGAAATGAATGTACACAGAAAGCAAATCAACTTGTTCCAGAAACATTAACTCTTCTGTCCATTTTTTAGTGCTTTGTTCATAGCTTCATTCCTGCAGTAACACCCAGAATGACTCTTTTATACTCTGTGTGTATTCACCTGGAATCCTTATGGTATTTGTGAAAGGGCGTGTAAGAACTGAGCTGCAGACTCTTCATTATTACTTTAAACTGACAACTGGTTTTTTGCTTTTCTCTGTTAATAAAAATTCACGGATACATTTTGCAAAATAAAATAAACAATCCTGTGTGAATTAGCACTTTAGATTAATGACAGATCTAATGTATTCTACCATAGTGTAAATGAAGCATTTTATTTGTACAGGTTTCATCCAAGCTCATACTTATACTTCAGTAATCTGTGTCAAATTCAACCCGACCCGCCCGATAAACTTGAATCTTCCTGATTGTAAACAGATGGACTTGAAATGAAGGCACAACGAATGCAGCATACAAACAAAAATGTGTTAAAGACAGAATAAAAAAAGTGGACGCATGAACACTGAGTGATGCTGAAACTCTGTCAGACAAGCGACACAGTTTGCACTATGGCACACCAATAGAGACAATTGGTTGCTACAAAAGTTGTAAAAACTGATTTTGATATATTTGCTAGTTTCTATTGTATACATATGCTATCGTTTCCATTAGGAGTGGCCTTTTTAAGCCACTGTTGGTAAAAAGAACCATAATGTAGCAAGATGAGATATGTAATACTGCAGCTCTATGTACTTGTCATAACAATAAAGTTTCTAGCTTGTTTGTTATGGTTTGTTTCTTTGAGTGTCTTGTTGCCCCATTCATCTTTGAATCCATGATAATTGAATGAGATGAGGTCATTGGAGGTACAGTCAGAAACCTTCATGTAAACTTCATCCACAAAATAAACTTAGACTTTCGTATCTGGGGTAGTTTCAGCGACTCTTCAGTTTCATTCTGCTGTTTCTTTGTGTTTCTTTAAGTGTTTTCTTGCTCCATTCATCCTTAAATCCATGATAAATGAATGAGATCAGGTAGTAAAACCTTTGGAGGTACAGTCAGAAACTTTCAAGTAAACTTTATCCACGCATTACACTTAGACTTTTGCATCTCGGGTAGTGTCAGAGATTCTTCAGTTTCATTCTGCTGACTCACAGGTCAGACACTGAGTTGATGTTACAGAACATCAACATGAACACAACCTGAGCGCGAGCATCGTCCCCGGCTTTCCACACATCAGCAGCTGAGAATCTTTATGTCTGCAGCACATGTTGTAAACTGATAGTTTACAAGAGCTGTGTGTGTGTGTGCCTTGCAGATATGGTGTGTGTGTGTAGTGTAGCGTATGTGCGTGCATGTGCAGAAAGCTTGGGCACACTTATACTACCTGATCTTACCTGCACAGCACAGTTACCTTGGCTTTGTTAGCGTGGTGGATGCAGTGCGTTGCAGTCTAATGAGGGGACGTGAACTGTGCTGAGCTCTGACAGGCTGACCTATTTGGTTGACGCCGGCTGGAGGCCTGAATTGAGCCACTTCCTTTCCCACTGAGCGCTGGAAAAGTTCCATGAAGATCGACCATGTGCACCACAGAGCCTCGTGCACCCACAGAACTTATCCTTCCTTTGATTAAGGCTTAGTCTCCGCCTTTGTGTTGATAGAAGCAGGAAAGTGAGTGAACTGTGGGCAGTTGGACACATTTCTTGTTTTGCCTTGACAAAACAATTAAGAAGCTTTTTATTTTAAATGAATATGTGACATTTGTACTGGTGAAATAGACAATAGCTGTGTTTGAAATGGCATACTCCATACTATGCACTACAAACTCTATGAGTATATACTGTCTATCATCAACTGTAAATACGATTAGGATGGTGCCCGATCCCATTGAAGTGTACTTCCGTGTTTCCCAAGATACATCGACAAAAACCTGAAGCACACTGAGGCTAAATATCTCTGTTAGTTCTCCTTCTTTGAAAGTTCTGAAAGCATTTTAAGTGCTCATTTGATACATAAAACTCGAGGAAACACATTTCATGCCAACATCTGCCATTGTGCTACTGACAAAACTTTCGGTTAACTTCAAAACAGGAGCCCTATTTACAAAAGAGTTATTAACTAGTGGAAGACAAGAAAATATGCTTTTGTTTTGAAAAGTTGATGTTTTATTTTTAGCTTAAAGCTGGTCTCAGGACAATTTTACATTCCTCTCGCAAAGCATCATGGGGCAGTTGAGTATGACTAGCGTGCCCACCGTGCATACTTAAAAAATATTCAGATATGTTATACATCCAGGTATTTCTCACATACAAAATATTTCCATACTATCTAATGTGAACACATTACATACTGTACTCATTTTGACGTCAGACTTGGTATGAGTAGTATGTTAGTGTGACATTCTGAACACAGCCCCAGTTTCACTGTTATCCTGAACCAATTTTTCAGTTCATGCTATTTGCAGGCAAGTCACATTGATTAATTTAATAATAAGTGACTTTACTAACATATTGCTTTATTCCAAAGCACTGTACATTGTTAGTGACCCATTTAAAGACACCAATGGCAACAACTGCCAATCAGTGAGCATCTTTTGGGTTTGATGTCTTGCTCAAGGGCACTTAGGAACATAGCTGGGTTTTAACCAACCTCCTCCACAGGCATCTAAGTCCAAAATGTTGACACATACACTGACAGTGTAAAATTGAAAAATAATGATAATGTCATTAGATAAGTATAAGTGTCCAGCTGCCCTCATCAATGAGGAAACATTAGAGACCAATCAATAAGACTAAAACAATGTAAACTCATTATCGTTGGGGCTTCAGACAACACTGCCTGGAAAGGTTTGGGAGACTGCAATTAGCAAGTGTTTTCAAACATAAAATAGTATCAGGTAAAAAGAGGCGTGAGCATTTGTGACTGATTCTAACACTGTAAACAGCAGTCTCTCAGTGTCACTTCTGAAGTTGAAAGTGTGCGTTAGGATGGAGAAGCAAGCACAACTGTATATGTTTTATGAACAAAAAAGACCCTAAAAGTACTTTCCTAAATGTTGAATTTTCATGAGTAGAGCTAATGGGAGCAGCCACTGGCGGCCGGATGTGACGTAGAGTTGTTGTTGTGGCTTATTTGCTGCAGGTAAACAAATAGTTTCAAAAGTAAAAAAAAAAAAAGATTAAATAAAAGTGTGATAAAATGGCTGTGAAAGTTTATCTTTTGAAGACACAGAGGGATAACGCTTGTGAGAACAGAAATGATCACATTCTAGCGATTCTGAGGAGGACGCATGGCGTGTACATCCAAGTATAGATATAAAAACTTATTCACTGAAACTATCAAAGATTGGACAAACAATGGCAGCTGTGTCTCAGACGCTCCGTTTAGAGTTTGGTGTTAACATCATAAAAGCATCACCTTGTCTTGCATCAAATGTAATGGTATTACTCCACATGATTCAATGAGCTTCATTGTTACTTTATGAGCACCTAAAATGCCACAAAGCACAGAGCAGTTTAAACTGTGTTCTTAACATGACAATCTGTCCATGGGACTCCACCATATCTAGTGTCTCTGAAAACCATGACTTACACTAAAGTCATTCCAAGTGTTCCAGCTCTTCAGCCTCTGGTTGCTGTTCCTGCATGTGTTAGATGTACATGCACTGCTCTCCTCTGTTTGTGGTTCTGAGGTGCAGCTGGAAGCACTGACAGAGGATCATCACATCTGTCTGCAGCTGGACTCTAGAGGACTGTTATTGCCAGCGACATTCCACCTCTGACAGGTGAGGAAGTCAGAGTGAGAGAACAGGAAGAAAGATATTAGGGCGAAGGAAAGCTCCAAGACAGCTGGAGACACTGTTACTGGACTGGATTCTTGTTTTCTGTTTTGACAAGTTCATAGAAATGGGATCAGTAGAATAAATTAATTGATTCACTTTATCATTATACACAACTGTGTCAAACTTGGTGTTGACGAAGGGATGAAATCCATTTCTTCCCAAGGGCCATGTAAATGAGCACAAAAAATGAGACTTGACTAGACTTTCAAGAATTGTGTCCTTTATATTAAACTGGGAAATACATACTGTCCGAACAACGTTTGCTGATATTGTTGCAAAACAGTTCCTTGTGATTAGTTTTGATTTTATCAGTTTGTGTGATTTACACAATTGATTATTATCAAAAGTATTATTTCAACATCTGTTTACTGAAAAATCCTTGAATTCATTTTTTAAAAAGAAACTAAACTCTTAATACATTACTATGAAAGTGATATAAATCATTTTTATTGTGACTTAAACAAATAGAAATATACATGTCAGTTTTTAAGTCATAACATTCCATAAAAAGAGCAACCTGCAGCTGCACAAAGGTTGTGCCAGTTGGTACAGAGTATAATATTAATGCTGGATCTTAGTCAAGTCCAGGTCTCTGTGGGTTTGTGTGTTCAATTTGATAAACTTGGCGATGCTCATGTGGCTTTGTGTTTCTAAAAAGTAAAGTAAAAATGATAATCCTATTGATTATCATGGGGTGGGTTAACATGAGCTTGATACTAGTGGAATAACATGACAGATCCTAGAAACTAAAAATCTAATGTCAATAGTTCATTACACTATTTGAATTTTAACAACAACCATTACAATATATGAAATAACATTACATTTAGCACTTTTAAATTAAGGGCAGGGTTGTGCTCTGACCCAGATTTGATAAAAGGCCATTAAAACAACGAGGGGAAAAGAGGCTTGTCAGGTGCATCTCAAAACATCTGGAGCATTTAGCATATGTGCAATTTATACCATCTGGAGAAGAAAAGGTCTGGAAAAGTAGAGTGAAAGGCTTCCTTGACATCAACACACAGAGAGTGATGACAGGACGAGCTGTTGAACCATGAGAAGATATACAAACAAGCTCCTGGTGTTGGGATCTGTGCAGTTTGGTGAGCAGTTATTCTAAACATAACTTCAGTGATGTACATGGAAAAGTATTTTCGCTACAACTCAGCACTCCACATATGCAGTCAGAGGAGAGACAAAAGAACATCCCCGTCCTGTTATTCATCACACAAATACTGCAACTATTTTACATTTATCCATCTATCCATCCATCCATTTTCTGCCGCTTATCTATAGTCGGGTCGGGGGGGGCAGCATACTTAGCAGCAAGACCCAGACTTCCCTCTCCTCGGCCACTTCTTCCATCTCTTCCCGGGGGATCCCGAGGTGTTCCCAGGCCAGCTGAGAGACATAGTCTCTTCAGCGTTCCTACTGGTGGGACGTGCCCCGAACACCTCATCAGGGAGGCATCCGGGTGGCGTCCTGATCAGATGCTCGAGCCACCTCATCTGGCTCTTCTCAATGGGGAGGAGCAGCGGCTCTACTCCAAGCCCCTCTCGGAACACTAAACTTCTCACCCTATCTCTAAGGGAGAGCCCAGCCACCCTACGAAGGAAGCCCATTTCGGCCGCTTGGATCTTGTTCTTTTGGTTATGACGCAAAGCTCATGACCATAGATGAGGGTAGGAACAAGGGGTTGAACAGATTAGTTGACTAGTTGACTTTAGTGTCTCGCGACTCTGTCTATGTGACGTCGACTAGTCAGAGTACCTGACTTTTTACTGACAACACCGGCTTCGGTGAAGGAAGCCGAAGATACCATCAAAACAGCCCAAACAAAGTCTAAACACCCGACTCAGTTACTGTAGACTCACGGAAGGCGAGGCAGCAGTGCTCCTGGGTTTACTTCGCTTCCATAGCATGTCTCGTGTCCCAGGGGCTGGCAGTGTTGTGCCAAAGTCTGTGACCCGAAAAAATCTGTGACCACTGCGGCTTCTCGGCCGCTCCTATTCAGGAGCTATTTACTCCCCCTTAAACATGACGCTCTGGTCGGTGAAGTAAATGCAGACTGGAGAAGAATTACATATATGTTTAAGGGGGAGTAAATGTCCGCCGAGAAGCCGCAGGTGTTGGAACTGTCGCCACCTCTGGTCACAAATTTTTTCGGGTCACAGATTTTGGAACAACACCGGCATTCGGCTACCACTCGGCTTCGGCTCTTGGTGACGTCATCGACTAGTCGATGTCGATTCGACTAGTCGATGTCGATTCGACTAGTATGCTCATAGAGTCAACCTTTAAAATTATGTAGCCGTTCAACCACTACTAGGCACGTATATTGACAAGAGCTTTGCCTTTCGGCTCAGCACACACACACACACACACACACACACACACACACACACACACACACACACACACACACACACACACACACACACACACACACACACACACACACACACACACACACACACACACACACACACACACACACACACCATCACTGTGGAGGGAGGACTGATGACATCATCACTATAGGTAGGACCAATGTTCCAATGTTCTAACTGATGACATCATCACTATAGGTAGAACCAATGTTCCAATGTTCTAACTGATGACATCATCACTGTAGAGCTAGGACTTATGACATCATTAAGCTAGGACTGATTACAGCCGTCGACTCAGGAGGTGGGGAGTGGGGGTGGGCCGTCCAAACAAATCCGACGTTGCACACCACTGAAACAAGCAGCAGCCATGTTGAAAGTCTCAGGTCAATCTGAGCCTGATTTGCAGAGATATTTAAGGAACAGACAGACAGACAGAGAGGTTCCTTGCTTTATAGATTAATATTGTCTTATTTTTGTGTAAAAAACAAGCAAAAGAGTCATATGCATTTCTGTTGAGTATTGAAATTGAGAGCAGAAAAGTTAACATCCTGTTAATTCAAACTGAAGTGTTGGTTGGACTTTATTCAATTAAAATGGGATACATTTACCATTAAATGTTGTTTACTTGTTTGTTTATGTCCATAATTATTTATAGACAATTCCCTTACAAGAAACAGGAATCAAGGAAAGCTCACCTGCACTGTATAGTATTAAGGTATTTATTTCAGTCCCATTGGTTGAATTATTTTTTTGCTAAATCGGCAACAACAAATCGTGATTCCAATCAAGCATGGCCCTTAACCCTAACCTAACTTTTACCTGGGCGCTACTGTGGTGGCCCTGGTGGGTTAAAAACTCTGAACACATTTCGTGTATGTAGTACATATATGACAATAAAGCTCAACTATCACTTGTTTAACAACATTATTCCATACATCAATTTTCTCGCCTGCTCCTTTTACTTAGTCGCAGGGGTCTGCTGGTGCCAATCCCAACTGTCATCAGGCGCGAGGCAGGGGTACACCCTGGACAGGGCGACCGGTCCATCACAGGGCAAAACACACACATGCAAATTGGGCAGACTCCAATCAACCTTCATCATCCCCATCATCCATACTGTACGTCATG
Source organism: Gouania willdenowi (assembly GCF_900634775.1). Lineage (NCBI taxonomy): Eukaryota > Metazoa > Chordata > Actinopteri > Blenniiformes > Gobiesocidae > Gouania > Gouania willdenowi. Next base: position 29,687,298 of record NC_041064.1, on the reverse strand, counting down.
TTTTTGGATTGTGGGAGGAAGTCAGAGTACCCAGAGAAAATCCACACAAGCATGGGAGAACATGCAAACTCTTCTACGCTTCTACAAAGCTCCACATCTGGGAAGATTGAATGTAGAATAACATAATGCACATCACACTGTATGTAAGAAAGAAGGAAGCAACATAGTCATAGTAATTTGGGATGTTAACAAAGTGCAAAGAAAGACACAAATGTTTAGAGAAGGACGAAGAATAGAAGAACTATAGGGAGAAGACAAAGTGGGCAGGTAAAGGTGATGAAGAGGTTTTGGATGGTGCATGGAAGATCTTGTTTCCTGTATGTGAACTTATGAATGAAAAAAAAAAAAAAACGTGATAGCATTTACTTTATCAATCAGTAGTAAATTATATTTTTTTAACAGTGGTACAGAGGGTGCACATCTACTTGAGTGAGATATCATTCTCAGAAACTTCTTCTGGACTATAAGTAATATGTTGAGATACAGTATGTCGTCAACCAGAAAATGTTACAGTTATCAAAAAATGTAAACAAAAAACTAATATTGAGTAAAATGAACAGGAGTGAATTAAGGGATGAACCTTCTTTAAATATGCCCAGCCACTTTGATAATCTTTTGCACACAAGATCAATATGATTCAACCACTTTAGCCCGCTGTCTATTATAACTCTATAAAATTTGATGGCTTGAACTGATTCCATTTATTTTTTTTTAGATTCTTGCTTGTTAATTTGGATAATGGTTGTTTACGTTACAAAAGATCATGAAGTAGCATTTTTTCACACTGAGGATTAGCTTGTTGGACTGAAAGCATTTTGCAACAATATATAGTTTGTCATTCATAATTTTGAACAATGTGTTAAAATTTACGAGTAGCTATAAGGTTTGTTTCATTCGTGAACAATACCAAGAAAAAAACAGTACAAAACATCGCAATATTATTGACATAGAATTGAACACTGAGGAACACCAAACAGGACTTTGAATTTCTTTGATGAAAAGCCATTGAGATATATTCTCTATTGACCAGGTTGTTAGGAAACATTTCAGGGCAGTACCATCTATTCCATAGCTATAGACTTGGTAATTAAAGGTTAAATTAATATTCAAATAGCAAAGTAAGAAACACAATTTAGATTTCTTATTTACAGTATGTTTTCTTGGGTAGTTTGAGGTGCATTTATAAATGTAACTGTGCGCCCATTAACCATTTGGGGTTGCAACGTGTCAGCATCATTCCCTTTAAATACTGAGAGAGTTTTGCTGTATATTGTGTCATCTTCCCTGCACTTGGTCATCTGTTTGCACCCATGTTACATATCCAGCTATAAACCCTGACAGTTGGAAGGAGCAGTTTATACGGCCCTGAGAAAACAAGGTCACGCTTTACCTGAACCATTACATGAGGTAAAGATGCACAATTCTAGAAAGAAACTGTTGCGTCTGCCTATGACATAGTCAGTCTGTTCTAGCAGATACGGTGTCCAACTACTAAAAAAAAACATCTATTCACTGAAATATGTGGATTTCTTCTTCTTCTTTGCAGTTTTATTCTTTTGCAAAAAGCTTTTTAAAAAGTCATATTGAAAAACACAATTGTGGAGAGTTTTAAGTGACTTTCAAAAGAATTGATACCCTTCAACCTTTTTCACATTTTGTCACATTACAAGCACAAATGAAAATGCAGTTTTTGGGCATTTTATAGGCCCACAACAACGTGCTGCTTAATTGTAAAGTGCAAAGAAAATTGAGGACGGAATTGTTTTTTTAAAGTGTGTACAAATACCGCTACTCTGATACACCTAAATGTGATTCAGTGCAACTAAGTGCCTTCAGATGTCACCACCTCATTAGTTATTAGCGTTTAACTATGTGTAATTTAATCTCAGTATAAAAACAGCTGTTCAATGAAGTCCTCAGACATTTGTTAGAGAACATTTTTTTGGGGGGAAGCAGCTCCTGAGCCGTGGAGATCCACAGCTCAGGAAGGCAAATCTGTTCACAGAACAACTATCAGTCACACAATCCACAAATTTGGTCTTTATGGAAGAGTGGCAAGAAGAAAGTCATTGTCAAAGTCATTGTTAAAATAACAGTCTCGAGTAAGACCAGGGTCGGAAAATGGATGGAAATATGATCCGCCGTGAACACAGAGTAATTTAATTTTGAAATAAACTAGAAGTTTTATTCTATGTCTGTGCACTACTTCCAGAACTGCATGAGCATATCTTTGCTGAATTTAAGTGCAGTGCTCCAGTGTCCGGCAAATATAGAAGCTCTGCGTATGTGTTGCGGAGGGCGCCGGACTGCCGGACTCATTCTGCAGCCGTGACACACCGCATACGCAAGCGGTGGAAGAGTGATGCAGTAGATCTGCAGCTGTTAAGCATCTAATGGAAGTTTGGGGTTAGACTCTTCAAAAGACTTCATACCAGGGCCAGTTGTAGTCAGGCATATATGAGGGGCCAGTCAGAAATGTGAAGGGGGTATCATACTGTATACATCATGTTTCCCCCGTGCTTAAAGTAACAGTGTTTTCATCATTGAATTAAGTTGTTAGCTATGTGTCCAACCCCAACCTAGAGAAGTGGACTACACTTAGTCAGGCCTCTACCTTCAGACCTGTCCAACTTGGGTATCCCAACTGAAGACTAAGCTCCTGCTGGTATGGCTCTAAAGGTCACTGAGGCACGCAAACCCCCCTGACCACAATAAGGTAGCAATCCCTCGAAAGGGGAAACTGAAAAATCACAATAAAATAAAATAAAATATCCTTCATTCAGATTTTATCAACAAACAACATAGCATACAGTATATCTTAACTGGATGATTTTAATTTTGGTTCTGTGCTTGATGAGTTCACCCAGAGGGAGGGGCCGTGGGGTTCTCTGGGGTTTTGGTGAAACTGTTTGGGTTGGATGGGAGTGAATTTTATCAGTCGTGGCTGTTTCCGTCTCGATAAATGGTGACCAATCCCCTGTTGGCTCTGTCATGGTCGCCAGGGTAACCATTGAGTATGGTCTGGTGACAACAGGGGCTGAAATGGGGGGGGGCTTTGGGCTCGGAGGTGGTCCCCCGGCCACCTCTGCTACGGACCTGGAGTCAGCTGAAATGTGCACCTCAGCCCTGGTAGTGATAGTGGGACATGGTCGGGCTGTCCTCTCTCACCTCCTCCCCCTGCTCATTCACATCTTCTACACGAGATATGGTGAGAGCTTCCACCTGCTCAAGAGTCTCATTCTGTAACCGCATCCCCAAGTTCCGTCTAGCCAAGGATGAGGCTGTCTGGAAGGGGTCTCGCCAGGCTGCAGTGGGCATGCCCAGGAGAGCTTCAAACTCAGCATCCATGGCCACTGTGTAGTGCAGTGACGTGTGGTGAAGTTCGTGGCTGGTGAGGCACTGACTTTTTCTTATAGTAGATTAAATTCACCATTCAATTGGCAGGTTGCACATTGACTACTGGTTGTGTTTTATATCTCATATCGACATTATTACACACACACAGAGACATACTGTATTTGACCATGGAAGAACGTTATCTTCATAGTGCCTCAGAGAAAGAGCATATTTGCGCTGCACCCTCATTGTTTTCTTAATTTGCCATTGCAATTCCACAATTCCTACTCAATGAAAATAAAACAGCGCTGTATTATATATAGTCTTACCTTTACTCTTAGTGTCGTACACACAGATAAAACTCAATTATCTTCTCAGTTTAGTCAACAAAAGCAGATTAGAAAGGCAATTTCAGGTCAACTAAGATTATTTAAATTAAATGTAAATTTTACAGACAATGGAATCTGTATTCATATTTAAATTCTATCAAATTTGTTGTAATTATATTTGAAGTTGTTAGTTAACTACAGCTTGCAGAATTAACCTTATTTTTTTTCTCCTCCAGCAAAAGTGATTCAACTCATGCAGCTGTTACAAAAGTTGGCAACACATTAAATTCTACAGTAGCACTTCCAGTGACGAGATGGCTAAAAACAGGTGTGCGGCGCTGAGTAGTATCCAGCGGAAGCCCCGGAGTAGAAGCCCCTGACGGGACACAAGCCTCTGACTGGGCGGATGTGCCCCTGGCTGGATGGAAGTGACGTAAAATACCAGTAACCCTATCCATGGTTCTGGCAACTTTGCAATACTTACCTTTCTTTTTTACTAACCGTGACCCTAACCCTAAACGCTACCGCCTCCACTTCCTGGCAATACTTACCTTCCTTTTTTACTAACCCTAACCCCGAAACCTAACGCTAACCGCTATACCGCCTCGACTTCCAGGCTGAATTCAAGGTTTGTGAGAGGTTTGTCGCATCAAAAAAAGCTTCCACTGTCACGTCAGGGGAACTTTCGCCCAGCCAGGGGCTTGTGTCCCGTCAGGGGCTTCAGCTCCGGGGCTGCAGCTGGATACTATTGGCGGTTCTTGGTGCCTCACGGAGAAGCACCCAGGCTGCAGAGAGTGCAGGTAGGAGACCACCATCCACTCCCATCATATCCCCGTCTATTAGGAGTAAAACAGCCAAAAGGAAGGAAAAGCAAGCCGGTAACAAAAAGTTTTTGTCCTTAACAGGACCTTCTTCAGGCAGGCTTGCTCGCTAATACACATGTAAAAACGTGCAGGAACAGAGTGTAATAGATGTGTCGCTCGTGAAATCTGAGCATAGAGTGAGGAATCATAATCTTTGATATGAGGAGGCAAGACACTTATTTGAGGGGGCACCTCCCTCTCTTGCCCCTGCGTAGAGCCGGCCCCACTTCAAACTGGGGTGAATGATCACCTTCTAGCAGGACAACGACCCCAAACGTAGAACTCGAGTGACAGTGTAAAGGTTTAGCTCAAAAACTATCTGTTAGGAATGCCCAGTCATGGTCCAGAACTCAACCCAATTGAAAATATCTGGAAAGACAGGAAAATAGATGTTCACAGATGCCCATAATCCAATTTGACTGAACCGGAGCTATTATGCAATTAAGAATAGGCAGAAATGTCAGTGTGTAGACATGCAAAGATAAGAGACATATCCCAGAAGACTTGCAGCTGTAATTACAATTGTAGCTAGGTGGCTCTACGTATTGAGTCAGGTTCTATTGTATTGTAATACCTAATACAGCAACCATTAATATGAATACTGGAGTTGAATAGCTAGTAGACTTTGTATGAATGAGATTAAAAGTTTTTATGATAAATGTATTCCTTTAAAATGAAGAGTTCAGACCAGTCATACACACTCTCCACTGCCTATCTTGTGACCTTATCAGAGAACCCTTGGGAAGTCACTTTATCCCATAACAGCATAGAGTTGAAAATCTATGTGATAACTCATGCAACCATGATACCGGCTCAGATTGACAGGCTGCTTGTGTAAATCCCTCTTGGGTTTACGGAAAGCAATGAAAAGAGAGATAAAATGAGCAGGTCTGGGTCACGATAAGGGCCAGACAGACAGCTGCTGAATGCTAGCTGTCTTCACTGCTTAAGTGATTTGTCCTTTCCGTCTGCGCTCCGCTTGCTTTTTCACTTAAGGATGAGAAATCACTCTTCCCACTGCAAAACTCAAAGTCACCTCTGGGAAACTATCATATGATTAATGTCTTTGTAAAACTACTGGAAGCTTGGACAGAGGACCACATATTCCTCTATGTACGTTTTTTTTTTTTTTTTTGGAGGGTGGGGGTGTGTGTGGGGGTTGTGACGAGCAAAAAATGTGGCCCAGAGCTTCGAGGCAGCAAAGCATTGTCTCTGGGGCCTGAAAGCTGACAGTGATGAAGAGTGGATGTTCCTCCAAGGGAGGGTAGACTGTGGAAACCTCCTGTCCCTCAGTGATGCTCCTGTGCTCTTAACCCAGGCGGATGTAGAGCAGTATCAGGTATGTGTCAAACTGGACTGAATATGTTTCAACTTCATAGAAATGACATTTATGATGCAGGTGACTGGACACAACAAGTTTACAAGAAGCTTAGCTAAGTGACATTCAAACAGCATAAAAGACTTTTCAGGATAGCACATACTGAAGATGATGGAATACCCAAATGAAAGATCTGCATTCATCAAAAATAAATGTATTGCTGTAACAGGTCAACTAAGATGAGCGCAATAACTTGCTATGTAAACTCAATTAGCCTAAAAGTTAAAACATTTCCATAGTAACACTTTTCATTCCCATTTTGAAAAGTTCCCAATTCTGGGATCGAACTTCCAAATACGACTTGTAAATGTCTGACGTGGGAAAACAAATCTGAAAGAGGAGCCTTCACATATACATTTTTGACCCATGAAATTTAATGTAGTGTGACTGTAAATTCTCTAACAGCTGAAAACTACTCGAAAGCCAGTAAAAACAGCTAAGTAGCCGTCCTGTGGTTTGTAGAAGCGTGCACAGTCACAGCATGTCTACGCTACTAATTACCAACTGCAAATTTGAGAGATGCTATAGAGATTGTATTGTTGCTCCCATTTAGAAAAAGTTCATCATTCTCATGAGATCCCTCTGTATGTTGGTGAACACTTTAAAGACCTCTGCATCTCAAAGAAAAATGACATTCTTCTTAAAACAAATGTAACTTGGCAATCATTCATACGCATGAATAACTAGGAAATTTGATTTTTTTAAATGTAATATCATGAAAAGGTTCAAGATTTGTGTCACTCATTTCAGAAAGTGAAACCCATAAATGATATAGACTCATGATACAGAGTGTTAATATTTCAAGCCTTCGTTTCTTGACATTTGGTTGATTATGGCTTTCAGATAATGAAAATTCAGTATCTCAGAATATTACATAGGATCAATTAAAAAATAAGGAAATTATATTTTAAACAGAAATAACAGGTTTCTGAAAAGTATGTTCATTTCTATGCACTCAATACTTGGTTAGGCCACCTTTTGCATGAATTACTGCAGTAGTGCAGTCTGTTTTCTGAAGAATTACCATATATGGGTTTTGACGCAACTGAAAGGATCTTGTGAGGTCTCCTTCACAGCAGCGTTGATAGCATAGCTCACACAGACAAAGCCTACAGAGTTAGATAGCGTCATAATTATTATCATTACACAAACTACTCTCAAAGATGTTTCCATACTGTGTACTGTAGCAGTAAGAGATGGTAAGAGGTGATTTTGCTCATCGAGCTAACCCTAAACTGGTGTACTGTAAGCCCTTTAAAGCCGATGAAACCGGCTTCAGTCACTGAGCACTGTTTTGTCACGACACTGATTCTGTCACAACGTCCTATAATTTCATTGAATGACTCATCAACTTTATTGCTCTGTCGTTGCCACTACTCTGCACGTCTCCCTTGTTCTTAAAAATGGGCACCAGCACATTTTTCCTCCATTCCTCAGGCATCCTCTGACTGTTTAAGACCCTGGTGAACAACTCTTGTCAAAAACTCTACTGCCACCTCTTCTACACACTTCCATACCTCCACAGGTATATCATCAGGACCAACTGCCTTTCCACTCTTCATTCTCTTCAATGCCAAACTCACTCCAGCATTACTACTCTGTGTTGCTTCCTGCTCCATAAACTTCAACCCTTTTAAAGCTGATGAAACCAGCTTCAGCCACTAAGCACAGTTTTGTTGAGACACTGATTCTGTCACTGTGGATTATGTCACAACGTCTTTCTATGAAAAAGTCTTGGGGAGGTGTTGTGGCGGCGTCTGTGACCCAAACAAAATGGCACCTCCACTGGTTAAAGTCACATTTCCTTTGTGGGCTTTGGAGCCACCCTCAAACTGTTGTCCGCAGAACACTAGTGGTCCTCGATAGATCCTTAGTGGTCTATTAGTTTATTGGGCAGAATCTTATGTCTAATAAGCGTGGTCAACTGAAAATGCATTGGTGACTCAAACGGCCAATTAAAAGAAACATAAATGGAAACTGACACAACAGGAAAGGCGCATAGTACTGGTGGTTGTGGTTTCAGATGCCTTAAGTGGTTAGAGACAATCCCATTTGAGTTTATAGTATTTATTAATTATATAAATAATAATCTATTATTATATAATTTGTAATATACTGTTGAAGTAGTAAACAGGTGATCCTTTCTAAAAAAAAAAAGTTTGAGAAACATTGCTCTACTATAAACTATAATTATACTCACCATTCAGTAGTTTGCACTGTGCCTTCTTCTACAGAGTTTTCCCAATTGACAGCAGGCAGTCCAGCGTCTGCCTTGTCACTCAAAGAGAGTTTATATCAATAAGGTTGAATGAACCCTTCAAACAAAATGTCTTTCTGCAACTCATGCTCAGATTCACTCGCATCAGAGCTTCAAATAAGATGCTTTTTTTTTTTTTTTTTTTTTTTACCAGATATCAGTATGTTTTTTTCTCCATATGGTGTTAAAAACAGAAGATGTCATAATGGAGTCATGTACACTTTAGATAAGCTTTTATATCAGCTGATTAATTACGTATTCAACATGAGACCTAACCTAATTTGGATTTTCTTAGTCAATACTACATTTAAAGGGAAGAGTACTTGTTGTAAACTTTAATTGCAAGATCATGAAATATTGTATATGTATAACAGATTTAGTCAGGCAACATTCTTTACAAGTCCTTGTTAAGCAGCCACGGATGATAAGTAACTGTTCCTCAGGAAAGCTCAGTCAGTGCAATGTTACCTCCGTTACAAGCTGGTAGTGACACTTCTCCGTTGTTTTAGAACTGCCATCTTACAAATCTCAGGTGGAATCTTGGTTGCCAACCACTGGCCTGTGGAACAGTACCAGGTTGCAAAGAAAAAAACAAGTTTGAATTTTTTTAAATTTTATTTCATTTTTATGTATGTTTTTTTTTTTTTTTTAATTGTCTTTGCTGCTTTTGTGCTCACACGTCCTTCACTTTAAGTGCATTTAATTAGACTCTGATGCCAACGGAAACCATATTTACTGTGTGGGAGATGCGCAAAGGCCCCCTAAAACCTGCGTGCAAACACATACACGCACCAATTAAATTAACTTCACATTTGGACAAAAATGGCTGCTTCCCCTTGGTTGCATTTTGTTTACATAAAACCTAATTGGGGGTGTAAACATGACCAGTACAGGTACCCTTAAAAGAGACATACTATGAAAAATCCACTTTTGCAGTCTTTTTGAACACAAATGAGGTAACTTGAGTGTTGTAGGTCTTACAACATAGAGAAAATTGCTCAGATTAAAAATGTACACATTTGTGATGTCACAAATGAAATCAAGACAGAAAATACCCTCCCCTCCGCTGGTAACTCCACCCATGGACTCCACCCCCAACCTGATGAAAACTTTTGCGAAAGTCCGCCATTGTTTTTCTCGCTAGCGAAAGAGTGATGGCGACCGGTAAAACTAAATACAGAACTTGCCTGCTGCCGGTGCCGCGCCTCCACATTGACCATACACTTTAGTGTAAGCACTATTTGTTCATGCGGAGGTGTACTCTGCTCTTGTGGTTTGGTGCATTGGTGAACCTGTTATATCTCCTCGTATCGCTGATCTGACGTGTTTGTGAAACAATGTGACGCAGAGGTTGGAGAAAACAAATGATTATCACATTAAATGCACTATTCCTGTAGTAAGAAGAGCAGATGAGGAGGAGAAAGTGACTTAGCAGCTTAACACTGCGTTGAGAGTTTGAATAACTGTTGTTGTGAGACCTTTAGCGATGAGACAGACTCACTCACAGTGTTTTACTGTAATGTGCAGTTTTTTGGCTGAAAACAATAAAAACAGTGTGTGGATAGCAAACATAAAATTGTTTTGGTGATCACTGATCACCCTGTAAAAGAGCGAGACATGAAGTGAGTGTCTATAGACACGCCCACTCATGAATATGCATAAGTAGGCCCCAAAACAGCCCGATTTCAGAACTGCTCTGAAAGTGACTTTTCAGAGGGCTAAAACTCTGGAAAACAGGCAAGTTTGGGAAAATAAACCTCAAATACTATGTTTTGGGGGTTCTTAGAACAAATGGAGATGGGTGAAAAATTGCAAAATTTGTCCCCTTTAATATGTGACACATTAAGTTAAGCATGTAAGAGGGTCTTTCGAACGTTGATGTATTTTCATAATTCAGAACAGAGACAGGTGGGCAGGTACCAGCAACTGCACACAGTATTTTATGTGAGAACTTCTCCAGAGTTCCAAAAATAGAGTGAGAAAGAGGTTAAATATAGTTCATGTCATTTTATTCTGGTTTTAATGACTCTGGTAATGTCTTTGGTTACTTCTGGGTTTTGGACCTGGTGTACAATTTCCCCGGGTGTTAAAAACAACCTGAGACCCGAGGAAAGTAATCGGAGAGCCGAGAACTATCTATATGACGCTGTAAGTGAAATCAATAAGTGACGTTTTTTGTATGTTTTCCAAAACTGCCTCCTTTTTATATCCCTTGCAATGAATTGTGGGTTTGCAAATATTTTGACTTGGCATCAGAAAATGTCAAAAATGCAGCAGCAGGTGTTCCATTAGAAAACTGGCAAAGTATACCACTGCTGACCTTTTAAAGCCTGGTTACATAGTCAAAAGATGACCATTGCCTAATCCTCTCCATCACTTAGTGTGCCCCTTTGGTGCTGAAGGCAGCGTGTACGGAGCAGATTCTGCTGCTGCACGCATTTCTGGGCACAAGCATTTAAGGAGCACGTATCCCGCAGTGCGAAGTTTCAAACAAGAGTCCATGAGGAGATGAGGGCTAAAGAGCTGTGGAGAGAAGAGTGAGAGGGGGGGCTTAAGCCCTCACTGGCATTTATCCCTTTCCCAGAAGCACGATGCAGAGTGTTGGCCCTGCAGCAATGCTGAAGCCATCTGTGAGTTCTGTCAGCAGAGGCCACGAAAAATAAGACGTGTGCTGCAGTTTGACCTTTATCACTTCAACTATAATATTATCATAAGAAGGGTGATCAGATTGCACATTTCCCTCAGGCAGGGTTTAGGGTCCATAAGAAAAAGTGATGAGTGAAAATGCTGCGTTGCCATATGTAGTTCTGTTAACCATATATGGACAAATAACACAGTCAGCACATTTGTTATTTTACAATATCAATCTTAACTTAGAAACAGACTAGAAAAAATGGACTGTTTAAAGTTTAACTTTTTGCATGTCCATAATATTTCAAGTAAAGATATTTCACCACAATACATGTATCACATTTAAACTTAGTGTCACAACAAATCAGAGCAGTGTCAAGGATTTATTAACTTTGTGTTTAAAATTACAGTGCAAATCTCTGAAGCATTCAACGCAGTCAGGGATAATATACAACCATCTGTCAATACTAAAGGCCGAGCGCCCAACACCAACTTGGTGAAAAGAATTATGGGTAGTAGCTGGCACAGCGTTCTGTTCTGTTGTGAAGCTTGCCAATACTCATTCCAATGGTGCCACAATGAGGGATCAAGGGTGAGATACTCAAGCTTTTGGCCAGATATCAAGAGTCAGAAGCCAAGTTGAGGTTTGGTGGCTACTGTTAATCAGCTGTTGTTAATCCATTAAAATGTAAAGAGGAAAAGCAAGAAAAGGATTTCATGATGAAAATGTGAAAGATAATGCACTACATGAAAACTTACATGGCACAATTCCACACCTTCAACAGGAGGCAAGTGAAGTAGAGGTTCTCCTCTTAGTATATTAATGGGGTATTGGAGTGTTTTGGGTTGTTGGCTTTGAGCCTTGTACAGAGTTTGTCATTCTTTAGAGCTTACTTTAGAACTTTATTTAATAAGTGATAAGTCGCATTCTTTTTACAAAGCAAAAATTTCAACCAAAAAACAATTTTGTAAATTACTTAATATGGTAAAGATACCTCAGAATCTCATACTCAATGAAGCTCCTCAAAAAAAGCAGGGGCTTGCAATTTTCCTACATACATGTGTGGGTGCCTTTGATTGCCTCCACATTGGACCATTAGGCCCATACATAATCAGGCAGAACGTAGGCGGAGCGGACTCTGGGCGGAATATCTGCACTCAGAACTTTCATAGTCGAGCCCACTGTAGTAGTTTCCAGTAAATACTTAGCACTTCTCTATAGTTATATTCTTTCTGGGTTGTGTTGTAAAGGTGTCTGTACTTTCGTAGCTCATCTGCCAGTTTCTCCTCAAAGCTCGCCTCCATCTCTCCTGCTCTGCTTCACCAGGCAGGTGAAATTAATGTCGGTGTTACATTTAATGCGAGTCAAAGCGGAAAATACATGCTGAGCAGTGTTTTGTGTGACACCGAGTAAGCGGAGCAGAGTCCATGTGGTCATAAAATTTGAGCTTTGCGCTTATTGGCCTGGCGTACGTCCACGTGGACTCCATGCGGACCTCTGCGGAGTCCGCTCCGCATACACCCCACCTGAGTATGTTTGAGCCAAAGGACCAACACAGCGGACTCCGTGTTGTTGTTAAATCTGAGCTTTGCACTTAATTGGCCTGGTGGAGTCCACTCCGCAGATGTCCGCCTGAGTATGTTGAGCCTTTAAGACTGTATATGGCCACATACTTCAGTGTCTGCTGAAGCTGCATCACAGCTGGTTCCTGTGCTACATCTCTGAAAAAAGCTTTGTCCATCAGTACTGGTATAAGTTGTGAAGGAGTGAATATTTCTGCAACTTGTCAAATGTTGAATGGTGACTTGTGTAAAGCCTTTTCCAAGATAGTGTAAAATGGTCAAAAAAAAACTAATAACAATAATGTTCGAAAACGAAAAAAACAATCCGACACGGAAAAGCTATCTGACTGGTTTAGATTTTTCTCTCTCTCTTTGACATGACACGGAAATGCCTCACATGCATGTTTTGGGACAATATCACGCATCATTTCTAATCAGAAAACATGTCACTGAAAGTCTGGAAAGGGTGACAAACTGACCAATATGCCAATTTCCACCCATAATCTCATTTTTTTTTTTTTTAAACTCACGCTATGTATAACATATCGAGTAATCATGTTATCCCGTGACTGAAAATGAATGCAGAGCTTCATCTCAAGTGTTTTAATGTAATGAACAAGTAGCTCAGATTATCACTGCAATCAAATCTGAAAAGGCAATAGTAAAGAGGTTCAGCTGTTGGTGTATCAGCTGAACTGGTGGTCTTTATACCTGGTGAAATGTAACAGCAGAAGCATCTCTACGCAGGGTGAATCACCGGTTGGCAGTAACTCAAGGTTTCACAAATAATGTTTTGGGACCATACATTTCATTTACATTTTTTTAAATAAACACTTTGGATCCCCGGCTGAGATTAAAGACAAACTAGACTCTCATACATTGAACAAAAACCAATCATTAGCTGTTCTTAAGGTCTTGTGAGAAGAAACAAAAGTTTCATTCATTCTACATTCTGAAAAATTATATATTTATTGCTTTTGTAACAACCACAAACATTTAAATATATAGAAGAAAGGTAGAGAGGTTAAACTGATACTATTGATGTAATAGTATCACATCGATAGTATCAATAGAATTTAATCAAATAGTTTCACCACAACAATGCAATGATGAGTTTTTGTCATGGTCACAGGTCCAAAGGCCTTAGCAGAGCTATAGCTTCCTGCTCTGTAGAGGGGATGTCACACAGGTGTTGGAGAAAAGGTCGACCGTGGATGCAGGTCCGGTTGTTGTCACCCAGCTGCTGCTCCATACGTAAAACTGTTTCCTTTACATCTTCAACAGATACATTTGTTGGTAGCTGACGAACAATTCGAACCGCTTCTCCCTACAAAGCACACTTAATGATTTCACTGCGATAGACACAAATTCAACTGTGACCTTTTCACTGAAACTTTGGATCTTACTGGCTGCATCACTCACTCACTTGTAGATAATTTGTGATTTTAAGTGGCCGGCACTCCTGCACAGTCTTGGCCTTTCTATGAAGAACAGCAGTCAAGATCTCCCTCAGGTCCTCCAGGCCGAGGAAAGGCACGCAGTCGGCCATCGCTGTCACTTCCAGATGTCTCTCCACTGACATGTGGCCTGGCCAAAACAAGCAGAAAACAAGGATTAATATACTCCAGACGCCGCTACTATCTCCAGGAATGAATAATAAATAAATATTGTGGTTTACGGCTGAGACTGATGACGAAGGGAAACGAGCGAAAGGCCAAATGGAGTGTTAAATGACTATAAAAGCCCCAGAAGACTGGAAGGAAGCTGTCTTGTAGTCTTGTCTTGAGTGATGGCATCTCATTTTACAGAAAATACTACAAATCACGTACACAATTGAAAGCCGTTATCCATGATGATAATGAAAATAATACAATATAAAAAAATTAAAAAAAGTTGTGCTCATATTTGTTTCTTGTTAAAATGATAATGCACAATAACTTTCTTCAAAATACAGTGTGTATCAAGTGATAAAGCCAACAATGTCATGCACACCCACAGAGGCTGGCAGTGCCAAATGAAAATTCCTTGAATTCTTTGAAAGGGCAGCCATTCTCATCACCTGCACATTGAGCACATTGAAACCTACTGTGAGACTGTGCTCCTGGGCCTTGGGCCAAAGGCAACTGAGGTGAACCAATCCAGTAACAAAAACAACCAATATTCACCAAACACCCAAGCACTTAGGCAAGAAGTCGTGTGAAGTAACTGAGGAAAACAATGTTTAACTAAGGAAAGAAACTTTGGCATCCATCAAACACATTACTCCTTGTATGTTCTCACAGTTATTATTCTTAACTGCTGTAATACTTAGTGTATGTTGGACTTTATTTAGAAACATGGGTGGCAAGATTATTATAGATTTCTGACCAAATGACACAAAAATACTTACTGCAGTTTTAACACTGAAATTACACACCCTAAATATAGTGCTGCGCTAAGTATTAATCATTATTATGTCTGTCTTAAAATTTAATTTTGTTGTAGAAACTGTAGCGTAATGCTGGGCGATATGGCAATACATATCGTGGGGACGATAGAAAGGTGTCTATCATAATATTTTTCTTCTGTTGTTTCTAACATAATTTTATCAATTATTAAAGTAAATATTTCATTAAATAGGCTACGATGAATGTATTAGTGTTGTCTCGTCACTATGCAATGCATACTCTACGTTTATATAAGTCATAAACAAGAATAAAAAATAACTTTTTTGCAAATAAGGTCCTTGTGGTTTTGCAACATGACGCTGCTTTAAGTTATTTGATGTCACACCGCGGGTTTGTGACATGCTTTACGTTATTCAACTCATGAGTGCTGAAAGATGGACACACAACAGGATGACGTTGAATGCCCGGAGTCGCAACAAACAGAGACAGCTACACAGGCAGCCCAAGAAGAAGCACTTTCATTGAAAAGAAGGGGTACGTCTGTGATTTGGTTACATTTTGGGTTCAAGAGGTCTGACACGGAGCAGAAGACGGTAATATGCAAACTATGCTACAAGACTGTTCCCTCCCACAACGCCAACACAACAAACCTCTTCTATCACCTAAAGAAGGGCCACGAAAAAGAATACGTGACAATCTAAAAAGTGCGAGGTAAAGCAAGTTGTGGAACAGCCGGGGCGAGTTGCGAAAAGAAAAACTACAGCCAGCTGAAGATAAAGGAGTCTTTCGCAAACGGCACGCCGTATGAGAAAACGTCTCAGAGCCATACGCAAATCATGTGCCATCTTGCATTACATTTGTAAAGGCATGACCCCTGTGTATGTAGTTGAGAAGGACAGCTTCTGAGACCTCGTCAAAGTCCTTGACCCGGGGTACGTTATGCCCAGTTGTAAGCACTTCAGGAAAGTCGAGTTGCCTCGATTATATGACCCATGCCGGGCCAAAGTAGAAAAGGATGTTCACAGTGTGGTGCATTATGCTTTGACAACTGACCTGTGGACGAACAGAGCCCTACATTAGCCTAACCATCCATTTCATCAGCAAAGACTGGACCCTCTGCGCTCGCTGTTTAGACTGCGTACTTTCCAGATGACCACACAGGAGCTATGATAGCCCAAGGTACGTCTGCTATTGCTACAAATTTGAGATGATTTTAAATGATCCTCGCACTCAACCTATAAACTTGGGGGACCGCAGGGGCCGGCTTGTGTAGCTTCGGGGGGAGGGAAGGGTGAGTTATGGGGCCTCGCCCACGCTGGGGCCTCCCCTTGGCCGTGCTGGGTGGGTGTGTGTGGGGGCGTGGCCGGTGGCTCCTGTCCTGGCGGATCCGTGTCGGGGTGGTTGGAATGCTGGCTGGAGGCGCCGGGCCCCGTGGGTGCCGTGTCTGGGCGGGGGTGGGTCTCTGGGTTTGGCGTCTTGGGGTGCGCCCTCCCACCGTCTGCCCGGGGACGGGCTGCGGTTCGGCGAGGTGCCGCGCCGCCTTGGGCGGGATGGGGCTGTTGGCTGGGGCCTGCTGTCCTCCGGGCTGTGCTGGCGTCGGGGGTGTCTCATGTCGGCGCGGGGGTGATTGGGGGTGGTCTCCGTGGGTGGGGGGGGCTCTGCTGGCGACATTGATGTGGGGTTGTGGTGCCTGGCTGGGGGGGCATGGGTTCGCCTACCTATCGGTCCGTGGCTGGCGGGGTGGCCCTGCTTAGGTGGTTGGTGGCGTCCTCTATCGTCGGGGGGGCCGGGGCCGCCCACCTGTGGAGGGTGCTATGTCGTGGTGTCGTGCGGGCCTGTGCTGGCCCTGGTGTGGGGGCTGGCCTCTCCCCTGCGTGGTTGCCGCCTGCTTTGGCGGGGCGGGCCGCTCTGGGCCGGCTGGCGGCGCCTCCTGGACTGCTGGGGGATGTGGCTGGTGCCTGGCTCCGCCTGGGGGGGGGGGCCCCGCCGTGCTCCGTATGGGGTGCCGCGGGGGGTCTCCGGTTGTGCTGCTCAGCGCGTCTCTGGGGCCCGCGGTGCCGTGTGCCCGTCTGCGCCGTCTGCCCTCTCCGGTGGCCCGCCGTGTGGGCGGGCCGGGCTCCTACCAGACAGGCCTCCTACATGGACACATTCACATCACTCACTCCCAGCTGGTCTGGCTCACCCACTTGTTGCACCACACTGACATACCCAACCCTTGGGGGGCTGGATGGTGGGGCTGGGGGTTGAGGGGGCTGCCGCCTGCGCTACTAAGTAGTGGCGCGGGGGCGGCACTCCCACCTCTGGCTGCCCTACTAATCCCTCCAATTTTAATTACACCTCAACACACCACCCCCCGGAGGGTGGGACCACCACTTCCACCCTCCGGAGCTATTGCACCACATACACATATATACACATAGGCTGGATGGGGAGCACCGCTCCACTCCATCCACCCTTTTTTAATAGCACTTCATACATTCACTAAACACATACATTCACTCAGGGGATAGGGGAGTGCCTCTCCACTGGGGAATGGAGAGGCACCATAACAGGGTGGTGGGTAAATTCACATATCCTGGGCCTGTCGGGTGGGGGCCCGGCCCGTCCGTTGATGGCTGGGCTACCGTGTGGGGATCGGGGGGTGCGGTCAGGCGTGGCGGGACGGTGGGTCTCTGGGGGGTGTGGAGGGGTGTTGCTGGGGGCTCCCTTTGCGGGGCCTCTCCGGGCGGTGCCGGCCTGGTGGGGCGTGGGGGTGCCTCTTCCCTGCGGGTGGGGCTTGGCGCTTGTCTCGTTTCCTGGTTGCTTTGGGGGCGTGCCTCGCGGCGTGTGGGTCCGGGGCGGCTTGCCGCGCCGGTGTGGGGGGTGGGCGCGCTGGGGGGTGCTGGTGTCTGCGCCGGGGTTGGGGCGGGGTTGCTTGGCGCTCCGGGGTGGTGCTCTTTGCTGGGGGGCGGCTCTAGCTGTTCCGGGGGTTGGGGTCGGTATCGGCCACTTGGTAGGTCTGTCCTGCTATCTGCGGGCTGGCGGGTGGGTGGGTTCTGCGCCTTTGGCTAGGGGCTGCTGCTCCGCATCGGTCGTGTGCCGTTGGGGTCCCTCTCTCCTGTGGTGGCGGCCGCCGGTCGCTCTTGCGCCGGGGGGGGGGGCATTGCCCTGTGGCCTGCGCTGTCCGGTGGGGGGCGGGTCCTGGGCAGCTGTCTTTGTGCCGTCTGGGGCTGCGCGGTCTTGCTGGGTTGTGGCCTGTTCCTGGGCTGGGGGGTGGGGGGGTGCTCCCCACGGAGGTCTGGCCCGGGGGCTCGCCCTTGGGGGTTCCCTGTCCCGCGGTGGTGCCCTTTGGGTCCGGCGGGTCTGGCCGGCTGGCTGGGCCGGTCCTGGCGGGGGTCTGCCGGGGCGGGTGGTACGGGCCGCGCCCTGCCATGCCTGCGGGTGCGGCCCCGGCCTGGGCGGCGCCCTGTGAGCCGGGCTCTGCGGTGTGGCTGGGCCCTTGGGGAGGGCGAGGGGGGGGCGAAATGCGATCTGGCGCGCTCGGGGGTGCCTGGTCGGTGCGCCTGGGGGCCGGCTTGCAGCATCCCCTTGGTGCCCTCGGCAGCTATGGGCGTGGTTGTCGTCCCTGGGGGCGCTGCTCTTGGTGCTGCTTCCGTTCCGGGTCCTTCTGACCTGGGGTCCGGACCCTGCTGGCTCTGGGCCAGCCGGCTGCCCGTTCCGTGCGGCTCTGGCCGTCTGCTGGGCGGGGGCCTTGGCTCCTCTGCTGGGGTCTCGGGCAGGGGGCTCTCTGGGCCCTTCCCTCGGGGGGTTGGGTGCTTGGGTGTGGGTGGGTGGGGGGGGCTGGATGCTGGCAGGGGGCCTTGGGGTTGGGGGTTGGGGTCAGTGGGGGGATGCGCTGGGTGCTCGGCTGCTTGGGGCTTCCTCGGATGTGTGTGTGGGGGGCGGTGGCTGCCTCTCGGCCTGGGGTCTTGGGGGCATCTGGGGGGTTGCCTGGGGCTCCCTGGCCTGCGCTCTTTCTGCTGGCCTGGCTGCATCTGCGGGCCCACGGCGGTTCCTGGGATTGCAGTGGCGTTTTTTTTTTCTACGTCTGCGGTGCACTGGCACGCCTTGGGATGTGGGATGGAACTCGTACTGGGCTTAACCTTAGACACGTTAATCCCAAATACCTGCTTTAGGTACTACCATTCACTCATTCCCCCTGTTCACAGCCACCACCATTATAGCTAAGCCTCACACTTGCCACCATACTGGCTGGATTACACAACATAATAAGCACAATATATTCTACAACCTCACATCTCACCCTCACTGCAAAACAGTCTATTCTTCCCCACCTTTTCTATTTCCTGCCTTGAGTCTCTTCTCCCTGCTCCCTTTCTCCTCCCCTTTCCCCTCCCCCTCCACTTAGGTGTAACACTGCTCTCCCTTTTTATATCTTCCCTCTAATAAAAGTTTTCTTACCCTTCCTTAGGGAGGGCTGGTGATGGTCACAATTAAGCAATAAAATAAATCAAAGTATTTTATTGCAATAACAAAATATGCATTGCTGTCTCATAATGATTGCACTTCCTGTGGTGTTGACCTTTGACAGCATGTGCAGACAAGTAAAAAAAAAAAAAACCTATAAATTTGACAGAAAAATTATTTATACTTCTACAAAGTAGCCTTTTATGTTTGCACTTCTATTCATGGTTGATGCCTTAAACAGTGTTATGTTCAACCCTGATATTTACTTTTGATACTTTATATTGATTTGCAAACTTTGCACTACAAGGTTACATATTTCAAAAAGTTGAAAAATAATTTGTATTTATTTTTTATAACTGAAATTTTGAGTAAAAATGTGTGCTTTTCTGCTCAGAAACTTGAAACCGTTATGTACTTTAAAAAATATTTAAAAATAGAGTTTATTTCAATAATTCAATTTAAATAACTATGATTTTGAAAAACATTTGAAGGCTACTGTAGCTCTACCTCCGCCACATCTGTTATCATTTGATACATTTATATTGCTGCACTAAAATGTATTTTTCTCATTTGTAACAGTTCATTTAAATGTCACTTCAAAATAAAGTTGGAAAAAAGTATTTTTGTCAAACCTTTCAGAGAATAACTGAAAATGTACTTTATTGTGGTATATCATGATATAAAATAGTCCATATTGTGATATATGATTTTTTTCCATATTGTCCAGCACTACTGTAGCGTATAAAAAGATTTGAAGTTTTGCTCCCTCTGGGCTTCTCAGCTAAGGACATCTCCCATTACGACGTGGACCCGGATAAGTGATAGAACGTGTGCCCTTGCTTCCTCCTTAACCAGGCTCTAACATTAAAGACTAAGCCAAGTTTTTGTGTATAAACTGTAACTTTATACTGTGGGTTTCTCAAAGCCGGCAGCACAAATACACTGTATATGGCCCTTCTTGAACGATAATAGCCCAATGTTGGAATGACTCCCTAAAGCAGAATGTCTATATCTACAGTAACTCTCTAGATTCACTCTCTAGATTCACCTTTTAGAGATGTAGTTCTCCAGTTGAGACTTGTTTTGTGTGCTTTGGCTATGTTATTTCCTCACATTACAATGTAGAATTACTGGCAACCGGCTCATTGTTTGCCACTTTTAGCACACATTTTTTTCATAGTACAAGATATTTATTTTTGCCATGATGTCAAAAATTGTGATACAGGGACTTGAATTGTTTGGTAAATGAAACATAAGAGTCAGTCTTTGTCTCTGAGGTCGTTGATCATTTTTATGCTGTTAGACATCCTGCTTTGCTAACAGAAGAAATAACAGATGAAATATACTGTAATTTACTACGTATGTACCTGAGGTAAGTTTTACTTTAAAGCCATTCGCAACGAGCCTGGGATCCGCAAAAAAGACACTTCCGTTCAGCTCAGGACTCTGTTTCTTCATGTTGCATAAAGCTTTGGTATATTCAGCTCCACCTAGATTCCTAGAAAAGAGCAGATTAGAAAAGCTTTCGCTCAATGACTTGTCAGAATTAAAACTACTATATACAAGACATGCAAACATATACAGAAGTATGCAAAGTGAGAAGCAAGTGATACGTTACCCATCTGTTAACTGGATAGGACTCTGGAGACTCACTGCTGGAAGTATATTATTCTCTATAAGTCTCTTAAACAGTAAGGCTTCCTCAACTCGAAATGGGTTTAACAACATGAGCCTTTGACCACATAAAATGACCCAGGCACTCTGAGAGGCCAGTCGGTTTACAAGATGGAGGCCCCGTGGTGATGTGCTGTTCTGGGATGAGAGGCGCTGGAGCTGCAGCCGAAGGGCAGCCGTGCTGCAGGAGAACGGCTGCGAGGGCTTGGATGGGGGGCTCTTCAGCTTCTTCTGAGGTTGTGCAGAGAAAAGCTGGTCCAGCAGCTGCTGGTTGGATAGCGGGGCTTTACGCTTCTGACCCTGCACATGATTCCGTGAGGTGCTGGGTCCTTGAGCTGAGGCCAGCTTGGCCTTTTGGTCATAGAGTTCCAGGTGTTTTCTTGCCTTTTCCTCATACCTGCAGATGACAAACATCTCTCATAAAATTACGAGCATTTAACATTTTTATTGTAAAATCTACACTTGATTGCTCCTTCAGCATGTATCAATTAAGGTAACCACAATCAAACTTGCAGTGAAGAAAAAGATGACATGTGGGTGATAGTCTTTGCTGTCAAACTTAAATGGAAACTATGATCAAGCATGATCAAAAACCAACTATACCCATAACATCCTATCAAAAAAGAAAACCTCTCCTTGCCTCTTCCAGCAATGTTCTCTTGAAACCTGTGTTGTCTCGGAAGTTAGTCAAGCTTTGAAGGTAGTCGATATAAGGCTTTACTCTACAAAATGACCTTCGACTCTGCACGGACCTACGTGGAGTTCGTTCAGAGTATGTATGGTCCTTTAGACTGTCGCTTCTCCACGTTATTCTTCCTTTTTTGGCCTCCCTTGCTGTGTAAGTTGTTGTGCAATGGGGACTTTTCCTGCTGAAATGTCCACCATTGCACGTTTACTAGGGATGTAACGATTCACTCAACTCCCGATACGATTCGATTCACGATACTGGGTTCACGATACGATTCTCTCACGATTTATTTTACAAAATGGGACTGTAGACACATTTTCTTTTTGGGGGAAAAAAATAGAAAATACTGTACTATTTTCCTTTTATTTTTCATTGTCAAAAGAATTCCTTGATAAACTACTCAAAACAATGCAATTTAACTAAAAATAAATCTTGAATGAAATAAATAAAGGAATAATGCAAATGAAAATGAAGCCTATTAATTTAAATTCTGGTTCTATAATAGACAATGCAAAACTGCATAATAGTTCTTTTTATTTTTAAAAGTGCAACTGAAAATGTATTTTGTGCCTTAACAATTGGACTTTAAAAAAAAAAACCCATGTTTGCACTGATTTACGTCATATTTGTTTGGACCAGCAGAGGGCGCTGGTAACACAGTGGTCGGTTGGCATGCAGATATCTTGCAGTGAAGAAGAGAAGCTATGCTAGCAGACAGAGCTAATAGAAAAACGTGACTTTTACAGATATTCAAGTAATATTACAGATATTCTTTCGGTGCTAAAGAGGTAAGGAATAATTTATTAACATATTTAAGAGTAGAAGGCGGCCAGAAAGAAAGTATTAGCAGACTCCGACCGCCGCCTACACTTGTGGATAGCGCCCTCTGCTGGTTAAAAAAGTACTGCGATTAAATTTTCAGAAAATCGATATCAACCGTGATACCTATGAATCTGTTGAATCAAATTTTGTCAAACAGTCAATAGTAAGGCACAAAACATCTCATGGGGCACTTGGTTGGTAAAAAGTAGCTCAAAAAGTGAGTCCTGCTCCTTGTTTTCTAAAGCTTGAATATAGAGCCAAGAAAAGGAACAGTGGTCCAGTTCCTCTCGGAACACTTTGAATTGCATAATGCTGAGAGGTTATTATGAATTTTTTTACCAAATGATCCCTAAAAAAAAAAATCATATATACTGCAGCTTTAGGTAGTAAGACCTTGTACTCAGACAGCCTGACAATCACCATCATATGGTAAACATTAGGCTTTACATCACAGCACCCCTTTTATCAAATAACCTGTTTTATGACTTTATAAAATGGTCATTCCTAGAAGTGGCGTGCAAATTAACAGTGTCAGCGATGGAGTCAAGTCGTTGCCACCTCCTTTTTTTCTATTCAAGGCAGCACGACTGCAAGGTAGAACTTTTAACAGATGTTTTATTTTCCATACATGTCCCCATTCCTTATACAAGACCCCAGATACTGCTGAAACACACTTTCCTACCTTGCAATTACCCTATATTGGTATGCAAGCATCAAGCATAGTTGGTTACAGCAGAATATAATGATGTTATTCCATGATTCTAGCAGATAGAGAGCAGTGAGTAGCACAGTATGCACTTTCCTATAAATCCAAGTCTAAGTTCCTTTCAGTCTTTCTAGTATTTAAAAGTATTTACATGATGACATTGTTGACCCAACAAAGCATCTGATAAGTACAATCTTTTCTAAAGGTTTATTTGGTGTTGTGCTTTCTATGCTGGATCACAAGCACTGCTGACAAAGCAAACTAAGCTCAATGATTTAATGTGATGACTTTGTCTACTATTCTATGTTTCCAGAAAATATCCCCACGGCATGATGCCACCGCCACTATGCTTCAATATTAAAATAGTATTTGCCAATTAAGAAAATACTAAGGGGCAGATTCACTAAGATCTGAAATAAAGGGTGGTAAACCAGGTGCGTCCCTAAATACTTTGGTGATGCAATTTCCTCACCTGCTGCGAGGAATTCAGTCATTGCATCAATGATTAGCGCACATGGAGAAGTGGTGGAGACCGCCCTATTTAAATGAGCATTTTACTCTTTTAATGTGGAAACGTGAGTGCACAGAACCACACAATGACATTGGAGGAAGTTAAATTGGAGACAGATGGACTTCTCTGTCAGCTGCACAATCATTTAATAATGTAGAAAACTAAAACAAACAAATAAAAATGTTTTGTTTTTTTTTAAAACAAAAAAAAAAAAATCAACAACTTTAAAACCTAATGATATTTTTTCCCCCTAATTTAATGTGGCTGCTCCGTCAGGTCCTGTAACTTCGCTCTGATCAATTTATGAAAAATAGGCAGATTTGGATAGAAACCGTCCTATTGATCTGTTTACGCCATTGATCTGAGTTAATACAGCAACACAGTCTGTCAATCAGTCTGCACCATTTGAAGATTATCTACTGACCATCATCTAGCAGGTCTGACCTCCTGAGTAGTGCTGTGTCACCACATTCGCATATGTGAACATTGTGCCATCACTGTGTAAATTACACATCTGATCAGCTGATTCTGGCCTGATGCTCCTTCTATTAACACGACACCAGAGTTTGACGGTTAAACATAGCGCGCACAGCATCCTCTCTCCACCGCAGAGTCACCAGACTCCACTCACCACCGCAGGTGTGCAGTTTTTTCTCTCCCTCACACACACTTTATTTTTTCATTCAGTGGCTGTTAATATTGACTGTTATTTTATTTGAATTATTTTCTTATACTGGAAAGGTTAACTGGAGCCTTTTTTTCCATCTCTGCTGTGTTTGTGTAAGCATTTACTGCAGCAGATTTCTGCAAAAACCCTTAATCGCAAACTGTTCCAGATTTGATGAACTGCATTGCGCCCACTCCATTAATTTATTTGCATGTCCTCCTCCCATTTTTTTGCACCCCTTAAGAGATCTGCCTACTTTACATAGTCAGAGTTTTAATACCCTTAAACATTTAGTGAATACGCCCCTAACTGCACTATCTAGTGGCTAAATCTCTAATTAGCTCTCTAATTAGGCTGCAGAGGTGATTATTGTGCACCATGGAAAAGGCAGTACTTGTTTTTTATTTTCAACAATTTACCAATTGATAGGGCCCAGTAGACTTCCATGACCCTCAAAAGGAGCAAGCGGATCGGAAAGTGGATGGATTGAATTTACCAATTTTGTTATCATGGGGTGTCGTGTGCAGATTTTTGGAAGGAAATCTTTATTAAATAATGAATAAACCCTGCCTTACTTTCCAGACACACTGCATTTAATTAGAACTGTCCTTGAGAATGAAAAAAAAAATTGTTAAATCAAATTCATGTTCCCAAATGCATTACTTCGGTAAGACAGTTTTTATATTGAATAAGACACACAAGACCGATGAAAGACTCAAATTACTTCTAATAAAATGTGATCATTTGTAATATTTGTCCAGGTACAGTTGACTGGAAATTAGGAACACAGCTTGCATCAATAAAACTTCCCCAGGTAGCTTTTTACATGCAAATGACAGGTCAGACTTCCCCCTCTGCCTTGCAAATAACCAAAATGGAAACAACTGTTGGAAAGGAGAAGGTCTGGAAACTCACTTCATACGCTCTTCCTCCCCCAGATTTTTCCACCTCTGGTGTACAGCGATGTTTATGTCCTGCAAACTGGCTGTGGGTTTTTCCCTGAGGACCTCAGCTCTGGACTCCTTCGCGCACAGGGCGGCAGGACTCAGTGGTGCTCTTGCAGTCCGGTTGCTGATCAGGTCATAGCCTGTCAGAGCTTGCTTTTCCGTTATGGCACTAAGCATCTTTTTGCCTGAACTGCTTGGACTCTTCGCCTCATCAGGTTTCAAGTAATTGTGCAATAAGGGTTGATGAATTTCAACTGGCAGCAGAGGTTGATGTGAAACAGTGTCTTTCAGAGCCGTTCCCCGGCTCCAGTCCTCTGCTGATATTTGCTCCTTGCTTGTCTCTGCAGCTGATGTTTCACTATCTCCAGGGCTCTCCTGTGGTTTTTTCGATGAAGCCGTTTCAGTTGTCAAAGGTGAGCTGGGAGACAACAAAAAATTGGACTCAACTGGGATCTGGTCGACAAACCAATCATCTGCCACAGAAGACGAAGAGCTGGGGTTTGAGGTCTGGCGGTCTAAAGAGGGTTTGAGGACCTCTACTGACAACCCTGTGTCACTATGTTTTGAAACATTTTTACAGAACTCATCGCTGCGGTTCCTTGGGCCGTTATTTGTGTTAACACATTTTGTCCCAGTCAATTGAGGATCATCAGTTTGTAAAAGACCATCTGTTGGTGGAAGAGTTTCGTGGCTGAGCTCCTTGTTTGTTGTGAGTTCAGTACCAGGTCGAAAACCATAGAAGGATATCACCATAGCTTCTACAGCAGTCAGCACAGCTTCCTAATGTTCGAAAAAAGATGAATATAGACAAAAAATGCATTAATGGAAACAAAATACTGAATACTGTTTATTCCAGACAGCTTATCATCATGCCTAATATGGTAGTTAAGTTGTTGATGCCCTTGCATTTGAACTGTAACAAATATTTGTTTAATTCAATTATGAACATAATTCTTCTATACTTTCATATTACAAAAAAATCTGAAGGACTTTCTGATGAGCAAAAGTAAAACAGATCAGGATGAGACTACTGGTAGAAAAATTCCAACAGCTGAACACTGTATACAAGACAGCTTTTAATCCATAAGGAGTGTCTCCAAATTTGAATTTGAACGAGAGATGCATTAATGTATAAAGCCCTTTTACCAGTACTTAAAGCTGCAGTATGTAGAATAGTAAGACAACCACGTTCCACCTTCCTTTCCCTGTTTCAAAACTTAACGTTCCTTACCGGTATCCTTGTGAACGTGCACAACTGTGGAGCTCTTTGCAACTTTTCATCAATAGAGAGGAGTGACAAATGTAGGGACTTTATCTTGTGTTATTTGAGAGTATTCTGATATTTTAGAGACATGAAAGCATGTATCACTCGCTGCAGTGAGGACAGTAAGAGGCTCACAGCCACTCCTCTGCAGCAATCCCAGCAGAGCAGACACACTCCACTCCACATCCACACTGCAAATTAATTGCGCATGCTCTCTCCACGTTGCATATGCTTCTCTTAGGTTTACAAGCGATTTATTCCGCCTGTTATAAATATCCCTGTGACCCAGTATGTGGAGCAGACTGCGCGCAGACTGAAAGCGGATCGCGGGCAATCCGCCCCGATATGTTTGTGCCTTTGGATTGTTGCTTCTCCACGTCGGCCTTCCTTTATCCTCCTTCTTTGCTGTGTAACCGCTGTGCCTAATGCCGAAATGGGGACTTCTGCTGGAACGTCTGCCATTACGCTTTTATTACCGATGGTACGTAAGCACGCATTGACTTCAGTCAAGCAGCCAAAAGTAATGCCCAAAACAGCTCATTAAGAACTCTGTTTGTAGAAAGATCTCTGATTGGTTTAAGTCCAGTGACATGTTCCTGGATTTATAAACCTCATTTACAGGGCCAAGAGAAGGAAAAGAGTTTGTCCCCTCAGAACATTTTGGATTACAATATGCTCAAAGATGATTATGGATTTTTGACCAAATTACTCCAAAGAAAACATACATACTGCAGCTTTAAGTAGCATTACAAATTCAGACACATTTACAATCAAACACACTGACATTAGCACAAGAAAACACAGAGCTGCCCTGCAAGGTGTTAAGCCTCCTTTGAAACCAACCAAGGGTCAGGTGTCTTGCTCAGAGAAACTTTAATGGACTTGCCATACTTGTGATTTGAAGACAACCCATTTTACCACTTGAGCTCCAAATCCAAAACAATTTTTGACTACCGTGTTCTGCAGTAAAATCTGGGTCTTGTCTGGCGTCAGGTTAACATCCACAGAGGACGGTGAAACTGCAATCTTCATCATCAGAGTGGGATAGCGTTTCCGCACAGAGTCCTCGGTGTACTGAGCAGTGTAGTGTTGGCGCAACAGCTGGTGATTGAGTTTTTGGAAACAAAAAAGATCCTGTTAAAATAAGTTTGATGACCAACGGCCATTATTAATTAATGCAATTATACTCCACCTTCATTATTTCTTTATGCTGAACTGGCCGGTTGTTGACAAATATAAAGGTTTTGTCAGAAGTGAGTGAGCTTGTGGAGGAGTAATCAGCTCCAGGCTTTGGAAAAAAACCTTCTAAAAAGATCTGAGGAACACAATGCATTTAAAAAGAGATATTCTTAAAGGTGTAGAGGAGGATTTTCCTGAAGTTTAGAAAAGAAATGTCCTCTCCACTTTTTGAAAAAATGCACACTCCACCCGCTCCCGAGAGAGAACGCCTATTAAACGTGTGCGAGAGAGCGTGCGCGATTCCAGTTTTCCTCGTGCACAGCTCTGTTTATCACCAGAATGATTGACAATTAGGAGGACCAATAGTCTTGATGATCCAATCGGAATTTGAAGCCAAAATAACATCCTCCACAATAACTTTCAGACAATAGTCTCTTTCTAATATATACTGTTTTATATTCAAGTACATTGGACAGTAGCAATCCCGTAATAACGCACCGATTATACTCTATCAGACAGAAAGTCGCATGCAGAAAAATGGAATGTGGTTTTGAGATAGAGGAAGACTAGAGATTGTGATGGGACAAACCCAGCTATGTCATCTAAAACCAAGCTGTGATCTGCAGCTCTCTTTAAAATTCAAAAACCCACATTAGTTTAGCTTAGTTTTGGTTTTTTTGGGGTGTAACATCTTACGCTGTCATTATTATGACATAACACTTGTCATTAGCATGAATAAGGTGTCATGAAGGCTGTCATTAATTGTCGTTTGCTACATTATGACAGGGGTTAGGTGTTAGGGTAACGAAGGGTGCGAGTAACGAAAGACACTTATTGACACAATAGCCTTCATGACAGCTTATTCATGCTAATGAGAGGTGTCATGCCATAATGGCAACGTAATGTCAGCCTTATGTATACCCCTTCTTTTTTTTGCAAAAGCCTTTCATTCTTGTTACCAACTATTCTTATCAAAAAGTATGATAAATCTAGCCAACGCTGAGAGAGCTGTTTAAAGTGAATTAAAAAAGGAGTGGTAGAATGTAAAGATAAGTGGTATGAAGTGACAGTTTTATACAACTACCTTTAATCTATAAACAAAAACAAGGTTGGTTTAACTAACTCCGGTCCGGGTTTCATAAAAAGACTGAAAGCTGCCCCAGAATTCTGCCTCAGACTATTGTATAAACATACTTTCTATACCTTTGTAGTTCACACAGATTTTGAAGCTAATTTAAATCTAGAGCTTAGGTAGACCAAAAACCACAAATGTTTTCTACGCCTGACATTGGATGCTTCAGCCTGAATCTATTTCGATGTAAACTCTAAGACAGGACAGAGATAGTTTCTTCTCATGAGTATCAGTCGCTACGGCAACTCTGTACTATTGCCATCTGCCGTTAACATGATGACCTTTTACCTAGAATCACGCTGAAGGGAGTTCCCATGAGCAAGAAATGATGACTTAACATAAAACCCAAATACTGTGCTTAAAACTCCATTATGATTGTAGGCTTGTAAGAAATTATAGAAAGCCATTAACGTTCTACAGACTGCAAGCACTGGAAAGCTTTCCTTTTTCCCACATGGCCTCGGGCTCATTATTAGCAGCAATGCACACCAATGAAGTTAAAAACTGAACTGCTGCTTTAGGTCAGGGCACATATGCTTCTCTCTATTTCTGCTCATTAGGGTCACTTTATGAGAGTACGAATGGCACCTTTGGCCCCAAAGAGCCTCGACTGCACAGTCAAGCTGCCAAACATGAGTGTCACATTTTGTCCTGCAGAGTAATAGCTTACACAGCACCTACAGACACAGGCTGGTGAAATTGTCAACCTGGTCCCCGTGATCACAAAGCTTTGTTCTTGGGGAAACGAAGGAGAACAAGTCCCTTTCATTTGTTACAGGGAGTCAGAGGAAGAGGTGAAATGTCGCTCTTGTAACAGGGCACAGAGAAGCAAAATACCAACAAAGGAGAACGAAAGGGAGGAAGAAGATGAAAAGTACTGCTCCATATCTGTCGGACTAGGTTATAGCTGGAAGCCTGACAGCAGCTAGAAGCCACATGACACCTACCGTGACCAAGCAGAAAGTTACAGCTCGACAGTAATTTCATTACCCTAAGCCCAGCAAAGCTTAGCTAACCAAAAATCACTCACTCTTCATCAGGACAGAACTCAAAAGAAAAGGGCACAGAATAGTTGGCTCGCCACCAACTGACCACATTTGCTGGCTGCAGACCAGGCACTCAGGATGAGGTTATTAGCTCATGACTAAGTGTTAATGTGCTCTGCAAAAATACTCCATCCGAAAGTCTAAAAAAGTCTTAAAAAAAGATCAATAAAAGTCTGCATTATCACTAGTCATTACCAGGTAGGCTTCGTTTTTCTAATCAATGTTTTTTTCTTTAATCAATTTCAGTCAATATGACCTTTTGAAACATTTTAGAAATACGGTAAAAAAAGTTTAGGAGGTTGGAGCATCAGGCTGAAGGTGCATTACAATCGGTGCTAAGTACCAGTGATACCAACATTAATACATACTGTAAGTAAATTGATAAGGATGACTGGACATACTTGCTGACCAAGTCCTTTCGTGAATGACAGCCGGATTGTTTATGATATGAAATGTAGCAGTGATGTTAGTATTCTATAATAATATAGAATGCTTTGAGACAGGCACTTTCATACTATAATAAGATGTAAGTCTATCAAAAAACAAAACAAACATGAAATGAGAAAACATGCATACATGCTTTGGATGGGCTGTTTTTTTACCTGCTGCAACTCACTTACTAATATTACAATGCAAATCCATGCACATGCAGACATGTCTACCTACATGAGCATTTTTTGGAAGTAAAGTGTTCAACCCGAAGATAGTAGGACAGCTGAGACGTTGAAAGTGCAAAATTTTAATTTTAGGTAGTTAAATTATAGTGTGCAGCTGTATGCTCTGAGCAAATAACTGCAAAAACACTAATTTCTATTAGAGAATACACTAATTTATTTATTTTTTTTAATGTAGGCTGGAAAAAAATAACAAAAATAGCCATTTTAAACTTCAAAATGTTGCAGCATTGCTGAACTGCCTCCGTGCACTAACCTCTGGTTCCTGATGGCAATGTTCGCAATGGAGCAAGTTGGCAACGATGCCAGGTCCCAAGGTGGCCAGAAGAGCACTCCGGTTATCGGGCACTTTAGCCTTCTGCCAAACCACCACCTGCAACAAGATGACCAGTTCACTGCTATGGCCAACACCAGGACAACCACAGCACCTATGAGGATAGTGACTGGACCACTAGGTGTCAGAGATTCAGCAGATGGACAACAGCTGCAGTTTAAGATCACCAATAACATGAGAAAGTTACATTAACAGCATTCATTGTGCTAATAAAATAAATAAATTATGCTTTTATCTCCAGCAGACTGGACTATTGTAATGGTCTTCATCAAACAGCTACAGCTGGTTCAGAACGCTGCAGCTCGGGTCTGAACCAGAACAAAGAGGTCAGAGCACATTAATCCATTATTCAAGTCTTTACACTGGCTCCCAGTCAGCCTCAGAATAGACTTTAAAGTTCTGCTGCTGGTGTATAAATGTGTGAATGGGTTTGATCCAGAATACATCAGTGACATGTTAGTCAGGTATAGTAAATATGAAGACGTTGTTTTTAGTTGTTATGCTGCAAAGAAGTGGAACAAATTGCCAGCAGAGCTGAAGTCAGCATCACATGTGAACATTTTGAAATCCAGGCACTCTTTTTTTCTACTTATTATGACTGAGGGAGATTTTTAATAATATTTTTGTTGATTTAATGTTTTTATTTTTTATTTGAAACTGTTGAGTGTTTTGATGTTTTCTGTTGGACTTTTAATCATGTAAAGCACAATGAATTGCCTCATGTATGAAATGTGCTAAAGAAATAAATTTGCCTTGCCTTACACAAAATGATACAATGATAAGCTGAAATTGACTTATATTATAACTTGGCACTTTCTTCTCTTTGGATACAACAGGCTATGGACTAAAACACAGCCTAAACAATGTCTAAACCAGTGACATAAAATGTGCAATCACGTTTTTCTTTTATTCTTTTTATTTGTGCCACAGTACATTGACATTACGGGTAAAAATAGTCAAGAGCACAAAGTACATATCAAGCATACAGTGTCCTTCTGACAGTTTCAACCATTAACCTACCTGGCTTCTTACATTTTCTCTTGTTTAGGAGTGTGACAATATCTCGATACGGCGATATGTCGCGATATTTTCCGCACGATCGATTATATGCTCCCACTAATATTTTTTTTTTTTTTTTTCAAAAACCTTTTCTGCTTTTCACTAAAATGTGCAGGTACGTCTTCAGAGAAATTTTGTCACCGTTTGTTGAAGGAACCAATATATTGTTTACTGGAATATAGCACTATAATGGTGTCACTGGTAAGTGACACCATTATAGTGCTATATTCCAAGACCCTAATATCCCAAGACCCTATTTTTTGTTTACAGAAAGCACTATTGGAGATACTTATTCATTTACATAGGTATGTTGACACTTATTTACAGAAATGTTGCACTAAAATAGTGTCACTGTTCATAGGACACTTTTTCAATTTATTGTCTTTCAGAGATATAAAATAAAAATTGTATTTTTTCACTTCATCTTTTTTTCTTGTTATGTCATAGATTATCGTAGATTGATTTCTGACCAATATATTGATAATTGCAGTATCGACATATCGTGAGCTTTCTATCCTGTGCATTTGTGAATCTGAAATACGACTGCGAAACAAAGCATGTGCATGTCCATTTTGCATATGTGATCTGAAAATGTTCAACCTCAAAGTCAAAGACAAAGCTACGTTTTCCATTGTGTAAAACCCTATTGTCACCTCTATCCAGTTATTTAATGCCGGTGCAGCCTGCGTCATCCATCTCCATGTGAAGGCGTTTTTACCTTCTGTCAGCAATATAGCTCTCCTGTATTTCTCAACGCCTTTGACTTTAAAACAGGTGTTCCCAAATAGGGGTACATGTACCCCTAAGGGTACAGGAGCACATTGCAGGGGGTTCTCTGAAATATTTAACAATTAATGTAAAAATAATAGGGAAATGTTCCTAGTTTGATTTTAGGCTATTTTGTGGACAAATTCAACACAAACTATCAGTATTATTGCTCAATAAAATACTATTTTTCTTGTAATTTATTGAAAAAGGATTAGTTTATGCTGTAGAGGCCATTTTATCACTTCTGACTATAGGAGACAATAATTAGCTACATTTTACAAAGGAGACCGTATTTACTCACTATTGAAGCAATCACATAAAGTCGCATGGTATTTTAAAAAAAAAGAAATTCCACTTTAAATTCCACTCATTGTTTTTTTATTTGAATAGTTGAAGCCTTGGGGAAGCAATGTTGGAGATACAGTAAGAGGTTTAGGAGAGCTCGCTGTTCCACAAATTAAAAATGCATGTAAAATTATTGAGAGGGTACTTAAGAGTGGGTACACATGATTTCACTAAAATGCAAAGGGGGTACAATGGACAAAATAGATTGGGAACCACTGATTTAGAGTATATATATTTTAAATACATGATTTCAAAATCAAAGGGTCTTTTGATGTCAACAATTATCTGTATAGTTTTTGTGTATTTCTTTCCAGTAATTCTGAATGTTTTGGCATTCTCAGAAAATATGGAAGTGGCTTGTAATTAAGCCCCCACATTTCCTCCAGCACTCAGCAGCAATCACATATTTTAAAGCACAAAAACAATTTGCGGGTTGAGCACTCTCAACCCCCACCCCCCCAGCCCGTTGCAGATCAATTTGGTCAGATCAATGACACTGCTGCGCTGTCAAATTCTTCTTTTTGTTTATTCTTTAACAAAAGTGTTTTACAACTATAATTTACATTATTTATAAAATAAACAGAACTAGTGATGACAGTAATGAAATTGTTAGCATCAGTGTGTTGTATTTTCTGTGAATCAGAAGGCAGAATAATTATTATCTGACAGATGAGGACACCTGGTGGTTGCTGTGAGGAGTTTTATTTTGTGTAATTCTAGGTGCAACTCTTTGTGCTTCATGACATTCTTTGAACTCGGCTCAGACTATTCAAAGCCGACATTTATATGATGGGATAAGGAAACTCGTTTATTAACCACTGGTGAGTTAAATTCCATTAATAGAACAATACGTGGCAAAAATAAAATTAAAATAAAAAATAAAAGTGGAAATAAATAATAACAAACATTCGGTTGCTCTATAATCCTTAAAGAGAACCAGTGGAGAATTTGTTTTATTTATTATTTAGATCATAGTGCTACTGTCTACTGACAAATGTTAAAAACGCGGTCCCGTCATTTACAGAGTATCTTAAATCTTCTTGCTCCTACACTTTTGCTTTATTATGGTAATCTGAAAATTTTTCCGGCAGAAAATGTTCTCATTTTTTAATTTTTTATCTGCACAAACCTGTCTGTGCTCTGAGTCGGGAACAAATTTCTTCACAGTACTATAGGGATGTAACGATTAATTGTAAGGCAGTTAAAAATTTCATAGGAATTCATAGGGATCTCGGTTCACATGGATATTCTGAAAATTTAATCGCAGTACTTTTTTAAACAACAGAGGGCGCTATATATATATATCCTTCTCTTGTCCAGGAGTGTAGGTGGCGGGCGTAATCTGCTACTACTCTCTTTCTGGCCGCCTTCTACTCTTAAACATGTTAATAAAGGATTCCAGACCCCTTTAGCACCGAAAGAATATCTGTAATATTACGTGAATATCTGTAAAAGTCACGTTTTTCGATTAGCTCTGTCTGCTAGTGCATAGCATCTCTCCACTGCTAGAATATCTGCATGCCAATCGACCACTGGGTTACCAGTGCCCTCTGCTGGTCCAAACAAATATCTGACAAATACAATGCAATGACTGGTTTTTCCAATTGTTAAGGCACAAAAAACATTTTTAGTTGCACTTTTAAAAAGAAAAATAACTATTGTGCAGTTTTGCATTGTTTACTATAGAACCAGAATTTAAATTAATAGGCTTCTTCTTCATTTGTATTATTCCTTTATTTATTTTATTCAAGATTTGTTTTTAGTTAAATTGCATTGTTTTTAATAGTTTATCAAAGGATTATTTTGACAATGAAAAATAGTACAGTATTTTCCACTTCTTTACAAAATGAGATTCTTTAAAATGTGTGTTATCACTGGTTCATCCCATCATTATGAACTATAGTTGTTTTTTATAGCATTCTGAGGAAAATGTTGTCGTCGGACAAAGGGGGTACTAGGATTCAGAAATAAAAGAAAAGGAGTACTTGAGCCAAAAAAGTTTGAGAGCCACTGGTCTAAGGCATTGACAAAGATAAAAGACAAAAGGTCTTCGTTAACAGATGAACACTAACGTGGCACCGTTGGAAAATGAAAAAAATGCACTCACCTTATTGTGAACAAGCACGAGCCTCAGCTCTGGTTTGATGATGGCGTAGGCCACCAGCAGGTCCTGCACCTTCTTTAGTTCATCCTTACACTTCTTTATGGAGGAGTAGTACTGCCTCCTGACAGGGAGATTCTTGAAGAGTTTCACTACGCTCACTGTTGTGCCTGGAAAACAAGGAGCCGAGATGTGCACGAGCTTCGGTAGAACTGAGCTATTCCTGTAGAACAGGGGTTCTCAACTGGTCTCACCCTGGGCCCCACATTTTACCATGGTCATTAAATTGTGACCCAGTTTTTTTTAGAATTCAACCACAAATTAATTTTTTCTCAAATAGCTGTTGAAAACACATGTATATAATCTTTATTTAAAACATAAAACTATTTTTCCTGTGTAACATACTTTTCACAGCATGCCTGTCAAAAGAAAAGTTTCTTTTAAAATAAAAAAACAAATCCAACATGAGAGATATTAGGTCCAGGTCTGCGACCCACTTTTGGGTCCCGACCCACCAGTTGAGAATCACTGCTATTAAAAAAAAAAAAAAAAAAAAAAAAACGTACAAAATGACAGAAAAATACACAACACAAAATCAAGAAAACATTAAAAAATACAAAGAAAAACACACAAAACTACTGCAAAAATGAACAAAACAACAGTAATACACAAAATTACAGAAAATGACAACATAAGTACACAAAAAGACAAGAAATACACAAAAATGACTCCAAAAAAATGTAAAATGACAGCACAAATACACAATATGACTCCAAAAAACATATATTTTACAGGAAAAATACACAAAAGGACTACAGAAATGCACAAAATGCTTCACACCGAGCAAGACAACAACAAAAATACACAGAATGACAGAAAGACACACAAAACCACTGTAAAAACTCTTTCCTGTGTTAATGCTCAGATCGCTCATTATTCTAAATGCTGACATGAATTTTGATAACCTGGCCGTCTGATCAAACAAAAACATTATTGTGGCCCTACTGTAATAAAAGTTGCCTATCTCTGCTGCCCTATACTGTCTTTGTTAATAATCTGTAAGACTTTACTAAACCGCCAGGCGGGAGAGATCATATCATCTTTATCTGATTAAACCACTATTTTTCCTTCTTTATCTTCATGAAAATAAATCTACTTTAATCATTTATTAAGGAGTTAGAAGTCATTATGGTAAAGTAAAAGAAGTGAAGGGAAAAAGAAAGAAGTCAGTTTTTCAAAACAAGTTGACAAGTCTTGACATGTAACTCTAGGAACGTGTTTAAATTTCTGGGTGTAGCTTCGGGGCATTGCTACTGTAGTTTAACCTGAACACTGATCAGCTTGTGCTGGGACGTTAATCATGATTTGAGTTTAGCTGAGTTAACCATTTTTATTTCATGGAACCTGATTAGATAACCTCGCAGGCCAGTTAATGATGTAGAACAGGGGTGTCTAACTCCAGTCCTCGAGTCCTTAAATGTGTCCCTGATCTAACACACCTGAATCAAATGAATGGCTCATTATCACATTTCTGCAGAGCTTGATGACAACACATTGGTTTCAACCAGGTTTGTTGGAACAGGGACACATTTAAAAGTCTGAGGAATCCGGTCATCGAAGACTGGAGTTTGACACCCCCTGATGTAGAATGTGCAGTTGAATACGTTTGACAGTAGGGGTTAGAGGCCTGGCTTTTGAATCACAGACTATTTATTACAGAAGTAAAAGGAATTTTCACTTGTTGGCCTTGATAGAGGAATATGATGTAGCCATGGTCAGCTAACAGGTTAGCAACCACAGTAGTAAAAAAATCGATTCGGCAATATATCGCAATATTTCACAGCACAATTATCATATTGATCTAATAAATGTCTGAATGAATTTTTGAAATCATTTTTTGTAACAAAAAAAACATTTAATTGTGGTAACATATGCATAGCACGTAAACACCCGGTCACTAGGTGTCAGTGAACCACGAAAGACCTTTTTAAACTACCTCACCTCTCAATGCATTTGGCGATATATTGCGATATTTCACCGTACAATTACTGTATGGATCCAAAAAATGTTGAAATAAAAATTTTTTATCATGTTTTTAACAAAAAAAAAAAACTTGTAATTGTGCTAGCACAAATGCGTAGCACGTAAATGCCCAGTCAGTAGGTGTCAGGGAACTACAGTACATCACACCATGTTAAACTACCTCACGCTTCAATCCATTTTAGCTGGAAGTTGATAGCACTTTATGTTCATAAAACATACTCGGTACTTTTATAGATGTAAGAGTTTTTTTGTTTTTTTTTTAATTTAACAACTTAATAAAATCTGAATCTGTTGTAGAAGCATTTGGTAGTTTGATAAACAAATCACTTTTTTTTGAAAGAAATTGTATTTTATACCATTGTGTACGTGTAACGGTGCTTTCACACCGAACGCGACTGAAGTGAATGAAGCGACGCGATTACAATGAAATCAATGTAAATGACACGATCTCAAGTAATCTCCCCTAAAGCAACGTGACATGTGTAATGTGTCGAGCGCGACCTCGTCGCTCAAAGTTGAAAAATCGGA
This sequence comes from Gouania willdenowi, assembly GCF_900634775.1. Lineage (NCBI taxonomy): Eukaryota > Metazoa > Chordata > Actinopteri > Blenniiformes > Gobiesocidae > Gouania > Gouania willdenowi. Next base: position 29,649,620 of record NC_041064.1, on the reverse strand, counting down.
ACTTTTTAAGCGACAAATCCCTCGTCCTTCACTGTCTGTAGAGCGGAGGCTGCAGCCTCTTCCTGCTCCCTCCCGCTTCAGTGCAGACGGCTGCTGTGGAGGTTGTACGGCTTCCTCAATTTATCAGGGCAAAATTAAAGCAGTTAACTTCTGGAAAACCACAGTAACTAATGATCATAATACATTCTGAGTGAACTCATCCTTTAATATCTCCGTAAGTTGATCATTTAAACCGTAAAAGCAGAGCAAGAAGAAAAAAAAGAGATCAACCCTCTCTCTCTTTCTCTCTACCCTGTCACCGGCTCAACACACACCCACACCTCCCTGGTGATCGTGTCACCGGAACGATGAAGAGATGGAGTGACCAAAAAGCACCGCCATGTGCAAGCGACACATCAGGGGCGATGGAAACTAGTGTAGCACTGTGGTCGCGTTCGGTGTGAAAGCACCTTAAAGGTGACATTTGTAATTACTGATATCGCGATGTATATCGTAATGTTTAGTATCAGGATATATCGGAACGTGACATGCAAATCATGAATTGTATCGTCAGATTCATGGCAATGCACACCCCTACACTGTAGGGTGAATTATTTCTTCCTCTGTTACAGCAGAAATTATTTTTACTTTTCATTCCTCACTCTGAGGAAAGCATTACAATGTATTAAACACAGAAAAAGAACATTCAGTCAACACCTCAGACCTGCAGTAGACTTAAACTCTGCTCTTGTTTACTGTAATAATCCGTGCCTTACCTTGGCCTAAGTGAGAAGGCCTCTGAGACACAATGTTCCCCTCCAGGTCCAGCATGTACTGGGTGCTGATGTCATCCTCCTCCGTCTTTGTGGTGACAGAAACCTGAAGGGAAGACTGGCCTTTACATTATGGTTCCCTCCATAATTCTAATAAATTACAGGATTTTTATTCAAACAGTGCATTCATGGATCAATAAAAAACAGTGATGTTTTTATTTCATAGTAACATAACTAACCTGCCTTTAAAAATATGGGCCTCTCCTCAAGGACAACCTTTAATCAAGTGGTTCCCAAACTTTTTCAAGTCGTGACCCCATTTTGATATTACAAATTTCTGGTGATCCCAAGGACATTTTTTTTTTCCTTTCTAGAATTAGTGTATGATCATGTTTATTAAAGTGTGTTACAAATACAGAGTAGCCAGAATTAGTGCACAAAGTGACATGATATTTTTAGACTTTATTTTATTTGAACTAGATTTATATTGGAGACATTTTAAGTATTTAATACAGTTGTTTGATATATGTTATGTGTGATGTGTTAATTTGAAAAAGAAAAATAATTTGAAAATAATTCTAATCAGTATTTTTTTTTTTACCAATTTCTAGACATTTCAGGCGACCCCAAGATTGAGAGACACTAATTTAATCCCCCAACGTTTAAGATAAAAGCCAGCAGTAGCCACTCCTAAGGATCAGGCCTAAAGTTAAAACCACTAAATAATCATCATAGACCTCTGATCTGAATATCAGCACATGCTTATATAGGGCCCTATAAAAGCCGTTTTATTTTTTCCAAATTCCGTTTAATTTTTTTCCAAATTCCGTTTTTTCCACTTTAATTTTATTAATTCCATTTTTTTTTTTTTTTTAGAAATATTTATCATTTTTTAAAGAAAATATTTGTTTTTAACTCCTGTGAGGAAACAAAATACAGGTAAATACTAATAAAAAAAACTCATAATTAAACAAAAATGTATGTCAAAAATAAAGTACACACAATTAAAAGGTAGATATAAGTTGTAGTGACATGTTTTATTCTGACTTCTCCTTTTTAATTATTTATATGTCATATAAAGATGCATGAGAACAGAATTAATGTCACCTGATTTCCTCTCAGGGATCAATGATTTACTGAATCTGATCAGGTTTATTGATTAAGTTCTGATCAGCTTAGTTTAAATTAAGGTAATTTAAATGATCCTATCTTCTGTGTAATGTGGAATTTGACATTGACAAGATGTTTGTTAATTTTGTCCCCCATAGTCAGGACGAAAGTAACACCATGCAATACACTGAATTTAAAAAACAAAAGAAAACAAAACATCTTTTTTAGGAAAACAACAAAACAAAACAATATTCTGGCTAATAAGCCATGCACTCTCCTAATAGAAAAAAATATTACATTTTTCATTGCTTAATTAAAAAAAAAAAAAAAAAAAATCAATTAAATATAAACTTTGATTGTTTTCATTATTGTGTTTCATTAGTTAATTTTTTATTAATTCATTATTTCAACATGCATTTTACTGTAGCTCTGATGACATGTTATAATGTAACATTCTAAAAACGTTGCTCCAACGGACTTTTATTTTGTAAACAGTTGTACTTGAGGTAGCTTGCTGACTGTGAATGTGTACTTACGAGACACGGACAATAGGCTGGAATTAAAAGAACTAAAAGACAACACAGACTGAGTTATTCTTAGTTAACCAGGCATAACAGTTCTAACACTGAGCAAGTGAAGATGATTAAAGCTGATCACGTTCTCATGGAGCACCGCTGCGCTACACGAAACACGGACGGAGCTTCACAGGCACAGCAAAGTTAAGAGGTTCTGTAGTGAGGAGTCAGTGATGATTTGCGTTGGTTTAGAGGGTGTTTGTTGTGGTTATAAATTAACTTTGAATTGATTAAATTTTTAATTTTTACTAAACATGCTGCAAATGTGGACAGGAATCTATGTATGAATGCAGCCAGGACAGGAGGAGAGAGGGCGGTGAGCCTAATAAGCGGTCCCCGGAAACGTTTCCCCATAAAAAAACGTTCTTTGCACCACGGTGACGGCGTTTCGTGCCGATTTTGTCCATTGCCGCGTTTAAACGTTTTTATTGGTCGATTCCGTTAACGCAGATTTTATAGGGCCCTACTTATATATGGAATATTCTTACAAAAAAACACAAAAAAGTAAAGGTGGAGGAACTTCCACTTAATCTATTACCAGATAACATTCAGCAGCATGCATTTAAAACAAACTGAAAACCTTTTTATTTGGTTTAGCTTCTCTCTCGTACAATCTTTAATTATTCATATTTACATTAATATCCCTGGTAAAACGTAGGTCGTGTTAAACTAAACTTACTTTACGAAATGCTTTTTAAAATATTCAATAGTACCTCTTCTATTTCATTACTAAACATTGCTTTTAGTCCAGTCAGCCATGTTTTAGTGACTGTTGGGAGTGTTTTCTCACCTCTGCCACAGCACAAATGGAACCTAACGCTTCCCCCCTGAAGCCATAAGTTTCCAGATGCTCCAGGTCGTCATGGCTGCAGATCTTTGATGTAAAATGTCTCACAGCCATAACTGGAGTATCTGTGGCTTTGATCCCATGGCCGTTGTCACGCACTTCAATCCGGTCTAAGCCATAGTTTTCCTGGAGTGAGATCAGTGCAACAGTGAGGGAAATACATTTAAGTAGAACATGCAGATGTTTTTAATCCACACAATCTAACATGGATTATTTATATGCTGTACACTGTACCAGTTTGATATCAATGCTGGACGAAGCTGCATCAAGGGAGTTCTCCATCAGCTCCTTCACCACGTTGACCACAGAGGTGATGACCTGGGAGCTGGACAGCAGCCGCACCATATCCGGGGAGAGCTGCTTCATGGTAACAGCTTTCTACTGGGAAAGACATGGGTGGGAATGAGGTGCTTCTCTGGGATCAATGAGTACGATGGTATACATGATTTCGGTCAAATAAATGAACTTTAAATTGATTAAATTTTACATTTTTACTAATCATGCTGCAAATGTGGACAGGTATCTATGTATGAATAATACAGAGCTCAAAATAATAAATTTCATTGAATTCCTTGCAATAATTATACACAATAATATTAAATCATTAGTAAATCTTTCTAAAGTCAAATAATTATTGAACCCATCTACCATATATCTGCTGTATTATTGCTCTATAGTTATTCCCTATATGACATACTGTGGCGAGGTGTGGGAGAATACTTACAAAACAAATATAAATCCAATTATGAATAATAAGCTGTCCAATAGGGAACCCTCAAATCAGTTTTTTTTTTTTAAACAGAACAATTTATGTTCAAAATAAAAAATTCAAATCAGTTGCTTGTTCAAATTCAAAATTTGCTTACAATGTGGGAACGTGATTTGGTAACCTTTTTTATTTTTCAAATTCAATAAGCCCTAGACTCCTCTTCTATTTAGATATGTTTTTTTTTTTTTTTTTTAATTACTATTGTATGTTTGATTTTTTCTGTGTATGCTTTTATTAATTTCATTAATCTGTATTTGTCCTTGTCTTTATGTTTTGAATGAAAAATGTTCTGAATAAATAGTTTAGAACAAATATCAAGCACTTTTGTCTTTACGTTGTTGGAACACATATTTAGAAAAAGTTTAATCCTGAGTTAAAAAACTGTACAACATTATGTTTAAAACTATGCTTAAAAGAAATGTTGTAAAAATACATGAAGAATGTGAATGGTCATTTTTCCACTACTCAAACTATTGAATTGTTTTTGGCTCTTTTTTGCCATTGCTATTATAAAGTAAAAGACATTGGTAGCTATTTAAATTCCTATAATTTGCTGGTATGCATATGGGGGCTTAAACTTTTGGGGGGGATTGGTAATGGTAAGAGACTGGAGACCTGGTTTACCATTCTTTTCATCAAAAACATTAGAATAATTTTGACATCCTAACAATTCACAGCGATGTTATCCAATCATATAGATCAGCCACACTGAAATGATCGGGAAAACTTTGATCATTATTGCTGCTGAGACACAAATGTGACTTTTTCTTTGTTAGCCTAAAAACATGTCTCACTTATCCTTTGAATTTATTCTTATAGTAATAACCCCCACCGGTACCACAATGAGTCATATAACTTTTTCTATACGCAGGGTTAACCAGTAAACACAGTCTTATTAAAAGCTCTTTAAACGCAGGAATGCAAACACAATCAAACTTCCAATATTATGTATACATGCCTGTAATTGTCACATACTGATGATGAAGTTACCCTGAAAGTTAAAAAGCTGTTTAATGGGGCGATAATGTACCTGTCGGCTCTGAAAATCCACAACATCAACACGCCAACAGAACACCGGAAGACCTCTGCTTCCCGCCCCCTGATCTACATGCTGATTGGTTGAAACCAACACGAAGGCGGGTTAAAGCAAGCACGAAAATACTTCGCCCTGGGTTTAGACATACAGGCATAGACATAAACGTGAATGCATAAAGTACTAAATAAAAAAACTGAACGTTTCAGAGTTATGATATAAAACAAAGAGATGCACCAATAATTAGCTCCAATATTTGTCAGTTTTCTGCAATTGTAAGGTTTAAAATCATATTGGTCAAGAATGAGACGAATATTCAAATTATATAATCGAAAAAAAAATTACTACTTCTTTTTGCCGTTTTCTGAAATATTTTCCTTTACATGCATAACCCTCTGTGACTTTGTCTGTTTTCAATAATCGAGTATCCAACAGTTTATTGATGTTTTTAATCAACACAATCAGGCCAGAGTCAGGGTTGGGGTCAATTAATGCAATGTAATGTAACGCAATTTGTAATTGTGTAATTGGTAATGAATTACAATTACAATTATGACATAATTAGAATTGTAATCTAAATTGCAAACGTAGTTGAATTGTAATTGAGTTCAGATAACTGACTTAGTAATTGTAATTGGCATGGAAAGACAATAAAAATTGTCATTTACGATGTAAATAAATGCAAAACTGGGAAACCATGTTACCGTTCTAATTGAGAAAGTAATTGTCATCGACTTTCAGGGGAAAAGTAATAAGTGTAATTTTAATCGTAACTGTAATTGGAAAAAATACAGGTCAACAAAATAGTAATTGAGTTGTAATTAAACATGGATAATTGAATACGTAATTGTAATTTAAAATGAAATTCACCTCAACCCTGGCCAGAATACATAAAAAAAATACAAATAAACACAACCAAAAGAGACTGTAAGTAAGATACTGTACCAGTTATAAATGAACTATTTGAAAAATTAAATTAAATTAAATCTAGTGAAATTTATTATTATTTTTAAACTAAATACATGCAGCGGGAAGCTGCCTGAGAAGTCAAGAAAAGGGGAAAAGATTTCGTGTGAAACCGTGACGTCACGTCTTCTTCCGCCTCCGTTGGTTACGTCGTTCAGTCTGCGCCTGTTGGGAGCTGAGAACAACAACAGGCGGATAAAACGCTTCTGTCTGCACCACTTTCTACACAAACCTCCACTGCTCGCTGCTCCTTGTATGTCTGAAACGCTTTTTATTTTAAATCGCTTTTATACATTTAAACGTTTGTCGCAGCGCCTTTGGTGTTGCCAGCTGACTTGCTAGGTAAACATTTGCGCATTGGCTCGGGCTATAAACTACTGGAGAAAACGCTTTATAATACAATGCTAAATCTTACACGTGGGTTCATTGGGACTGGACTAGTAAACTGTAAGCGTTCATGTTTTTAAAAGAAGCTCGTGTGTTTGTGTTTGGTTCCTGTGCTGTTCTTCCCCTGCCTGTAGTCAGATCTATGTTTACATTCAGCACTAGTAGGCCTTGTATCTCTTTAAATATCTTTGACGTAGTTAGTTTTTGGTTACATTTGTTCAAATATAACATCGATATGAGTTACACGAGACGTGAGCGTCAATAACGAGATTGTCAAACATAAGACCTGCGGACTAAACCCGACCCGCCACTGTTGTCCGATGAGGCTCATGGAATGATTGCATAATAGTGCTCAAGCCTAATACTAAGTTAGATGTTGGATGTTATACAGATCACCATAAAGTGATGGATTATGAACTTGTTGAAAAAAACATTCTAATCAATGTTTGGAAGATCTTGCTAATGCTTTTAATCACTTTATGTGCGAATTTACATAGTTGGATGTCTTATTTTTACTAATGCAAAGTATATACATAATTTGATTCTGTCATTATTCTAAAATCATTGTTCTGTTATTTTTCTGGTTCAGCCCTCCTGAGAACAAATTGCAGTATGTATGTGTACCAAAAACATCCAGTAACATATCTTCACTACCAGTCATCAGATGGTCGCGAAGGTGGTGAATTGTTTCAAGTCTATCATTTAATGACTGTAGTGTACGTTCTGTAAGTCTTTCATTTGTTCCAATCTGGCTGCTGAAAGTTTGCCAAAGGATAAAGTTCAATTTGATTGCAAAAAGTGCTGTTAGTGTTTGCTTATCACGCGTGCTGTGCACCTACTGGGAGAGCAAAGTTCTCCAGTGGTTCTTTCTGGTCATTTAGTGCCTCCTTAAAGTAGATACCCATGAGAGGAGAAAAATGGCACAAGGTTGATTATAATGATTTTGATTTGTTCAAGCACAGGACCAACCTTAGTGTTGTTGCAGACCGTGCTCAAGTTTTTTGGCTCACGTTCCCCCTTTCTCTTATTTCTGAATCCAAGTCCCCCCTTTGTCTGACTACAATATTTTGCTTAGAAAACTATTTAAAAACAACTTTAGATCATAATGATGGAATGAATGAATGATAAACATTTTAAAGACTAATTTTGTAAATAAGTGGAAAGAAACGGTATTTACTGCAGTGGTTCACAACCTTTTTTGGATTGTGACATTTTCATGTTTGAGCTCAGATTTTTTTTGAAAGTATAGAAATACAGTTCTGTACCCCCTGTAGTGCCATCGCGTACCCCCATTTGAGTAACACTGCATTATATCATTGAATGTCACTAACCTCTTTCAGCAGAATAGTCAATAAGCAAAAGTGGTTCTGGAATATTTTTTAGGAATAAAACCATTTTGAGGTGTTGATTTAACTTTAGCAGGTGGTCATGATGCTATATTCTGACCTATGAATATAAGCACAATCAGTGAGCTGACTCTTGTATCATTCTGCTGGCACAATCACATCGTTAGGAAGTTTGTACCAGTAACTAACACGCTGCACAGAAACGTCACGTGTTGACTGTGTTTCTGTCCACAGAGCAGAATGAATGTGGGTGTGGCACACAGTGAGGTGAACCCCAACACTCGGGTGATGAACAGTCGTGGGATCTGGCTGACCTACGCCCTGGGTGTTGGAATACTTCACGTAGTGCTCTTGAGTATACCCTTCTTCAGTGTACCAGTGGTGTGGACTCTGACAAACGTCATTCACAATTTGGTAAGTTCATCCAACCTTTCATCAGTAGTGATTGCATCATAAAGTCTGCTTTTCCACCACAAATATTGAAGTCTTAGGTATAGGTTAACTATAGGTGTAAGAAAAACAAAACAATTTGGGGATATATCGTAATATTTCACAGCACAATTATCGTATGGATCCAATCATGTTTTTATTTGACAAAAAAACTTAACTTAATTGTGCTAACATCTGCGTAGCACGTAAACGCCCAGTCACTAGGTGTCAGTGAACCACATCAGACCTTGTTAAACTACCACCTACTCCTCAATGCATTTTAACTTGGACGTTGATTGCACTTCATTTTCATAAAACTTACTGTGCACTTTAATAGATGTATGTAAAAAAATTAGGAACTTAACAAAATGAGAATCTGTTGTAGAAGCAAAAAACTTCATTTGACACTTCATCAAATTGTCAAATGTAATTTGACACTTTGATAAACATACCACCTTTTTTTATTAGTACTTTAATTACAGTTAGTTACCATTTACTTGTTCTCGCAAGTCTAAAAAAAGATGAACTAAATTGTATTTCAGACCATATTGTACTTGTAAAGGTGAAATTTGTAATTATTGATATCGCGATATATTGCGATGTATATCATATTGTTTAGTATTGGGATATGTCGTGAAATCGTATTGTATTGTCAGATTCATGGCAATGCACACCCCTAAGGTTTACCCAGGGGTGTCAAACTCATTTTATTTCCGAGTGATTTTCATGAGTAATTTCAACATTATTGTGCCTTTGTTTGTACTTCTACGTATACATAAAATATAAAATATGTAAGAAACCAACAATAATAAGCAATCAGTGATAAATATCAGTCAAAACAGGGTCTTCACTTTAAATCTCCTAGATTTGTGACCAATTTTTATTTAATTAAGGAAAATGTTATGTAATAATTTGAGGAAAATGAAACAATTTTGTAAGAATTTTGAGTTTTTTTTTTTACAATGGTTTAACATTAAAAATGAAAACTGTGAGCTCCTGTGCATGTTGTGGAGTTTAATTTACACAATGTAAATGCACAATGCTCAGGGGCCGGATTTGGCCCCTGAGCCTTGAGTTTGACACTTGGGTTAACCTAAAAAAGGATGTTGGTTGATAGCTTTTTTCCTCTTTTTTTTGGTTGATAGTTTTGACATTTCTGCCTGGATATTTTCATGCTAGGCACTAATAACTAAAACGAGCTGTGCTCTAGTCTCAACCCTGTGATTAAGCAAATAAAGTTTGTTTGAAAAGCCAAGAAAGCTCTAGATCTGTCATCAGCCTAGAGCCAGCGCTCGGTTTTTCTTGCTTCAAACAAGAGTAAGCAATTGATCAAGCAATTGATCGAGCACTTGGCTTTGTAAGTGTTTTTGAAAACATTTTGAATATCAGAGCATTAGCTTGTCACATCGGCCACCATCTCATGGACTCGATTGATTATCACATCTTGTGTGGACTTGTTCAAATATGCTCTATATTTGGTAGGCCGTCCACATGACACAACACGTGAGCCACAGTTCTATTTACTTTACACCACATAAACAGTGCAGAGGAAACCGATCTGTTTTTTAAATGCATCACCCAAATGTTAAGAAACAAATGATTCATGTGACACCATTGATTAGTGCACACACAAAGCAGGATTGTACAGAAAGCTGTTTCCGTCACCACTGAGATCACTTTCAGCAGTATGCTGATTAAGCTTCAGCTATGTATGTGTCAGCACTTTTTTCCTCTATAACACAGGTTCTCCACTTTGAGTTGAATGGTTTTTTCCCGTTTTGAGACTTTATTCTCACTGTGATTACACAACCTAAATCAGTTGGCACTCGTTACCACAGTAAAAAGATTCAAAACTAATTCCATAGAGTAGTTAGTAAGGGTGTCAGAAAAAATCTATTATCGTATCAATCCAAACAAAAGTCCAAATCATGTTTTTTAACTAAAAAAACATTTAATTAGGCTAACATATGCATAGCATGTAAACGCCTGGTCACTAGATAATTCATGAAGTTGGAAGTTAGACGAAGCCCAACAAAACCCTAAAAACTCCAGAAACACAGAAAAAGTCAGCAAAATGCTCAAAATGTCAACAAAAGTACACTACATAACAACAAAAATACAAAGATTAAAAAAAAAAAATTCATAAAACACACAAATGGACAAAGACACATTAAACAAGCACTTAAACACACAAAAGGGCTACAAAACAACAACATATACAAAAGAACCTAAAAGAAAAATGGCAACAAAATTGCATAAAATGACAATAACAAAAAATAAACCAAAAACACACAAGAAGACAACAAAAATTTGCCATATTGAAAAGAAAATCTACAAAATGAATTCAAAAACACAAAATATCTAAAAACTAAAAAAAAAACACCAAGAAGGTCACACAAAAAGACTAAAATGACAAAATCCTTTGTTCTTTCCTGTGTTAATGCTTAGATTGGTTTATTTTATTCTAAACATGAATGTTAATAATGTGGCCCTTGGATCAGACGATCACATTTTTGTGGCCACGCTGTGATTGAAGTTGCCTGACATCAGACCTTGTTAAACTATCTCACTCCTCAGTGCATTTTAGCTGGAAGTTGATTGCACTTTATTTTCATAAAACATACTGGACACTTTTATAGATGTATGCGGTTACTTTCCTTAAGAATTTAAGAACTTAACAGAATCAGAATTCAGTTGTAGAAGCATTTGACAGTTTGATAAACATACCACTTGTTTTAGATAATGGTACTTGAATTACACTTACCATTTACTTGTTCTCACAAGTTTAAAAAAATGAAATAAATTGTATTTCATACCATTTTGTATTTGTAAAGATGAAATTTGTAATTATTGATATCTTGATATATCGCAATGTATATCATATTGTTTAGTAATTGGAATGCTAGCTAATGCTAATGCTAGTTATGGGTAATGCTTATGCAGGGAAGAATGAGTACAGAAAAAAATCTACTTAAGTAGAAGTACTGTTACTTTGATGAAATTTTACATAAGTAGAAGTAAAGTTACTGGTGTAAAAGTAAAACGTAGATCACTTAAAATGTACTCAGAGTAAAAATTGGGTTGGGACTTATAAAAAAAACCTGGCGTACTGACCCTGCCGTACGCACAAAATCATGAGAAACGGGAAACTCCGCCCCCAACAGAAGAAGGACAAAATTAATGACAGCTCTGTGAACATATGTGAAATAAATGAAAAAAAAAAGAAATGATTTGTGTGAAATAATCAAACATTGCACATTTCACAACACATATCATATATGAAGGATGTAAATTAAAAAAATCGGGGCTTTCGCCTTTAATTGGCCATGTAATGTTAGTACATTAATGGAATTTGTCCTCTGCATTTAACCCATCCCTGAGGAGCAGTGGGCAGCCTTTTTGCGGCGCCTGGGGAGCAGTTCGGGGTTAAGGGACTTGCTCAACATCCCACAGTGATGGCCCAGGTGAGGCTTTAACCGGCAACCCTCCGATTACAAGCCCAGCGTCCTTAACCACTAGACCAAAAACTGAGGAAAAAATTGTACTGACACCACAGAGTGACGTGCGCACTCCTACAAATGCAGTTTTATATTATGTATCACAGTAGTAATTAAAATCACATGATCATTGCGCAAAACTGCCGATCAATTGGCTACAACACATGTAGCTGTTATAAAAAGGAACGCACTCACAATGCGTAAAAACACACAGTGGCTTATCAGGCACTGCTGGAGGACGAGGTGGTCCGGAGCCCCCGGCCTATACTCACCAGTAAACACCCGGATCAGAAAGTATGGTTTTACTTGAAATTAAATATTGTAATTTCATCAAGATTTAGCAAGATTTATTTTACTCTGCAACAAAATCTCTTTCCAATGTAACAAAGTACAGTTACTTGAAACAAAATTGACTTAAAAGTAAAATTACAGATTTTAGAAAGTACTCAAAAAAGTAGAAGTACGCAAAAAAGCTACTCAATTACAGTAACGAGAGTAAATGTAATGCATTACTTTCCACCCCTGTGCTAATGCTAGCTAATGCAATGCGACATAGGTCAGCAGCTGCATCCTCCCTTGCATTTTCTTCAGGAAATGCAAAAATTCTCATTAACAAATTACGTTGAGATCAACATGCCTCTCCTCTGCTCACCTGTGAGTGCAGCACGCTGTGCACGACTGATAGAATTTAAAACTTTCAGTTTCTTTAGGACAGATAGTTTGAATTATTGATCCCCAGTGAGGATTTGTGAATGTTTTAAATGTCTGCACTGCTCTGACAAGGCTGAATCTAATGATTGTGTCATCATAAAACCCGACATTAGACCTGGGATTGAGCCACAAAGCAAAGATCCAAATGGCTGGTTTGATGTTTGTAGTGACAGACTGTAATATCCAATTACAAGTAGTCATTGCAATCTTTCAGCCCGATTGAAAGAGTGAGTTGCTAGAAATGGATTGATGAGATAACGTCTATAATAACAGGCTGAGGAATGACACGTTAGACCAGGGGTGTCAAACTCATTTTAGTTCTGGGGCCAAATATGGATAAGTTTGATCTCAAGTGGGTCGCAGAGGTGGGGAATCCAACATATCCATCATTAGTGCTACTTTGCATTTCCATGTATAAATAATGATAGAGTATATAAGGTACCAACAATATCCAAGCATTAGGTGACAGGTACTGACTATATTTATTTAATTTGGGAAAATCTTGTCAACTAATTTGAGGATTGGGCAGGATTTTGGAAAAACTAGGTTTATTTAATTAATTTCAGAGTAAAAATTACTTCCATCTAGGTCTGGGCAAAAATATCGATTTATCAAATTTGTAGATAAAAACAATTTTTATTTTGCAATTTTGAGTTTAAATTTCATTTATTTTTTTCCACCACAGTTTTTTCAGACTTTCGCATTCCGTCCTTGTGGGTTACCATAGCACATTGTAATCCATTTACATTTGTTTACCCTTTGAGTAGGTTATATGTGTGCCACAGGCATCTTTAATATTTTATTCGCACTATGCTGAGATGCTAAGGGAAGTTTTTTTTTTTAATTGTAATATTATATGTTGTAAAATATGTAGTAATGTGATTTCTTAATTAGAAAATTGAAGCGACTGTGAAGTTGATGGTTCACTTCTGCTTAAACCTGGATTAAAGCTTGAAATAGTTGAATGACAGAATCATTTACTTTTTATTTTGGAATTGTTCTATGCATTTTAACTCTTGAGGACAATCACAACAATAAAGTTGCACTTTTGTCAATATATCTGATGTCTGCAGTCATTTTTAAGTGCATTAGAAAGAAAAAAATAGAAAATCAAATCGAAACTCATTTTTCTTTAAAAAAAAAAATTGGAGATTTGGTTTTTTTATGCAAAATCACCCAGCCCTACTTCCATTGTGTTATACAAGCATGGTTAAACTGCCAATCCCTGCAAATAATTTGTCACAAATTCAATGAAACTCTACTTGAATAATTGTAAAGTTCTACTTCCAAAAAGATGTGTTGAAATGTTGTGTGTATTATTTTGCATGGATGCCAATATTTTTGTTTGGACATGATACAGTGATTCAAAATTAGTCCCAATTTCTGTGTAATTTCATTAAATAATTCCCATGAAAAGTTTCTATTTTTTGAATATTGCCAAAATTCCCAAGCTTAGGTTTTTGTAGAAATTTGGCAGATATTTTACACCTCTTTGCAACCCTACTGAGACATCCACAACGAAATTATTTGTTCGTTTACACTGTTTTCTCAGCCATTTTCATTTTCCTCTGCTGGCCAATTTGGATGTTTTAAAGGACCTGATTTGGCCCCCGCGCTTCGAGTTTGACACGTGCGTTAGACTGTGTATATAACATAAATAATGAACTTCAAGAACAGAATGGGATAAAGTCTATACTTCTTCCACACTTGCATTGTGAACATCATGCACCCACCACTAACCCAGAGAACAGTCAAATGTGATGGTACACCATTGTCTATTTCCCCTCATTTCTAGCCATGCTATTTCCACACTAATCCCATCATCCTTATTGACCATCTCTGTGTTTCTTCAGGGAATGTATGTGTTCATGCACGCAGTCAAAGGAACTCCCTTTGAGACCCCAGACCAAGGAAAAGCCAGACTGCTCACACACTGGGAACAGCTGGACTACGGCGTACAGTTCACATCATCCAGAAAGTTCTTCACCATCTCACCAATCATCTTGTATGTATTCTCTCTTCTCTGCCTTTTTTCTCATCCAATACCTTGATGCTGTATTTACTATTTTGTTTTTTTTCTCCATTCCACAGATATTTTCTGGCTAGTTTCTACACAAAATACGACACAACGCATTTTGTCATCAACACCGCCTCTCTGCTCAGTGTTCTGATCCCTAAACTACCACAGCTACACGGAGTGAGAATCTTAGGCATCAATAAGTATTAAGCTCATTTAAATGCTGTGCCCATTAACTACAGAAGGTAAACCCTTCATTACCCATGTGTGTAGAAAAACATACTGTTTTTGTAAAAGCCACTGAAGTCTTTTGGACTGGTCCGGTCGGAGATGAAACAGCAGTTTGAAGATGATGGAATGCCATATGCATAACTAACTTATGTTTGAATATTTAATGATGTCTTTTTGGCCTTTGTAGACCTGGGCTGGCCTAGGCTTCAGCGGGGCGTTTGGTTGAGTTTGATTTCCCTTTCCTGCGCTCTTTGTTAGCTCCACTTTACACAGTGACACACATTGTGAGTGTGTCACAAAGAGGCTCCAAGTGTATTTTTCAAAGATGTTTACTTTGTAAGGGCAGGAGCCCTGGGCTTGCTTCGTATCGGTATTGTTTTCAATTTGTAATTGATGTCAAACATATTCTAAAGAGTTAAAGGTAGAATCAGAACTCTTATTTGCATGACTTCCTTTGTATGTGAATCATTGCTCTTTGTAACTAATCCAAATATAACCAACATTTGTCTTTGTGCAGTTGAATGTTTGGTCCTGTAAACTGAACCGTGGTTTATCTAGAGATGAAGAAGGTTATTGTTGTCAGGTGGAGTGTTTACTGACCAGGTGTCTGAGGTCTGACAAACTTAACCTTATGTAGCTGCCCTCCTAAGAGTTTTCATTTCTTGCTATATTCGAGGCAGCTAATCCTGTTTTTCCAGCCATAGCTGATAGCAGTAAATATGACTTGTTCTTTAATCTAATTAAAATTGTTGTGTTCACCACACTGCCTTGTCTCATGGCGGTGTATCCCACAGGATCCAGTGACTATGATGTAGCTGGA
Organism: Gouania willdenowi; assembly: GCF_900634775.1. Taxonomy (NCBI): domain Eukaryota; kingdom Metazoa; phylum Chordata; class Actinopteri; order Blenniiformes; family Gobiesocidae; genus Gouania; species Gouania willdenowi. The sequence goes on along the minus strand of NC_041064.1, from coordinate 29,634,130 downwards.
TCGGTGCGTTCTAAAATACTTTCTTTCATCGCCACTTGATGCTCTTTGGACGTCATATTGAGTGATGACCTTTACAGATTCCAAACACCAATGCCACATTCAAAATGAGCCCTCGCGTTTGTATCTGCTCTCTGGAAAGGAATCATCCCAATGATGGTATAATAAACACTAATCTGTCAGTTACTGAACGCACATTAACTATGTAAAAAGATAAAATCCTTGTGTCAAAGTCATAGCCCAGGGGTGAAATTTGGCCATTTGGAGTATCCGAATCAGCCCTCAGGAGAAAGTGAAAACGACTGAGAAAAAATAAATCATTGCATGAATAAAACTGGTTCATACAAACTTCTCCAATTTTTCTGAAATATTTACACAATATTTCCCTTAATTAAATAGAAATTGGTCACAAAATCTAGGAAATTTAAAGTGAAGATTCTGTTGGGACTAATGTCTATAACTTCATTAAGTATTATATGTATACTTAGAAGTGTAAACTATAGGGCACAATAACTTTGAAATTACTCAACAACAATGCAGATCTAAACATTCACTCAGATACTGTATGACAATTTAATACAATGCAATAATTATCATTTTAAACTTTAGAGACTAGGGGTGGGCGATATGGGGAAAAATGTATCACGATTTTTTCTTTGTAAAATCAATAAAAACAAACCAATTCACCCACTTAAAATCATTGCCCTAAATGGAAAAAATGGAATAAAAGGTCATTTAAGACAAGGTAATTTTCAAATAATTTTTAAAATTGTATGTAAACAACTTAACAAACTGGTTCCAAGTACAATTAACATCAAACAAAAAGGCTGACAAGTTATTTTAGTCACACAGTCTTTTTACTTTGTTTAACTAAAGTTGTGTAGCATTAGCAACACTTGCTACATAACAAGGCAGCAGATCAGTCTAGTGATTTCCATTTGTTTTTGAGGTAATACACTTTTTGGTTACATTAGGCCTGGGTGATATGGACCAATATTCATATCTCTATATTTTTCCTCAAAATGGCTATAGGTGGTGTAAACTCCATTTATTTATTTTATTTTATCAATAGTTTTGCAAGAAAAACAATAATGGGTCAGAGTCAGTGGAGAAAAATGCACATAGACCCTATTATTAATCACTAGCAGATCAATATCAACATTTTGTGTTACTTTTGACTTTTTCCTTCATTAAGGCTGAAATGTGTGATTCAATTCTGTAGTGTTGCTTCTCTCAGGACAGTTCTGAGTTGCTGAAAGTGGTTTTTAGTAGTTTTTTTTTTTAAGTAAGAGCACAGCGTACTTCTGCCCTGTTTAAGCGCTTAATAATTATTGATTATGGTTTGATGGTGTGATTTGGCAGAGAAAAAAACCTTTGGATGTGCTGTGTATGGACCACAGACATATGACGCAGACACGGCACCGCAAGGATTAAAATGTGCACTACAGACGGCTCTACGATCTCCGTGATTTGGGAGTTCGTCGTCATATTGTAATCCCTAATCTAATTGCGTCAGATCGCACACCCTTACTAGAGACCCTTTTTAAGATTTAAAATTTAGAGTAACGGTGCAGCGAAGACAATTATGGTATTTTCCAAGATAGCTTTAATTTCACTCATTAACATAAAAACAATCTGTATGTTGTATTGTATTGTGTGTTTGTCATTTGCATGAACAAAATAAATCAAAGGGCAAAAGAAAAAGTTCCAAAATTAGAATTATTCACACTTTAAACTGATCATTAAAAATAATGAGTTAAAATCTCTTGAAACAACACATTGATTTGTCTTGTTTTAATAAAAGGGGAATCTTGATATTTGATTTATTATAAAGTCCTTTTAACATTTATTTTTCCTCACTGTGATTCATATGATAAAGGTCCTCACACTCCTTTCTCAGAATTCCTTTGTACACCTCAAAGTGATGGTTCAGATCTTTCTGAGTGTGAATTTTGAACTTTGTCCCTAATGCACCATCAGCAGAGCCAGCTCCATAGAAAACTCGGCCAATCCGAGAGTGCACCAGTGCCATGGCACACATAACACAAGGCTCCCTGGTCACGTAAAGGTCATACCCAGTACAGATGTAGGGCTGAGAGCTTTGCCCTGGCTGGCCTTTAGTCGGGCTGAATCTACATGCAGGATAACTGTCAAATGAATAACAGCCACCACTCTGGCTTTGAGCCACAAGGTCGATACAGACCATGACTGCATGATGCAGAGGATGGTCCCTTCTGCAGTCGTGGCTTACTGCGATGATTCTCTCCTTCTCTGGGTCGACCATGACCGCTCCCACAGTCTTCATCCCCAACTCCATTCCCACCTTGGCAGCGGCCACAGCAGTCGTCATGTACATCTGCATCCTCACTCTCTGTTCAGGGCTGAAGAGCTCCCCTCTCAATGCCACCGTCACCTGTTTGTCCTCATGAAACGACGTGGGCCAGTGTTGGCTCACCTGCTCAAACTGGGCTCGGGTCAAGGGAGGACACGCAGGCACTTTTACCACAAAAGGTTCACCTAGTCCATCACATCTGACTCCATCAAGAGGCAGAAGGGAGCTGACCTCCTTTGTGGGAGCATCACTGACGAGACACACGAGAACTTCCAGTGGGTGAGGACCACCCCTCTCCTTACAAGCCCTCACCCTCTTTAGGTGTGGAAGGCTGGACATTGGATAGGCAATGTTCAGCTCCCTGATGAGCCGGGAAGTCTCTTTTTTGTTGGTAATGGGTGCAACGATCGCTTCAACCAGAGGAATGTCTTGTGACTGCTCTTCTGACAGCACAGGGTGAGCCACCCAGGAGTCTGCATCATTCCCTGGTCCTTTCCATCGTTTCTTCTGGGGCTCCATTGTTTGGTTGTCCTCCTGTCAGCACATTAGCAGGACAGAGCACATGACCACAAAACTCATTGGCATAGCAAAAAGGTTTACTTAACATCCTACACACAGGTTAAAGAAAAACATTGGAATAAACAATGACATCAAAAACATCTGTTTAGTAGATCCTCTCGTGGGTCACTCCTTTAATTTGGACTGTTAACCCAGGACTACTGTATAAAACACGATTACCTGCTCTGTCCAGTATCGCTAACCCCAGTTTTAACAAGCTATTAAGAGTTTTAATGACTTGATGAGTTTGGAAGGATGAATAACTGCATTTAGAACTTCGAACCAAGAGTTGGACGTTATGGGGTAAGTTGTTGAAAATATTATGACTCATTTTCTGTCATTTGAAGAGGCTGAGCAGCTTAAAATGTGTTAATTTTATAACACCAATGGATTTAAAATATGTTCACTTCTGTTACATTAATGATTACCACATTTATTATATTCTAAATTCACACACGCAAAAGTCCTGGAGATTCTCTTTACTTTTTGTTTTTAATTAATTTACATGTTTGATAATATTCTTTGGGTTCAGGCTTCCAAATGACTGTCTCTGGTTCCGTCTAGTGGCCAAACTTGGAACGATTTAGCTTCAGAGAGAGAGGTGAGTTGATGACATCATTCACCAGAATGGCTCTTTGGATTTTGAATTATAGCTTTAAATGTTGCGTTTACTTATTTCTCTGCATTGTTGCTTCTAAATTAGAAGGTTGTGGGGATTGGGTCCATCCAGTCATTCTGAGCAGGTGTTGCATGTTTTTTACATGAATAATAAAATACAGTATATAATAAATTATTTTGCCCTGCGATAGACTGGCACCCTGTCCAGGGTGTATCCCCGCGTAACACCCATTGTGAGTTAGAGATAGGCACCGGCAGACCCCTGCGACCCTGAAATAGGACAAAGCGGGTCCGAAAATGGATGGATGGATATAATATTTTTTTTATATAAATACGAAATATACTATAGACTTGAGGTCTATAAAGATAGAAGGTAGTAACATTGCATTTCACCAATATAACTGCTTTTATACTAGCCAAGTCTTGGTTTACCTATTTGGAGTTTGGATTTTTATTTGTCCCAAATTGAGTTTTTTGTACAATGCTCCCAATGTCAAAACAATGTCAAACACAAACAGTAAGCTGCATTCACTGTTCTATGTCGGATATTTCTAAGGTACCATTCTAATCAATTTAATTAGTTTGTAATAATGTATCTAAAGATTTGGCTGGGACACCCAGAGCCTGAAGACTGATGATTAACAATAGAATATCAAACATGCATGATCGATAACTACCACAACTGTTTAATAATTGTAACTTAATTATTCACCACAAATCCTTTTCAAACTAAAATACATTCAGGCTATTTTAGCAAATAATCAAAACAAATACCTTAAAAAAAAAGCTTTTAGTCCAAATAAATTGTAATTTTATTGATATGTATTCAGTAAACAGTCATATGATGCCTTATAAACTAAACCAGTTTAGCTGCAATAATATTTGTGTTTACAATATTTTACTGTTACATGCTTCCTCATTTCTTCCCCAGCATTAGCTTGGCCTTCATGACTTTGGGCACATGTCTAATGGTCAGAGACACTCTGGTGTCTCGTGTCAGAGTGTCTCCTGCTGATCCTCCAGCTGTTGGCAGGTTAACCACCTTGTCAGTCAGTGTGTCCTGGGTGCACCCTTGAATTCCATGAAGTAGATTATTGTACATGTCGTCCTGAAGGATCAGAAGACTGCGTGGCCTCAGCAGCAGAGAGAACTGGTAGCGGTTCTCCTCCGTCTGTGGTGCACTGGCCTCCAGGCTGGTGACAGGTGTGTAAAAATCTAGCAGTGTGTGTGAGCCCAGGCTGAGGGTTGTGACAGTAGGGTGGTACAGCGCACCGTCTTCATGGGGCATGATCCCCTCCCCAGGTTTGTATTCATTCACCAGAACGTGATTGGCTAGTTTGCCACTGAACGCACCGAGGGAGGAAATGTTCTCACAGTATTTCTGAAGCCAGTCTGGAATCCGCTCTGTCAGCATGCCTTTAGGATGAGGGAACCCTCCCCAGTTCTGGAGTCTTCTTCCTGACAGCTGGGTCCATTTAGTTTTCGGAGAATTGTAGACCTGCTGTAGCAGATACACCTCCTCATCCTCAGTTATGAAATCCTGGATGTAAAACACTGTTGGTGGGGCATCACTGAGCACAAACTGCTTCAGGTCCTCAGATATACAACCAGGATACTCCATGTTTCCTTCAGAAAAGTTGACACAAAAGGATTTTAAAACCCTTTTTATTTAAACCCTGATTCTCGTAAATACCAGAATTATATCTGGAATTATATGAGGCTCAAATATAGCATCACTGTCTAATTAAAAAGCTTAGGATGAGAGGATTGTAATAACTACTGAAGCTTTTAGGCAAAAAACCCACTCTGTGCAGCTATGTTAATCTCATTATTATACTGCTAGTAATACTAATGACACACTCACCCAAAACCTTGCTTTAATAAATAAATATGCTTTGATTTGTTTTTCTAAAATTAAAATGTACCCTCCCGCAAACAATGGGGTAAGATTTCCTTTCGTCACAGCCACTAAAATTAAACAACATATTTATAGAAAGGTTTCATATCATGAGATAAACAACATGAATGTTTTTGGGGTGATAATTATTTATTACTATGATAATTAGATTATAGCTACAGTATTAAATGTTTATGTTTGGACCTATTTTGGAGCAATTTTAGTGGGCTGTGACGAAAGGAAATCTTACCCACTTTGGTGTTCCAGTTCAACCGTAGACCATAAAATGTTGACTGAATCCTTAACTTTTCAAAAGCGACACCATTTGCTGGTTATTACCCAGAATTCCATCAACAAACAGTCGTCACGAAGCTGCAACGATAATGAATCACATAATAACACAACATAAATGAATCTAAGACATTCCGTTTGTCACCAGTTCAAACAGATGCAAGTTTATGACGTCAGAAATGTGCGCTGAAAGTAGCAGTGCGGATATAAAAATATATATATATTTTTTTCTGCTTCAAATTTTTAAACCAAACACATATTCTAAAATGTTAAGTTTGTTTCAGTTTTCCACACTGTTGAATTATGACACCCGATGTCATGTACTGAGATTGTATATGCGCAAATGCGGGCTACCGGAAAGTATTTTTTTGCTTTAAAAAAAAATGAAAAAAAAAAAAATGTTTATTTTTATTTTCAAAGTGAACGGACACATGTTTTTTGTTTATTGAATTATGTTAGGGTTATAATCTCAGGACGGAGGTAAATTCAGACCGTGACACCGGTATTTCTTAAACATTTTTTGCCTGTCACTGAAGACAACACAGCTCACAGCAAAGAAGACGAGCTCGTTTTAAACTAACAACAACGTCACACTGATGTTTGAAAGATTATTAATTCATAAGGTACATTAAACTGAAACCAGACAACAGTACACATAAACGGTACCTTACCTCATTTGACATCAAGTCTCAATAATTCCAGCAAAACTCAAAAGGAGTGTGGACTGGCGTTGTTACACTGGTGCAACTGACAAAAGTGTCCGTAGAAATTACAGTAAAATATTCTGGACCTATGTTTTAATTTCTGTCTATTTTACTGAGAAATTACATGAGTACAATTTATTATTACAAACATTCTGTATGAAAATTTACTGATGGTTTTTATAAGTTCTTAGGCTTATTGTGCTGGTTTCACGTTGCCCGGATTTATTTACATGTGACACCTCAAGGCGGCATTGAGGTAGGACGGTTCAAAAGTACTTGAGATATCTTTTGTAATTTTCTGTGATATATGTGTGGTTTTAAAAGCTTTTGAAGTCGAAGTTCTTGTGAATGTTATGTTTGTTGTCTTTTTAGGTTATAACTACAAGAACAAGTCCAGCGTTTGTCTATTTCAACCCAGGACTGAACGACTTTAGTGTCACTTTGGTGTCAATGTGGCCTTTCAAAGTAAAAGTCATGTGGAGACTGCTGCAGTGTGGACTCACCAGTCATCCACCAGCCTCAGCACTTACAGCTTCCTTCTCCAGAGTGGTCCTGGGTATAGAGACGAGCTGTGACGACACTGGAGCTGCAGTGGTGGATGAGACTGGAGTTATACTGGGAGAATCCCTTCATTCACAGAAGGAAATACATCTAAGGTTGGTGACAATGCTGTAATGCAGCATGTAAGTGTTCTCAACCTTGGGGTCAGGACCCCATTTGGGGTCGCGACTTGTGAGACACAGGGAGTGGGTCACCAGATGCCTTTGAGAAACTAAGAATTTATTTATTTTTTAACAATTGGAGCCCATTTTGCTTGTTTTTACCCTTTTTCTGCTACTACACCAAACTTACTATATATTAACCTATTTTCATCACTTCTTCTTGGCATATTTTGGCTCCTTTTAATGCATTTTTGCTACATTACTCCCATTAAATTTGATTACCCATAATTTGCAACTTTTAAACAATTTCTCTGGTTTTTAAAACCTCATTTAACCATCTTTTCCACCATTTTTGGTCAATTTTAACCCATATTATTTGTGATTTAAACAAGGATTTACATCTTTAAGATGACTATATACTACGGAGCAAATAATAATAAACTTCCTTAACAGTTGATATTATTTAGATAAATAAGGAAATGTGGTTATCACAGATTCATAGAACAATGGACCATCATTTTGCTGACATTATGAATGGGCCCCAAAAAGCTCTCCCCTTCATTCCCCCTTATAGATGGCCCTGTCTCCACATGACTGTTCTTCAATGTTCATGTCTGTGTTCAACCACCTTCAGGTACAGTGGGGGCCCCCGGTCTCTGGCACCTTTATTTTGGGGGTGACGGGCTGAAAAGTTTGAGAACTGATGTAATGAATACACGGATCAGCTGACTGAAATAGATTCCTTAGATTCTACTGGTGGCAATAAGCAGACCAGTTGTCTGCAATGTCCATGTCAAAGAAGCAGAGACATTGGCACAAATAAGCAAATACACTTTTTAAAGCTTTACAAATAAGGAGAAAATTTCCATGGCTGATTGACTGTGTCTAAGGATCAGAGTTGTTTATAAGATCCAATATTAGTTTGGTCAAGGAATTAAAGCCATTTCCCTATAATAGTTATTATGGATGTACATTGCCATGAATCTGTCATGGTACGATATATCCGGATATAACCCAATACTAAACAATATGATATCCATCACAATATAACACGATAATTACAAATTTCACCTTTACAAGTACAAAATAGTTTGAAATACAATTTATAATTTTTTTATATACTTGCAAAAACAAATAAATTATTACTAACTATAGTTCAATTACCAATATCTAAATCAAGTGGTATGTTTACTAAACTGTCAAATTACATTTTTCAAAAAAGTTTAACTTTTGCTTCTACAACAGATACTGATTCTGTTTACTTCTTTAACTCCTTAAAAAATAAATAAATAACCACACACATCTATGAAAGTGCCCAGTAAGTTTTATGAAAATAAAGTGCAATCAACTTCCAGGCAAAAATGCATTGAGGAGTAAGCTTTTTTTTTTACACTTCTAATAGTTATGTGAAAAATTGAAGGTTAGTGATGCAAACCCTATTACATCACAGATACTAAAAAATATAATAATAATTTACACTCCCGTGTATTTTTAAACTATCAAAAACTGTACAAAAAACCTCAGTGTATGTATCTTTGAAGTCTCTATTGGGATCTTCAAAAGGATTGCATACACCTGATTGTATCTAGTGTTGTGGATTTCACTGTTAGGAAAGACAACACTCAGAGGCTCCCTCTGGTTTTCATACTTAATGGTTGGACATTATTTCCAAAGTAAAAGAAGCATAAAAAGCTGATTAAGGTTACTTGTTAGGTTGTGAAGTTTCTCTTTTGCTGCTGCAGGAATGGTGGCATCATCCCCACTGTGGCACAGCAGCTTCACCGAGACAACATAGAGCGTGTGGTTCAGGAGGCTTTGGAGAGGAGTGGTGTGCCTCCCACCCAGCTGTCTGCTGTGGCCACCACCGTGAAGCCAGGTCTGGCTTTGAGCCTCGGCATCGGTCTGGAGTTCAGCCGCAGGTTTGTGAGACAGCACAACAAGCCGTTCATCCCCATCCACCACATGGAGGCCCACGCCTTGACCATCAGGATGCTTCAGGCCGTCGCCTTCCCATTCCTGGTTCTGCTCGTGTCTGGTGGTCACTCGCTGCTCGCTGTGGCTCGAGATGTCGATGACTTCCTTCTTCTAGGTCACACTCTGGATGAAGCTCCGGGTGACACGTTGGATAAAGTAAGATCTCAGTCAAGAGATTATAAGTAATCAGTCGTTCGTACATTAAAGGGGACATATCATGCTAAATCCACTTTTTTAGCCCTTAAATGCATTTTGATGTATATTTAGATTGTTTAGAAGCACAGAAAAGTTCAAATTAATCTCTTCAGGTGCTTCGTTGATATCTTTATATCCTGTTTTGGTCATATTTTTCAATCTGTTTCGATTTTTCGATTCTCGTCAGCGAAACTGCCAAATTAGGACATCGACTCCAGGCCCAACACTTCGAGCAATCCGCCATTTTTATTTCTCGCTTTTATTTTGTAGTCCAAGCTCCAGGATGCAGAAGTTACGAGAGGAGAAATAAAAATGTTTGGTTGTTGGATGTAGTAAACCACACGCTTCATTACACCGTCTCTCAGCATCAGAACCTTTTCAAAGTGCCTGGTTGAGTTTTATTTTTCACGGAAATGTACCCACATCTGTGGGTAAGGTCATTTTTGTGTGCGCAAAGCACTTCAAGGATGACTGCTTCTGCAACCTCCGCCAGTATAAAGAAGGATTTGCCGAAAGACTTTGTCTGATTGAGGGGTCTATTCCTTCTATCTTTAGAGACGACGAACAGAGCACTTCGGTAAGCTGTAAATAACGCTAAAAAGTGTGATGATAAGACGTCCCTGTCATTGTTTTGTTAGCATTAGCAGTTGCTGATGATATGGCCTACGTGGTTTAATTTAAGTCTAAAGTTTTCATTAGTCATTTCATTTTGCCGTTTTTGTCTCCGAAAAGACTGTATTAAAATGCATTTCATGGCGTTAGCTTGGCGCTAGCGTTAGCTCGGTGCTTGTGTTAGCTCACTTGTTAGGGTTCTGCAGGTTCATCATCTTCATTTTCATCTAGCCCCGCCGGGTCAGACTCCGGCTCGAACTTGTAAGGCTGGATGGACAAGTATTCCGTTGTTGACATTGTGTAAATAACGTGTGAATAAACTTTTTCTGCGCCGTTACATAGCCATATCTCTTCTATCAAACTACAAAAATGGCCGAGCAGGGTGGAGTTGAACCTGGAGAGGGGGCGGGGTATGAAGTGTCTCATTTGCATTTAAAGAGACCGCACCAAAACGAGTTGCTCTTAGAAGCACATCAGAAAAGGGGTAGAAAAGGGGTCTGGGGAGCTATAATAATGAGGAATTCAGACCCAAGCAGTGCAGTTCCGCTTTATATAGACCACAACTGTATGATTTAAATCTAAAAAGGAAGGATTTAAAACCATGATATGTCCCCTTTAAATCAGTGAGAATGTCTTTATTAACAGTAGTCATCAAATGGCAATGTCATTTTACAAATGGCCTACACACTTCGGTCTCACAAAAATTCTGACATTTTTACCAATGGTTCTGTGATTATTCAATGGGCACAGTGTTCATTTTTAGCTTGACCGGATTAATACTTTTTGAGATATGGCAAATTTAGTGAGGGAGGTATGTGTTGATTTTCGTGCGTCCTAATTTTTTTTTCGTATTCAGCTTTCAAAATATCAATAACTGCATCACATAGGAAAGTGATATTTGGTATAGTACTACAGCTCCAGCTACTCTCTCAGAATATACAAAAATATCAGTTATACATCCTGTCTGGTGGACATGCCAGCTCCTCAAAATTGCAAAAAGGTTTGTTGGGGTTTCAGGCTTGAACATGTTTGGGCTTTAAGCTCCCTGTAATTTGATCAGCTTTGAGCTATGTACATAGACAGTTACATCACTAATGATTAGTCACATATATGCATAGGTTCTTGGGTGAAAGTCTCTTGAAATCCAAAAAAAAACCTTTTTTTTTTACTATTTTCATTGGCCCATAAGTGCATATGGGAATATAATTTATAGTATAAAGGTTACTCTTTCTTAGGGTATAAAATACTTTTTCTTCATGCAACTTCATTTTTGTTTTTGACCTCAACTTTGGGTTATTTCACCACTTGCCGATAATGAAAATCCTTTTCATGATGCTATTGTAGCTTGCCTCTGTGTCTTAAAATTGTTGTTTATTGGAGCTGTATTAGTATACCAAATTTCAGTTTCTTTGTGGTGTAATTTTTGAGATATTTGAAGCTGAAAATGAAATAAAAATAAAAATCGACACATACCTCCCTCACTAAATTGTCCATATCTCAAAAAGTATTCATCTGATGAAACGAAAAAATTACAGTGTGCCATGAGTTATTAAGGAACAATTGGTAAAAATGTCAGAATTTTTTGAGACAGAAGTGCCAAGGATGTCCTGAAAATTTGTTGAAATGACATGCAATGACCCAGAACTAAATAAATGTGGGCGACCGTGGCTCAGGTGGTAGAGGGTCGTCTTCTGCTCGAGAGGTTGGGGGTTCGATCCCAGTGCCTGACTATGTGTCGAAGTGTCCTTGGGCAAGACACTGAACCCTAAGTTGCTGGTCGACTAGCGCCTTGCATGGCAGTCCTGTCCATTGGTGTGTGAATGTGAGAGTGATTGGGTGAATGAGCTGATATGTAAAGCGCTTTGGGACTGCTTCAGTGTCGGGATAAAGCGCTATATAAATTAAGTCCATTTACTATTTACCATCCACAGCTGCTCTGTTTGATAGTTTAATTATAATTATCATTCATAGTTATTCATGTATGTTGATGTTTTTTGTGTCTGTATCAATCTTCCAAATCCTGTTATGCCTTCACAGGTGGCAAGACGCTTGTCTCTCATAAAACACCCACAGTGCTCCACTCTGAGCGGAGGACAAGCCATAGAGCTCCTGGCAAAGGAGGGCGACAGGAGGAGGTTCGCCTTCACCACGCCGATGGGACAAATCTACGACTGCTGCTTCTCCTTTGCTGGACTTCGAAGTCAAATCACAATGGCCATAAAGAAGAAAGAGGAGGAGGAAGGTAGACGAGCACACAGATACACACTCGAATGACAGCCCTGACCTCTGAAGCACAGCAATCAACAGCTGGAATTGCTTTTCGGCAGAGGTGTGAAGAGCACTGATATATCCCACTCAAGTAGATTCAAGTACTGTTACTTGATTGAAAGTAACAGCTCACGAACAAAGACATGTGAACAACAATCCATATCTTTTAACTTCTTTTCTACCTTCCTTTACTATGAAAGGGCCAAAGCAGTCGACGCCACAGTAGGTAAAAGGAGGAGCTGTTTCTGTTCTTACTTCTGGCAAATCAGCCATCTGTTGGACATTTGTAGCCTTTCTGTATTTTCTCCACTTAACACAGTGGTAGATGTGTGAAGAAACAACATTTCCGCATCCTAAGATTCATATCCCATTTGCACGCAATTCATTCGTAGTCATCCCTCTTCCTTGGTGATGCACACGCTCATGGTAGTGTTTAGTAGGGCTGACACGTGAGATTCTTTGGGAAGAATTGTACGGTTTTTTATGACATAGTGTATGGCTGATTGGGATAATCTTCCTCCCACCCTGAGAACATCTGACTTGTCCAGGAAAACGTTCAGCTGCTTTAGTCTTTGGTGCTTATGTTGAGAATTTTCCTTTTGAGATCTGATTTTCTGTATTTCCTCAGGGAAGGCTTCTCTTTGCACTAGCTTGATGATGAACACTTCTGCATCCTTTCTCTTTTCAAGATCTGTGACTTTGTTCTTTGTTGGATACCTTTATATTCTTTGATGAACCCTTTGAGTCTAGTGATGGTCTTTACTGCTCTTGAAGAAAAGAAGGTCCGCACAACTGCGTAGTTAGCTACCAATTTCAGTTTTTAATAGACTTTACTGCTCTTGACCAATTGGAAAACTTCTTTAAACGCTCTAGCACTGGGTTTGCTTCCTTTGCCTGCATATTGTGCGTGGGACATTTACTGAGTTCAGGATCCATTTCTTCGATCTCTCCCACCTCTTCCTCTTTAACTGGAAGATCTTGTTTCCAAAGGAAATCAGGGCCCTTTAACCAGCTTGATTCTTTCAGCTGAGTTGCGCTTAAACCTCTTGAGGCATAATCAGCCGGGTTTTTTTGTGAGCTGACGTGCTGCCATTTTTCAGGACCTGTGCTTTGTCTTATTCATTGGATTTGATTAGCAAAGAATGTGTGGAATCTTTTTGCATCATTGCATACAGTATGTATGCCAATACGGCTTGTGAATCAGACCAATAGTATACCTTGAGATTTTAGATGTCCAGTTCTCGTTTGATCACATCTGCATTGCGGACAGAAGTCATGGCCGATGACAGTTTGAGTCTTGGGATGGTTGTTTGTTTAGTGGGTGTAACTCTCGCTTTACGCATGATGAGTGTACAACTGATATGACTTTTTTTACTTATTGTTCTGAGGTATGAACATGCACCATAACCTTTGAGGCTTGTATCTGAGAAGTTATGTAACTCATACTGTGCAACATTGAGGTCTTGTGAGTATCTTCGTGGGATCTTCAGAGCTGCCAGTTGGGGTTGGTCTCTCAACCATGCTTCCTACCGTGGTAAGATGTGGTCCGGGAGATCATCGTCCCAATTGACTTTGTATTTGCACAACGTCTGGAGTATTTGCTTTCCAATCAATATGAACGGGGCAACGAACCCAAGGGGGTCATAGACTGATGCAACTGTCGAGAGCGCCCCTCTCCTTGTCAACGAGTTGTCTTTGACTTGAACGCTGAATTGGAATTAATCTGCCTTGATACACCATTGTACCCCGAGTGCACGTTCAATGTGGGGTTCTCCAATAGCCATGTCTGGGTCTCTGGTTTAAACTTGTTCTTCTTGGGGAATTGCTTCGAGCAGTTCTTTATTGTTTGACGCAAACTTATGCAAATAGGGTTTACCTGTTTTGCAAATTTCTCTTGACTCTTTGACCAACTTTATGGCTTCGGCTGTTGACGTTACGCTAGAAAGTCGATCGTCAACGTAAAAGCCTCTTTGGATGAACTTGACAGTCTCCTTGCTGAACTTGTCTTTGTCTTGAGATGCGAGATGCTTGAGTCCAAATTTACAGCATCCGGGAGAGGAAGCTGCCCTGAAAAGGTGTACTTTCATCCTGTAAACTGAAGGCTCTGAGTTCAAATCGCCTTTGTCCCACCAGAGAAATCTCAGGTAGTCCTGATGTCCCTTGACAACATGGAGTTGGTGGAACATTCTCTCCACGTCACACATGAAGGCGATGGGACCCTTTCTTAATCGGCATAATACTCCGACCAGTGCATTGGTGAGGTCTGGTCCAGTCAGAAGGTGAGCGTTGAGAGATGTTTCCTGGAAGCGGGCAGAACAATCAAAAACCACACAAATCTTTTCTGGCTTATGGGGTGGTAAACCCCATGGTAAGGGATGTACCAAGCTGCCTTTTCTGCATCTCAGCGGGTTATGATGTCATCCATGAATTTGACATAATCCTTGTAATATTTCTCATCCTTTGTGAGTCTACGTTTCAATGAAAACAATCTGTGTTCAGCGTATTTTTTGTTGTTTGGGAGATTCAGATTGTCTGTTTTGAATGGTAGTGGGAGTTCGTAGTGACCGTTTTCCTTTTGTCTAATGCCTTTGGTCACCTTTGACATGACCAAAATGTCTTCCTGAGAGATTGGATTGTCGTCTGTAGCGTGTTCAGAGAAATCAGATTCTAAAGCCTTTATCACATCAATCGGACTGACTTCCTTTACTTGAGTTCTGCATACAAAGTGCACTTCTTGCTTGAGTTCAACTGCTGGCTGTGACACAGGAGTTACTTCACGCACAATGATTCTATAACTTGTGCCAATGACATCATTGTGATTGTGGACTTGAGATGAGCAACTGACTATGCTCCAGCCAAGATCAGTTAGCTGTGCGTAGGATTGGTTTTCTTTGCCTGCGAGAACTTCTCTTGGTGGAAGGGCTTGTTGACAGTTATAGCCAATAAGAAGACCAACTTCACATTCGAGCATTGGTGGTAACTTATCTGCTAGCTTTTCCTGATGAGGCCACTTTAAAGCAACAAACGTCGGGATATGTGACCTGTTGACTGGGATAAACTCTCTTGTAAAAACTGGTGGTAATATGATCTTCTTTCCACACTTATATCCTCTGACTTGAAGGTTTACCAGCTTCTCACATGGTATAACTGTTGACTTGGTGGACATAGTTGATAGCCGCAAACTGGCT
Source organism: Gouania willdenowi (assembly GCF_900634775.1). Classification (NCBI taxonomy): domain Eukaryota; kingdom Metazoa; phylum Chordata; class Actinopteri; order Blenniiformes; family Gobiesocidae; genus Gouania; species Gouania willdenowi. Next base: position 29,618,834 of record NC_041064.1, on the reverse strand, counting down.
TTACTCTTATCTGTGTTGAGATCTTGGGATACTTCATCCAAGATGAAGGATGTATCGCTCTGTGAGTCAAGGAGCGCATCCACTAGGACTTCTTTATTTGGGTGGTTTGTGGATGAGACCCAGACAGGTAGTATAGAGGATGTCAACATGCTTGAGATTTGTTGAGTTAGCCTGTTAGAGATTGCAGTTGACGATTTATCTTCTTCCTTTGTGTCTTGTGTCTTTGTCTTGAGAGTTATGCTCACTCTTTGCAGGTGCTGTCCTTTTATGTTCCATGAACTTGTCGTCATTCAAGCATGTAGGATGCTTTCTTTCACATTTTTCACATGTACTCCTCTTATTGCACATTTTTGAATGATGTCCAGTTTTTAAACTTCCAAAACACAGCCTTTCTGTCTGTACAAATTTGATACAATCTTGAACTGGTTTTTCTGTGAACTTTAAACATTTATCAAGCGTGTGACGATTTCCTTTGCAGAAGAGACAAGTTACTGTATTTGTGTGACCTGAGCTTGTTGAATGACTTGAGTTTGTTGTTAGCGTTTTAACGTGAATGACTTGACTGCGTGAATGTTTGGGTTTATTTGCATCCAAACCTTTAAGTGCTTGCATTGAGGCTATGGGATCGCACGCTGTCAGCTTCCATGGACACAAACTCCACAAACATGTGGAAGGATGGACACTCTCCATTTTTCATTTGTATTATTTTCATGGCTGTGAGGTTCCACCTTGTGGTCAACCAATCTGGAAGTTTCAACAAGAGTCTCTGAATTTCCATACAATAATTTAGAACTTGTAATGTCTTTATATGTGGTATCGCAGCTTCACAGCTTACAAGAAAGTTAGCAAATTCCCTCAACTCGCTGCCCTCTTTGAAGCTTATTTTAGGCCAACTGTGAAGCCTGTCTCTGAAACATTTTCCTGTAGTAAATAGATCTCCAAAACGCTTTTCTAGCAATTTCCAAGCTGAATCATACGCTTCATCTGTACCTACTAGGAGAAATCCTTCAACTGATCTTTTTGCAGGTCCACCAAGATACTTCCTGAGATAGTAAAGTCTCTCATTCTTGGGAATGTTCTTTCTTTCAATCAAGGTTTCAAATGACAACTGCCAGTCTTTGAACTTTAGTGGGTCTCCAGTGAACAATGCAGGTTCTGGAGTTGGAACACTGCTTCTGCTAGTATGCCAACTAGATCAGAATTTGGCTGTGGTTGGGTTACGACCGTTTTAATTTGTGTGGCTTGAGGGATGAATGGTGGACTTGATGCTTTGAGTGTTTGACTTGTGGCCTTTGCTTGTATGATGGGCATTGCTTGAGTTTCACTCACTGCTTTAATACTGTGTAACAAACTTCGACTTTCAGCAGTACTTTCAGCTTCATCATATGCCTTTACGCGAGCTTTGGCAGCGTTCAATTTTTTAACTTCCTCCAAGCGTTTGATCTTTCTACGCTGTTCTTCCATTGCTTGCTGGCTTTCCAAATTTTCAGCTGCTATTGCCTGCTGTCTTGCCAAATTATCACGTTCCAATTTCTGTAGCTCAGCTGTTTGATTTTCTTGCTCTTCCATTATTGCTAATATTTCTTTAGATGCAGCTGCTTCAGCTTCTACTTCCATTCTTTTGATTGTTTGTTAGTGTGATTGTCCTGAACTACCTTTGGATTTTTGTGATTTTGACCTAGATTTAGAACTTTCAGAACCTAAGCATGACCCAACTGGCCATGGCTCTTCATCGTCCTCAATGTCTCCTCCTAGCCATTTCTCAGCTTTTTTTTAACTATAAATGCGGAGAGTGACGTGCATGCATTGACTTTACGCCCAATCTTTGCAAGTGGCGATTACATTGTTAATCAAATCTTTAAGATCACTTTCAGAAGCTTCCTTTCTAAGCACCACTTTGCTCAATCTTGCTTCATATCTCCATTTTTCAAAAACAACTGCATACTTGTGTTGAAGGCCTTTAAGCTTATCTGCTTGAAGCGCTTTACCCTTTTCAGTTAGTGTTCTTACTCTTTCACTTTTACGAACAGTTTGTTGTTCTGTAGCTTGCTCATCATCATGTTCTACAACTGCAGTAAGTGGTACAGTATAGTCTTCTACTTTATCTTTGTCACTCATTTTTTTAAAGTTTGGTTAAATGTAAGTCAACACACTGTTCTTGAATTTTAAAATACTTCTTCAAATTAGCTTATTTGTAATTTATGAACCTTTTATTTATTTATTTATTTATTTATATATATTTTTATTTTATTTATTATTTTTTTAATTTTTTTTAGAAACTTAAAATGCAGTTTTGACCCTAAACAAAACCCACAAACTCTTCATAATTCAACAATGCATCACTTTGAGGTACAGTAGAAATAAATTAACCTTTGACAAATATGCTATAGGAACTTATAGTGGACTTTTAAACTTGACTTAAACCACTCTTATTTTCCTTTAGCACTGTCCTTTCTTCATTTCCACTTTACTCATTCTTAATAATTTTACTGATGGCTTGCTTGGTTGCTTGTGTGTGACGAGCTTTGGTAATGGCGTCCTCTGCTGTCGCACCACGGTACCTTCGCCCACTGCATCTGCTGTCGTCTTCACAAGCTTCTCACCGGCGCTGGGCTGGGGAGTTTTCACTGCGGCTCCGAAATGACGACACAGGCACGGCTTCTCAAAGACGGGTGCTTTACTTGGGTGAATGAACACCGTGTAAACTACAGGACATGAAGTACATACAAACTTTAGACACATAACTTGGTCACGGGTAACACGTGTATTAAATAAGATGACTACCTCGGGCCGCCTGTCACTTCGGAGGTTCTTGGGCAGATAGTGTTATAGTCTTGTGCATACTAAATTGACATACAATAATTATAGTTTACACATTTACAGTTTTTTTATTTTTTAACCTTTATTTAACCAGGAAAGTCTTTTCCACTGCAGGAGACATTGTAACTGCACAAAGAAGTGCGCTGAAACCTGGGCATGTTGACCAGCTTGTGTTTTTTCAATAAAATCTAAAAAGAAAGTATTAACTTTCTCTATTTATTTGTTGTTCTAGACATATACCTCAGTTAAGTTGCACTAAAGTCTTGATGCACTAAAATCAAAGTTGGTTTAAAAGCCACAGGCAAATTGTATGTTATTTTTTTATTTTAAGTTGTTGGCATATGGCATGTTAAAGTCAATGTTTTGAGTGTAAATATATATATATATATATATATATATCTATATATAGATATATATATATGCCAATAAAATATATTTCATACATAATGTTCTCATGAAGGTGTACAAATTTACAGATCAGTTGTTTCTTAAGTCATATATTTAAAAAAATTGCCATAATCGCCTTGTACTTTAATATTGGGATATATCGTATCGTATCGTATTGTGACCTATATATCGGGATACGAATTGTATCGCCAGATGCCAGGCAATACACCCTTGGTTTCACAAAGGCATACCTGATGTTCAGTGTAAAAAATACTATTTTCTGACACACGCACACACTTTCCAGGCCAAAACATGCCCCAAATGCAGCATTGAAAATGAATGAGGTGTTCACAGTCACAGCTCAGATGGGTTTGGTGAATTGGAAATGAGAAGGCAACAGAAGGCTTTACAGTTTTGATTATGTCTATTACAGTGACGTGCTGTGACCACTAGGGTTGGGTAGGCAGGGCGTTGCAAATCGAGACCACCAATGACAATTTCATATGTTTCTGCTGGCAAGGGTTAATTCAATTCATTTCAACTTCATTTGTATTAAGCAATTTACAACAAAGTCATCTCAATGCCCTTATCAAAATATAAAATTCATAAGAAAGAAAAAACCCAACAAGATCCACACGAACAAGCATTTAGCCATCTAACAAAATAAACATCGTAAAACACCATTAAAGAAAAATAAACAATTATTCAATATAGCCTCCATACTCTCCCAACAAGATATATCTCATGACACGGCAGCACATCCGTTGTTTGTGTTGGAAACACCGAAACATGGAGAAAATGACAACAACAACTCGGAACAGCCTCAGTGAGGCGCATCCACAAATTAAATCCCTCCATTCACTCTGAAAAATACGAACAAGTCTACAAGCCTGTAGTGTTATCCTGCCCACTAGCTAGAGACCGTAGCAGCAGCGGTCACGTGATATCAATTCACTAATGCACTGTGAACTTACGTATAGCATTTATCAAAGCGCGGTTACATCCAAAGGCAGGGTAGAGAGCTGCCTTTGGACGTAAATGGTTTTCATCTTGGGGAACTGACTGCGCATGCGCAAACACATAAAAACACACTATGGGGCCAGAGGTAGAGCAGCCGTGTGCTTTTGGGAGGGGGTGTGGCCTTCTCCTGCCTTACAGCGCAGTGAGAAATGGAAAAATAAATCATTTATAATTATATTATAATTAAAACAAATAATCAAAATATCAATTCACCCTTAGGTAGGCACTGCCTACCTTGCCTACCCTGACTACACGTCACTGGTCTATTATTCATGTCATAGTCAGCGCATAAAAATTTGCAACAAACAAAGCTAACATCATCTCAAATGGGATTCAATCTGGCAGTATAAACAAGCTTGTCGACTCAATGAACTGTGCAGAGCATAATATTTAGCACTGTAATATAGGCAACATATACAGTATATAGTGAAAGCCTATTTTTATTTTATTATTTGTTATTATTATTATTACTTACCCGATACAACTTTTTTATTTCCGATATGATACCGATACTGCAGCCTTGCATATCAGCCGATACCAATATTGATTCGATATCAACATGAATCATACATGTTATTTTTTTTTTTTCTCTCTCTCTTTTCTTTAATAAAACAATATTAATTACTGATTTTGTATTAAGTGATATTACTCAAACAGAGAACAATAGTCAGCAACAGTAGGTATGAGAAAAACTGACCCATTTATTATTAACCAATTGGTTACATAATTTTTAACCTTCAACATGATATCTACAGTGTTCTACAATTGAATAAAATAAATAAAAAATGAATTGAAAGAAGAAAAAAAAACAGAAAATCTGGAAATTTGAATCCGATATTAGTTTTCAGGCTAATATCGACCGTTATTCAATACTGATATCAGATCGAGACACCCCTAGTTTTTTTTAGGATATTAGACCCACTTTAGTCATTTTTAAAAGCCCTTTGTGCAGTCACACCTGTAGATTCTATGCAGCTTTCAACTGATCCTGAGTTAGCATGATTACCTGTCAACATTGAACTGTTTTGCAAAGCTGCATTTAAGACAATTTTATGAAATAATGAATTAACGATATCATTGCAGTCCAAACAAATTCAACGTTGCACACCCTTTAACCAAGCAGCAGCCATTTTGAAAGTCAATCTGAGCCTGATTTGCAGAGATATTTGAGGAACAGACACACACAGAGACAGACAGAGGTTCCTTGCTTTTATAGATATATATTTTATTTATTTGGGGTTTTTTCTGAGCAGGGACAATAAAACAAAAGGAAATTTCGACAGAGAAAAATAATCAGAGATGTTCAAATTAATAGATATAAGATCCCTGTACACAAATAATTGTAATAATTTGTCTGCTCAAAAGGGAGTGGGAAGGAGAAAGACGTATTGAATTCCACCCCCATTTATTAATCAACAAGTTTCATCATATTGCTTCCGTCTGTTTGGACTTAGAAATATACAATATACAAAACAGAATACGAAAAAAATACAAAAACTGACTAATAATCAGTAACTAAGACATACAAGAATACAAAGCAAAATATCAACAATGGTAATAAATTGAATTCAGTTCAGTTCACATATAAAGACAACAATAGCCATAAATGAAGCATTAAGCCCCGCCCCCATCCTCACTGTACTGTGACCAAACCATACGTTTATGAAGTGATTTAATGTTCTGAATGCTTTGGCATCGCTTTTGTTGTGAATCCAGGCTGTTCCATGATTTCACTCCGCATACATAGTTTCGCAGAGTGTCTGTTGATCATTTTAAAACAAAAAAATAATAATTTACTCAGTAACAATTGGGTGTAGAAATGTAACCAATTACTTTACTTCTTTCGAAATGTATGTAAGGACAAGTAAAATTACTGATTTAGAAATATACTCTAAAAGTACAAGTACCCATAAAAGCAACTCAATTACAATAACTTGAGTACTTGTAATGCGTTACTTTCACCTCTGCTCTTCAGGTATCCAACCAGGAACTCTGCTGAACTGTGTGAATGACATAGCAGCTGCAACACAGCACACTGTTGCCTCTCATCTGGCAAAGCGCACACATCGAGCCATTTTGTTCTGTAAGGCTCACAAGCTGCTGCCATCCAGCAATCCTACATTGGTGAGTGTTTCCAACTTTTTGCACAATAAAGGTCCAGTATTATGCCATTTTTCACCCATCTCGATTTGTTCTCAGAACCCCAATAACATAGTATTTGACGTTTATTTTCCCAAATTTGCATGTTTTCTGGAGTTTTAGCCCACTTAAAATTCACCAACCACTCCATCGCATTAGGTCAAAAACACATCAGATCATTTCATAAATGCGATGTAACGGCTACTAAAAATGGAATTGATTGTGACTGCTCGCTCTGCGCCTCAGGGAAGTAAACTCTCAACTATCAGCTGAGTCAGCTGTTTCAAACACTCTCATGAGCTGCTACGCTGCTTTCTTGTCCTTCTCACCTCTTCTGGTCACACGAGTAGTCCAATCAAGACGATAGTCCATTGTTTTGTCCGACCACTGCGTTGGATAGGGTCACAAACACGTCAGATCATCCCATAAAGGTGATACAAGGTGGTTTAGTGGCAGCCACTGCATCTCCCTGCTCAGTGTCTCTCTACAATCCACCAAAAATAATTGGAATCTGAGACATTCACCTTGAAATGCTACATAGCTGATGGTGAAGGAATGCTATATTCCACTTTTTTAGGAATATTGCTACAAGATTGGACACTGAAAAAGGTATTTTAAGAGTATTAATGCAAGGCCTACACAGGCTATTTGAATACAGTATACATCAAATTGATATGACGATTAATTGATTAAAGTTATTAATTTTATTGCTAAGCCATTACATATGTAATCAATCATTTCAACATGGAACTTTCCAAGACGATATGAAGATAGCAAAGGTCAGTCCAATATTTAAAAATGGGGATAAGCATCTCATGGAAATCTATAGACCAATCTCAATTCTTTCACTATTTTCATAAGTCTTGAAAAATATTTTCACATAACAGTTGAATAATTTTCTAGAAAAATACACCTTGCTTAGGCAGCAGCAGTATGGTTTTAGAGAAAATCAAACAACTACGTATGCAGTAATGCATATAATAGCGGAGGACAGCACTGCTATGGACAATGATGAATTTACAATAGCTATCGACAATGACTTGAAAAAAGCCTTTGATACTATTGACCATAGACAGTTAATAGATAAACTAGACAAGTATGGCATCCGATGGCCAGCTCTGTCTTGGATTCAGAGCTATCTAGAAAATAGGCAACATTGTGTTCAATTAGAAAATACAATATCTGGATTTAAAAATATAGTTTGTGAAATACCACAGGGTTCTGTGATTGGTCCTAAATTATTTACAATTTTTAAAATGATCTTTGTGATGTATCAAACATTTTCTTATTTTTTATGTTTGCAGATGATACAACCATAATTTGTTCTGGGGGGAAAAAATTAACTTTTGGTAAAAATAGACAAAATAAATTACAGTGCTTAAGCACTGGTTTGATGTTAACAAATTATCACTTAACATTGCAATAATGAAATTTATGATTTTTGGAACCAAAAATGAGGTATTTGAAGAAATAAAACTTGAAATAAATGGAGATAAAATTGAGCGTGTCTTTGATACCAACTTCTTGGGAGTCATAATTGACTATAAATTATCTTGGAGTCAACACATACATTATATAAAGACAAAAATCTCAAAGACACTTGGCGATTTACTTAATTAGTAATTACAATTCCTTGGTTACAATTTATTATACTTTAATACTGCCATATATGACGTACTGTGTAGAACTCTAGGGAACCACTTTTCAAACCATAATCAATGATATTGTTTTATTGCAAAAAAAAAAAAAAAAGGCCATACGATTGATAAACAAAGCAGGATATCATGACCACACACATTCATTATTTATTTAAATATACATGTTTATTATAAAATAACACAGATAATGTTCAAAGCAAAAATAAATACTCTTTCAGAAGGCGTTCAAAATTACAAACCATCAAATACAGCCTAACAGATCAATTTATGTTTATTTTACCAAAAGCAAAAACAAAGATCTCTGTCTGTTCTTGGGGTAATTTGTAGAATTCTGTTGATAAAAAATAAAAATGAGTGAGACATTATTTCATTTAAAAAGAAAATGTCAATATATTTTAGAGAGTTATGTGAAGCAGTAGAATTATGTTTGTGTTTTTTGTTAAATGTTGTTTATAAAAGAAGGTACGTGTGTGTGTGTGTGTATATATATGTATTTATATATTTTGCATTATTTGAAAAAAGGCAACTCAAATGCAATTGTTCAATGCTTGCGTTTCTTTTGTATGTATTATTGGTAGGGATGTAACGGTTAATCGTAAGTCAGTTAAAAATCGATTCATAGGTATCACGGTTGATATCGATTTTCTGAAAATTGTATCGCAGTACTTTTTTTAAACAATAGAGGATGCTATATATTTACCTTTCTCTTGTCCAAATGCTGAGGCGGCGGACGGAATCTGCTACTACTTTCTTTCTGGCCGCCTTCTCCTCTTAAATATGTTCATAAATGATTCCTTACCCCTTTAGCACTGAAAGACTATCTGTAATATTACGTGAATATCTGTAAAAGTCTATTAGCTCTGTCTGCTAGCGCATAGCTTCTCTTCTTCACTGCACAGAATATCTGCATGGCAACCGGCCACTGGGTTACCATCGCCTCTGCTGGTCCAAACAAATATCGGACGTAAATACAGGGCAGACTGGTTTTTTTTTTTTTTTTTTAAAGTCCAATTGTTAAGGCACAAAATAAATTTTCAGTTGCACTTTTAAAAAGAAAAAGAACTATTAAGCAGTTTTGCATTGTTTATTATAGAACCAGAATTGAAATTAATAGGATTCTTCTTCATTTGTAATATTCCTTTATTCATTTCATTCAAGATTTATTTTTAGTTAAATTGCATTGTTTTGAATAGTTTATCAAGGGATTCTTTTGACAATGAAAAATAAAAGGAAAATAGTACAGTATTTTCTAGTTTTTTTCCCAAAAAAAAAATAAAGGAATATTTTTCAATCATCATTTGTCTACAGTCCCATTTTGTAAAATAAATCGTAAGAGAATCGTATCGGGAATTGAGTGAATCATTACATCCCTAATTATTGGAAAAGGTAACTTACTTGAATGTTATTTATGTTGGGCATATAAGCAATTTTGCTTCTGCCTGTTTCAGTCTTGTTATATATATTTTGAAATTGTGATTTATATTTGAATATTTTGTTAGACTGAAACAAACAAATAAACTGAAACTAAAAGTATAACAGCTACTAAAAGTGGAACTGTTGTTAACTGTAATATCAACCTGCCTTCGCTATGTTTGTTTTACCTGTGAAGTAGTTTGAGAGGGAGGAGCTCAAATTCTTATGTAGAGTAGGAGGAGCAAGGATTGTCAGGTGGAGGAGTTTCCCGCTAAGTGACAGCATGTGGCGAGAAAAATCCAACGCGTCCATTTGGAGCTGACTTTTTACGAAATGTGGAATAACAAGGGCGTGAGGAAACAGATCTTTTTCAACTTTGGCCCTCTGAATGAGGATAAAGGAATGTATGTCACTGTAGCAAAACCATTATAAAGGGAATTTTTCATAATACTGCCCCTTTAATACCAAAGTTGATCTTTTTGCCAAGTTTCTTCTCCAGTTATACCTGGCACCTGCCCTCACTGTCTCAATTCCCAATGCTTTAAGATGTTGGTTTCACTGTGCTTAAGTGACGAGAAAAATAAAATGTGACAGATCCAATAATTCAGAACAGCTGAAGGTTTCAATCAAAGAAATCCCTTCACCAGCTGATCACCTCCCTCAGTAATGATGTCATTCCTATCAGGGAGCCAACCTCAACAAACTATTAGATGAGTGCTTTTCAGAAAGCCAGCATTTCTGCATTAAAGCCACTTTTTTTTTAGTTGGCCTTTTGAATTTGGAAGAAGTATGTAATAAATTATTTTGTATTTGTTCTCTACAATATTAGATCAGAATTTTACTTCAAGAATGAATTAACAAAAAAAATCAGTTATTCATTTATATTCTATTGTAATTAGATCACACTGTAGCTGGGCTGTTAATAGGGTGTGAGGTTTTCTTGGTCAAAAAGTTGGCAAAACAAACAAAAATGTTTAGGATGCACTGATTGATACACTGGTATTTTGTAGGTGCTGTCTGGAGGAGTAGCAAGTAACCAGTACATCCGCAAAGCACTGACGATAATCACAGAGACTACACAAATGCAGCTGCTCTGTCCTCCACCAAAATTCTGCACCGACAATGGGGTGATGATTGCATGGTAAGTGTATGGCTTTGTGAGGTCCATAAGTAATGAGACAGATACTATGTAGTCATGGCCTAACATATTGGCACCCCTGCACCTTTGTCAGATAATGGACCACTTCTCCCAGAAAATTGTTGAAATTACAAATGCTTTCGTTTTCACATGTTTGTTTATTTTGTTTGCATTGGAACACAACAAAAAAGCAGAGTAAAAAAGACACATCTGATATCATTCTACACAGAACTTCAAAAATATACTGGACAAAATTATTGGCACCCTCAACTTAAAATTTGGTAGCACACCATTTGGAAGAAATAACTCAAATCAATCGCTTTCTTTAATCATTAATGAGTTTCTTACACCTCTCTACTGGAATTTTGGACCACTTTTCTTTTACCAACTGCTCCAGGTCCCTTAGATTGGAAGGGTGCATTCTCCCAACTGCTGTTTTGAGATCTCTCCACAGGTGTTCTATGGGATTTAGATCTGGACTCTGGACCAGCATTTTGTCTTGAGCTATTTCTTGTGCTTTGGGTCATTGTCCTGCTGGAAGACCCATGACCTCTGACAGAGACCCAGCCTTCTGACACTGGGCCCTACATTGTGCCCCAAAAGTCTTTGGTAGTCTTCAGATTTCATGATGCCATGCACACAGTCAAGGCATCCGGTGCCAGAAGCAGCAAAGCAACCCCAAGACATCATTGAACCATTGCTATGTTTGACCGTAGGGACCCTGTTCTTTTCTTTGAAGGCCTCATTTTGTTTTTTGTAAACGGTACAATGATGTGCTTTACCAAAAAAGCTCTACTTTGGTCTCATCTGTCCCAGAAGGATTTTGGCTTCCTCAGGTAAGTTTTGGTAAACTCCAGTCTGACTTTTTAGCACACTCCAAAAAGCACCCAGAAATGGCTTAAGACAAAGCGCTGGAGAGTTCTGAAGGGGCCAGCAATGAGTCCAGATCTAAATGTTATAAAACACCTCTGGAGAGATCTCAAAACAGCAGTTGGGAGAATGCACACTTCAAATCTAAGGGACCTGGAGCAGTTGGCAAAAGAAAAGTGGTCCAAAATTCCAGTAGAGAGGTGTAAGAAACTCATTAATGATTGGAGAGAGCGATTGATTTCAGTTATTTCTTCCAAAGGGTGTGCTACCATATATTAAGTTGAGGGTGCCAATCATTTTGTCCAGTATATTTTTGGAGTTCTGTGTAGAATGATATCAGATTTGGCTTTTTTTCTCTCTGCTTTTTTGTGTTGTTCCAATGCAAACAAAAGAAATAAACATGTGAATACTAATAATGCATTTGTAATTTCAACAATTCTCTGGGAGAAGTGGTGCATTATCTGACAAAGGTGCAGGAGTGCCAATATTTTGGGCCATGACTGTGTACTATATCAAATGGTTTTAAACACAGGAATGGTGTTGAACGTCTGAGAGAAGGAAAAGGGATTTTGTCCTCGAGTGTGGATGTCTTTTATGAGCCAAAGTAAGCTCATACTAATTTTAAACGTCTTAGTAGCGTATTAATACATTTTATCTTATTATCATATCATTTTTGACTGACTCTTTGTTTTGTTGCAGGGCCCCACTGGGTGTGGACATCACAGCAGAGGTGAGGGCAGCAGCAATCAGGCCACCATCAGTCAGGATGGTGATTCCTACTGAACACTTTGATTTGTCAAATTAAGTCCACGGTATATTAATGTCTATATACTGTACAGCCATCTGTTTTAAAGGTATTTTCATAGTTTAAATAATTAATCGTACAATGAAATAATTCTTCAGTAGCTGCTGGTTTACTGACAACTTCAAAATAAGTATTATCCTTGTGTTCACAGTCAGCTGGAGTTTCTCAGGAAATAACTCAAATGTGAATAATTATGAGGAAATAAAACATGTTTGACTGATTGCATATTCATAATAATGTTGTGTACTGTAAATACTATTATGAGAGCTGACTTGTACTTCAACAAAAGCCCTATCTGTTTGGAACATAGTTGGTTTTATACAAATAATCAGAATAGCATGAATAGAAAAAGTTGGGAAAGCTTTTCACGGAATGAAATCCTTTCATCATCAGTGATTAAAACATTGAAAAATGCCATTATTTAAATTATTAAATTAAATCACAAACTATTGGACAAAATTTAATTTAACGTAAGCATCCTAACCATGTTTTTGGACACAGAAATAGGACCAAACCCCTTCCAACAGAATGACCAACAGTGTACTTTCAGGTACATCTAAAAAAATTAGAATATCATGAAAAAGTTTCATATTTTTGGTTGCTCATTTCAGGAAGTCAAACCCATATATGATATAGGCTCACACAGAGTGAAATATTTCAAGCCTTTATTTTCTTGAAACTTTGATTATGGCCTACAGATAATGAAAACCCAAAATTCAGTTTCTCAGAAAATTAGAATATTGTGAAAAAGTTCAGTTTTGAAAAGTCATGGTGTCGCATCTTAATCAGCTACTTAACTCAAAACACCTGCAAAGGTTTCCTGCGCCTTTAATATGTCTTTCAGTCTGTATCAGTAGGCTCCACTATCATGGGGAAGATTGCTGACTCTACAGATGTCCAGAAGGCAGTCATTGACACTCTCCACAATGACGGTAAGCCACAAAAGGTCAAAGCTAAAGAGGCTGATTGTTCACAAAGTTCTGTATCTAAGCATATTCATAGAAAGTTGATTGGAAGGAAAACGTGTGGTAGGAAAAGGTGCCCCAGCTAAAGGGATGACCGCAGCCTTGAGAGGAATATCAAACAAAATGCATTCAAGAATTTGGTGGAGCTTCACAAGGAATGGACTGAGGCACATCAAGAGCCACTGCACACAGGCGAATCCTAGACATGAGATACAAATGTTGCATTCCGAGGGTCAAGCCTCTCCTGAACAACAAGCGTCTTTCCTGGGTTGTGGAGAAAAAGAACTGGACTGTTGCTCAGTGGTCTAAAGTCCTTTTTTAAGGTGAAAGTAAATTGTGTTTATCATTTGGAAATCAAGGTCCTGAGTCTGGAGGAATACTAGAGAGGCTCAGAATCCACGTTGCTTAAAGTCCAGTGTGAAGTTTCCACAGTCTGTGATGGTTTGGGCTGCCATGTCATCTGCTGGTGTCGATCCACTGTGTTTTCTGAAGTCCACAATCAAAGCAGCTGTCTACCAGGACATTTTAGAGCACTTCATGCGTCCTTGTGCTGACAAGCATTATGGAGATGCTGATTTCATTTTCTAGCAGGACTTGGCACCTGCCCACACTGCCAAAGGTACCAAAAGCTGGTTCAATGACCATGATGTTACTGTGCTTGATTGGCCAGCAAACTGGCCTGACCTGAAGCCCATAGAGAATCTATGGGGTATTGTGAAGATGAAGGTGAGAGACACCAGACCCAACAATGCAGATGACCTGAAGGTTTCTATCAAAGCAACCTGGGCTTCCATTACACCTGAGCAGTGCCACAGGTTGATCGCCTTCATGCCACGCCGCATTGATGCAGTCATTCATGCAAAAGGAGGCCCAACCAAGTATTGAGAGCATAGAAATGAACATACTTTTCAGAAGCCTTACATTTTTGTTTAGAATATCCTTTTTTTTTTAAAATTGTTTTTATGTAATATTCTAATTGTCTGAGGCACTGAATTTTGGGTTTTCATTATCTGTAAGCAATAATCATCAAAATTGAGAAATAAAGGTTTGAAATATTTCACTTTTTGTCATGAGCCTATATCATATATGGGTTGATGAGTGACCAAAAATATTAAACTTTTTAATATAATTTTTTGAGATGTACCTGTATATCTCTTGAATACTGTTCCATACTGGTGGCTTTAAACGTATCATCAGTGTAGCTTTTCATGAAAACAAAATCCATTTTATATATATATATACATACTGTATATGTATATATATAAATTTATGTTTCATAAAGTCCTTGGTACACTTACATGTACTGAAAGTTGAATACCAATCCTTTTTAAATATTGCAACGGAACAATAAAATGTAAAAACCTAATTTTCTAAACATATGCATACACAAAACATTCAAAATTCTAAAACTCAAAAAAATTCACATTTAGTTTTATTGAATATTCCGTTTATGACAACAGCAATTAGGTTAAAATGTCAAAAATACTTGATTTGTTGTACAAAAACTCCATGAAATACCAACCAGTGAAAAGAAAGGCATAGCAACATCAACTGTTACATTTCCAAAAAAAAGTACTCTTAGGGAAATTGACTTTCTAAGATACGTTGATGTATTTTTTACAGTAAAGGTTATTGCTGTCATTCTCTGTAAAAGTAAAAAAAAAATGAGTAAATCAGAAGAGCATGGAGAGTCTATGAGACTAGAGCTCGTCATGTTGATAAATGTTATACTCCTTCACGCTGATCTTTCCGTTTTTGTCCAGGTCGTTCTTGTTGAAAATATCAGCCATGACCTTCTCATAGTGATGGTCATTGTGTGGGTTCCCTCCTTTTTCATACTGCTGTTTCAAATACTCTTTAATCTGGAAATAAAGATAACATAACCATCAGCACAGGAAGTATCAAGAACAGATGTAAAAAAACCAATGTGCTATTAATATGGGACTCGCTTTAATTAAAGTAATGACTTATGTTATCATTAAATAAAAAAACTAAGTTTATGGTTTTTGGAAACAAAAATTAAAGAGGAAGTGACATTGTCTATCAAACAGTCCAAACAAATCTGCCTGAATCATTTTAATTGTGGTGGTGCAGGAACAACTGTCTAGATTTAAACGTATTTAGGACCAAAGAAATGGTCATTTACCTCCACCATGGTCATCCCACCACACCCTCATTCACTGTCATATACTGTAAATATTGGTTCATTCACTCTCACCGCAACTCTCTTAATAAAATAAGCAGCAAAATCATTTGTTAGGAACAGCAGTCACTCACTACCATCTACAACACCAGAGTCCTGAGGAAAGCCACCCAGATCTCCACTGACCCCTCACACACCCTGGACCCTCACTACACTGTGCTGAGGACAAAGAGGGCCAGCTCCAGCTACCTCCCCACCTCCTTCCGCCTGTTAAACAGCTGATCGCACACAAAATTTGTAACTGAGGACTATCACTTTTGGCCATTTGTTTTGAATCTATTATTATTTTGGCGGGATGTCAGAATTTTAATGTGTGAATGGATATGTGCTGTGTTTTATTGGCTCTGTGTTTTATTGTTGTTGCACTGGTGCTTTCTCTGTAAATTAAGTTCCTAATGAATGAATAATGTATATTTGATTTTGAACCAAGCAGCAACCATGTTGAAAGTCTCAGCTCAATCTGAGCCTGATTTGCAGAGATATTTGAGGAACAGACACGCACACAGATAGAGGTTCCTTGCTTAATAGATAGATAGGTAGATGGATAATTGATCTGCAAACATTAGTTTTCATGTTTAAAACCAAAAGCAGAACACTGCCAGAGTGCAATCAAAGATCATTTGTGAGTGCGTCTGAGGAGGAAATTTGTACTTGTCTGTTGTCGGTGTAAGGTTGTGGAATGCTCCAGAAAATGATTTGAAGGTTTGTACAAATAATTGTCAATTTAAAAAAAAAAAAGTATAGGGCAAAAAAAAAAACATGACAATATGTTTTAGAAAGTCGACTCAGGTGTGATTCGTAAATTTTGATTTGGAGTTAGGGTTGGTACCAACTACCAAAGTTGTTTGCCAACAACAGGAATGATCCACTTGTGGGTGTCCCTCGTTCCACCATTGGACTGTTTGTGCTCCACCTTCTAATTGCTGTACAGTGGAAACAGATGTGGTTCTGCTGCAATTATTAAACAGCTCCTGTGTGCGGCTGATACCACCTCACACTTCCACTAGAGGTGATGGGAAACTCACTCCTGAATGGATTGACTGAATGATCCCACATTATAAATGACTTAACTGTTTAAACACACTGACACAGCTAAATATTGATTAATTTATGAACACATTGTATATTACTTTATGGATATCCATTTATGAATCATGTACTATTCCACTAAAACAGAGTTGGAAAAAAATCTGCTTCGTGTGCCATCCTTTAAATAGTCCCTGTTGTCTCTTCGATTGGAAAATTCAACTTCAGGCAGCAGTTACTGGTTTTTATGACCCCTATCAATTGAAAACAAGTCAACCGTATTCATTTTGCCATCTAAATTCCTTCAGACAGGATTAGCAGATGAGGAAAAGAAGTCACCTCATCTTTTGTGAGACTTTTGTCTTTATCGAGGTCCATCTCTCCAAAGGCCTCCAGGCTGCGTGGTCCTCGGGACACGGCATAGACCTCCACCTCAAAGACCACAGTAGCATTTGGTGGTACTGGACCTTCACAGCAACAAGGAGCCTTACATTCATTAAACTGTTTACATTGCATTACTAAATTGGTTAACAAACTGATATTTGATTAAGATTAAATCGGGGCTTTAATTGGCCATGTAATGTTATTACATACATGGAATTTGTCCTCTGCATTTAACCCATCCCTGAGGAGCAGTGGTTATGGTTTTATAACTGTAACTGTCTGGAACATTGTTTACCAGTTGGTTTTATGTATATAGAGATGCACCGGAAATTCTGTATTGTCTGAGACCGAAACAACCTGCTGAAAATATTAGTTTTTTCTATATGTTACATGGCCTCTTGTCGCGTTCGGGTGCTGCGCGGTAAATGACCGATAAGGTGATGCATTTTGATTAGCGTGAGAAAGATGTACAAATGGATAGTGAGGGGATGAATCAGAGTCTGGCTTTGTGCATGCAAAGATTTGACTTGTGTCAGCCTGTAATGGGTTCAGGCTTAGAAAAAAATTGGCTTTATTCCGGTTTGGACGAGTTCGGGTTGCGTTCTGTCTGGCTTAGACCGTGTCAGGTCACACTTTTGAGGCCCAAATACAGCTCTAGTTGTGATGACGCAGCAAAACCCGAGGTTAGCGCTTGTCTGGCTACGGGCCAACGTGTCTGTGGTGTGGACGTATTTCAACATATCTGAGCACTAAAGCGTATTCTAAGCAGAGTTTGAGACGGACTGAAAACAATGAATTTGTGCAGTGGTGACCTAATGGTAAAGGAAGTTGTTACCAGAGGGCCATCAGTGTGGGACATTGAGAAAGTTCCTTAACCCTAACTGCTCCCTGGTGCTGCATTGTGGCTGCCCACTGCTCCTGGGTTAAAAGCAGAGAACTAATTTTGTATATGTACCTGTACCAATGTTACAATAAAGTCTATTCCAAAGTACACTCTCAAAGGAGATTTATGCTTGAGTCACGTTGACACCATGGCTACCCGTAGCTCTCAGTGTTGACGCCTACCCCTACGTTGTAGCCTGACACTCGCCTCAAAAAAAAAAATCTGAATCATTGAGAATATTTGCATTTCCTGAAGAAAATGCAGGTAAGGATGCAGGTGTTGGCCCACGTTGCACTGCATTAGCTTAGTATTAGCTAGCATTAGCATTAACTAATATGAGCTTTAACATTAAAAATAGCATAGTGTTAGTCTTAATCTAGCATTAGCCTAGCATTGGCATGAACCTAGCAATAGCTAAACATTAGCAATAAGGTTGAAAAAGTTGAGGGTAGTAGCTGAACAAGTTAAAGGTTGAATGGTCAAAATCAGTTGAAGAATGGCTGGGGATGAAGGGCTTCAAAGGTGAAAAGCCTGAAATTTCCAATAGAAATAAGTCGAAAAGATACAAATTATAAAAGTACAAGTACTGTATAAATCTCAGGAACCTTCTGAATTTTTTGAAGAAGACAAAATGCGTAACGTTAGTGAGGATGTATTCTCACTAATCAGGCTTTAAAGGTGCAATATCTAGAATTTAACTTTTAAATATGTCTTAAATACCTAAAATAAAAATTTGAGTGTCCTTAGTCGTCATGCCATATGTGATTTTTTTTAGACTACATAGTTATATATATATACATTAATAAATATTGCTGGCCCGGCCAACCTGTAGAACCTATTTTCCACCGGTTGGGTGAGTATAAGCCTATTTACAGCAGAGCAGTCCCTAAACTAGGCCATCTCTGGTAACAAACATCCATTAAACAGATAAATGGTGCACTACCCGTGAGGTTTACAACTAACAAACAACTGCTTAAACATCTTCACTCATGAACGCATCACCCGCATGGGCCCGCCAAAAACATTTGCGGGGCGTAGCAGAGAATATTGTCACCTGTACATTCAGTGGTCAGGACCGGATATGGCAGAAGTGTTGGTTTTACTCAGTATTGTGCCACCTGGTGGTGGCACAATACTGAGTAATACTGAGTATTGCTTGTAAATCTCACATATTACACCTTTAGAGTCTGTCATCAAAAGTTTCACCGTTTCTGCACTTCATTGTGACTGTACTTGATCTGCGTTATAAAGACTTATTACTTGGATGTGGGACTAATGACCCACGTGCATCTCTAATATATAATATATGTATTATATTATGAGGCAAACTGGTCATAAGTTGTGTATATACAAATATGCATGCAGTTCAATACACAGTCGAGATAATAAATCAGGTAAAATCACAAATCTAAAAACACAAAGATTTTACCAAGCAGTGACAAATGACAGCACAGAGCCTCATGTTAGTTCCACTGATGGGGGGGAAGTAAAGAGAGAATGTATAGAGTCCTTTACACCAGTCCATGCTTACAATACATGCAATGGAGAGAGAGGTCGCAAACGGGCGAGGGATATGATGCCCAATCAGCTAAGGTGCTGTAAGAGAAGAAAGAACCACAACAGTGAGCAATAATAACATGCTATATGAGTTACACAGTTTCAGAATGTGACCTCAGTATGGATGGATGACTAAAAAGTCATTTTATACAGAGTTAAAACATCCAGAGGCAAGAGAGCAGCCATTCAGACACTATCATTCTGTAGTTTTGGGGTCACTCTAAGCAGTGGCATCTGAGTATCTGTATGAACTATATATGAGTAGATCAAATCAATTAATAATCCATCTACATCTGTGTTCTGAATACATAAAACATATTTAATAGTGGTGTAAACTTGTGACATGACTGTAAAAGGAACCTATAATAATTCTTTATAGTGAAAGTGATGAAACTGTGGCTTTTTACCTTTGCCATTTTCCCCAAATGCAAGTTCAGGAGGAACTGTTAATTTCCTTTTCTCTCCAGCACACATGTCCAACAAGCCAATATCCAGACCCTTGATGACCTGTCCAACACCCAGCACAAACCACTGAGGGTGGCCTTCTTTGTCTGACCGACTGAAAGAGAAAAAAACACAAAATGTTGCATTAGTCACACCTCAACAACTTAAAAATAGCTCTCAACACACACTTGATGTGATTTAATGACAGTGACGATCAATGCAATGAACAAAAGGAAGCTTAACAGTTTCACACCAATAGGTTTTTTTTACTGCAGATCCAGTGATGTTGCTAGGTACGCGTCCTGCGTCCCTGACGCATAAAAATCTGAAAGGACGCAGTGAATCCACTATCCATGCGTCACAGGGAAGCACCTCATTTTTCTCATGAAAAACAACACATTGTGAACAACAACTTATGTTTAAAATCACAGTAACCATCAAAAGAAACCTAGCGATCAGCGGACCCCTTTACACATTACCTTAGCGCACACATGATCCCCTTGAGTACATGCTAGTTTAGCTGCTACAACAACAACTAGCAAGTTAACTAGCTGCTTACAATACACCACAAACATATATGCATCATTTTATTTTTCTCAACAGACTTCGCACTGTTACTTAAGTAAAATTTTTGTGCTAAAAGTTTCATAGTGATTGACTTAATTTGATTTAGTTGATGTCCAGACAAGAAGATTCTGGTCTTATTTTGGTGACAATTTATTTTTTGACTGTTTTGTTTGTGTTAAAATCAGCACTTTTATTGATAATTTATTTTTGTACAACAGACACCATTTTGTTTTTATTTTATTTTGAATTTTCGTCATTTATTTTGGTGCTCTTTTATGTTGCTACAAAAGTGCAATATAACCTGCCACTGTGGCAGTTGTTGTGCAATAAACTTTTCAGATTTGAAATTGTATTTGTTTAATATCAGATACATTTTGAACATACATGAATATATCTGCTAATTATAACCATATCATCCCACCATTAAGAGAGTTTAACACAACAATTTAAGAAATAGAAAGAAATATTTTTTTTAAATTGGGGACCCATTGAATTTCCCATGGAACCACTCAAGTCACTACCTGTGGGTCCCGGGATTCACTACATTGATAACCGATCAACATCACTGCATATCCATCCATCTATTCTGTTAATCCATCTACCTATCCTTTTCAGGGAACATGGTGCGGCAGCTTATTCTAGCCTAATAAGGATAAAAGACAAATACATTCACTTCTAAGGTCAGTTTATAGAGTCCATTGAATCCTAATTGTGCTTAAATGAAGCATTGTGAACATTCATACCCATTCCTACCTGTCCAGACCAGCCAGTACTTATTTAAAAGTAAAAACCAAAATGAAGATTTCAGTAGGAATTTGCATCGAGCCTTTGTTAAACATACCACTGGTTTGCTGTCAGCTACTTAGTGAACTTACTTATAGCTAATTAATTGTTTACTCTGAACTTTATGTTTGGTAACTTAGTTGTATTTAGAAAATTAGATTAACGTGGTAAATATTCACACATTTATCACATTTTCAGTCCTAAATTATGTTGAACCCTGGAATAAACTGGTGAACCCTGCTGGTGTAATGAGTCAACCCCAACACTTTTGGCAGCAGTTCTCAACCTTGGAGTCAGGACTCTATTTGGGCTCGCAAGACACTGGGAGGGGGTAGCCAGATGCCTTCAAGAAACTAAAAATATTTTTTTAAACCATTTTTACTCTTATTTTGCAACTACATCAAACTTGCTATATTTAAACCTATTTTCATCACGTTTTCTTGCCATATTTGTGCTTCTTTTAATGCATTTGTGCTATAATACTCCCAATTCTACCACTTCTCTATCAAATTTCAATGCCTTTTCTGCACATTTTTTCGATTTTCAAGATATTTTCAGAACTTATAAATCCTTCCACTCCTTTCCCAACTCATGCTGCATATGTTGACCCATTATTGTCACTTTTAACCTCTTTTCACCAGATCCTATGCTTATTTTGGCCAATTTAATCACATTCACGATTTGTCATACCCATTATTTGCCAGTTTAAACTAATTGGTCCTCATTTTTAAATGACAAAGCCAATATTGACACTTTAAACCCTCTAATTTGCAACTTTTGACCAATTTCTGTGGTTTTTAAAATCCGCTTTTACCACTTTTCCGCCATTTTTAACCCATTTTATTTCTGATTAAAACAAGGATTTACATCTTTAATATGACTATGTACTATGGCACAAAGAATAAACTTCCTGATGACAGTGGATTCATAGAACAATGGACCATCATTTTGCTGACTTTATAGATGGGCCCCAAAAATATCTCCCCTTTATTCCCACTTATAGATGGCCCTGTCTCCACATGACTGTTCCTCAATGTTCACGTCTGTGTTCAACCACCTTCAGGCACAGTGGGGGTCCCTAGTCTCTGGAACCTTTATTTTGGGGGTTGCAGGCGGAAAGGGTTGAGAACTACTGACTTAAGGAATTGTTTTTGTCACAGAGCTGCAGTACAACTTGTTGTTGTGTTTAAAAAACAAAACAAAAAACTTTGAGTGTAATGGAGGTTTATTCTCAGACCGGATGTGGTGATACGCCCATACACAACACTTCAAAAGCATCACATTCCATCCTTGACTTTCTTTACATTCATTCATGTTAATGAAAATCCGTATTTTTTCCTGAGCCCACCAACCTGCAGTAAAACTGGGAACCATCTTTTTGAAGGTATCCATCGTAGTGTGCATTGACCATGTCTCCTTTCTTGGTCCTCTGGGTGCATTCCTCTGGTCTGAACACGACCTCAGTCTTCACCTGTGCCTGCAGCTCTACAGCAGAGCCACACACGGTTCTCACACGGAGCAGCAGAGGCACAAAGAACCACAGTGTGCACAACATTACCCTCCACATCGTGTAGCGGTGACTTCGTGGCAACTTTGAACGTGTGACGTGTGGATGTTACGGTAGTGGGCGCTGTGCTGTAGCCCTCAGTTTGGACTGTCAGGAAACAAACACGAGGTCCCGCCTCTCTCTCACTGTGATTGGCTGAGGGAACCTGTGCTCATTGATATGCGCTGCTCATTGGTCTGCGCTGTTCTTGTCAAATCATGCAAAAGGTAAAAATATGATGTATTTCAACCCAATATGACGAGACAAAAGACCAGTAGTTCCCAATCTTTTTTGGATCGTGACCTTTTAATATCACAAATGTCTGGCGACCCCAAAGACTTGATTTTTCATTCTAGAATTCGTTTTTGATCATGTTTTTTTTAATACTGTGTTACACAGAGTAGCCAGGATTAGTGATAATATATACGTTGTCATTTTAGACAGTGGGTCAGTGGTATGCTGGGTCGTCCAGTAACCGAAGGATTGGGGGTTCGAATCCCACTCTATCCGAGTCATTGTCATCCTTCCTTGGGCAAGGCGCTTTACCCACATTGCCTTGTATAAATGGGCATGAATTGTTCATGAATGTTGGTGGTGGTCAGAGGCAAAGGTGCGAAATGGCATCCCCGCTTCTGTCAGTCGGCCCCAGGGCAGCTGTGGCTACATTGTAGCTTACCACCACCGGTATGACTGTGAGTGACTGGTGTGAATGAATAATGGTTTCTGTAACACGCCTTGAGTCTCCTCGAAAAAAGCAATTTTTATTATTATCATTATATTTTAAATTTCTATTTGAGATAGTAAAAATAAAGAATACACTTGTTTAAGGTTGTGAATTGTGTTTTAATTTTGAAAAGAATAATTTAGAAAAAAAACGAACGAGTAACTTTTATTTTATCAAGACATTTCAGGCGCCCCCATTTAAATTCTAGGCGACCATACATGGAATCACGACCCCACGGTTGAATAACACTGCAAAAGACAAACTTTACAACACAAACCCATTAGCAATGGTGGTATTGAAGGGTTCACCGCGGTCCACTGATCGAGATGGAATGTTTGCTTGAAGTTTGATAAGAAGACAGAATCCCGCAGCATCCCTGATAGCACACATACATCTCACCAACGTTGGCATGATGAATGAAGTAGCATTGGCGAGACGTATTATGGAGAGCATTTGCTCAGTGGGCAGACGTCACAGAGACATCAGCGTTTGGTCGATGGATTAAAGATGCTCAGTGCTGCCTCTCTACAGCTAATATTAACCTTTATTTAGCTCGGATCATTCAGTTAGTATAAATATCTCTATATCCATAGTCATGTATTTACTTAAATCTGATAGGAATATGGCAATATCACAACAAAAAACAATATACTACCACTAAATAGAGGGTTTTCACGGCGCGTCATCCATTGCGTCATCAACCCGGAAGTCACCATTTTGGAGAAAAAGCAGCAGGTCTACACACAGCACGCAGACAAGAAAATCCCAAATTTCGAGACGAAATGCTGAACTATTGTCGTATTATTGGCTGTAACAATCGGTCAAACAGTGAGACACATTTGGATTTTTATAGATTGCCAAAAATCATAACAAATCAGGGAGAACAATCTCACAAGTTATCAGAGGAAAGGAGGCGCGAGTGGCTAGCAAAGCTAAACCAGGATCTACGAGGCAAAAATCTGGACCACATCCAAATTTGTTCAGCCCATTTTTTGTCAGGTAAGTAAATTGTTGTTTGCAGCAGCTCTTAACTAATAATATAATTCATATCAACACCAAAACAACCCATCATAAGAATTAATTAATTAACCCAGACTATCACTCTGATGAACGCTTCCTTTCCTCTGATAACTTGTGAGATTGTTCTCCCTGATTTGTTATGATTTTTGGCAATCTATAAAAATTCAAATGTGTCTCACTGTTTGGTACAGCCAAAAACATAGCAAAAGTTCACCATTTTGTCTCAAATTCGGGATTTTCTTGTCTGCTGTTTGTAGACCTGCTGCTCTATCTCCAAAATGGCGACTTCCGGGTTGATGACGCGCTGTGAAAACCCTCTATAGCTTATTATATGTGGAAAAAATAAAGAGAGACACAGTTCATGATCATAAATGTATTTTCAGCAGCCTAGCCAAAAGAGCCCATCCATCCATCTTCTCCCGCTTAGCCGTTTCCGGGTCGCGGGGGCAGCATCCTCAATAGGGAGGCCCAGACTTCCCTCTCCCCGGCCACTTCCTCCAGCTCTTCCGGGGGGACCCCGAGACGTTCCCAGGCCAGCCGAGAGACATAGTCTCTCCAGCGTGTCCTGGGTCTTCCCCGGGGCCTCCTTCCGGAGGGACGTGCCCTGAACGCCTCCCTAGTGAGGCGTTCAGGGGGCATCCTAATTAGGTGCCCGAGCCACCTCATCTGGCTCTTCTCGATGCGGAGGAGCAGCGACTCTACTTTGAGCCCCTCCCGAATGACTGAGCTTCTCACCCTATCTCTAAGGGAGAGCCCAGCCACCCTACGGAGTAAACTCATTTCGGCCGCTTGTACCCGTGATCTTGTTCTTTCGGTCATGACCCAAAGTTCATGACCATAGGTGAGGGTTGGAACGTAGACCGACCTGTAAATAGAGAGCTTCGCTTTTTGGCTCAGCTCCCTCTTTACAATGACGGACTGGTGCAGACTCCGCATCACTGCAGACGCCGCACCAATCCGCCTGTCGATCTCTCGCTCCATCCTTCCCTCACTCGTGAACAAGACCCCGAGGTACTTAAACTCCTCCACCTGGGGCAGAACCTCATCTCCAACCCGGAGAAGGCACTCCACCTTTTTCCGGTCGAGAACCATGGACTCGGATTTGGAGGTGCTGATTCTCATTCCGGCCGCTTCACACTCGGCTGCGAACCGATCCAGTGAGAGTTGAAGGTCACGGTATGTTGGAGCCAACAGGACCACATCATCTGCAAAAAGCAGTGATGCAATACTGAGGCCCCCGAACCGGACCCCCTCAACGCCCTGACTGCACCTAGAAATTCTGTCCATAAAAGTTATGAACAGAATCGGTGACAAAGGGCAGCCCTGGCGGAGTCCAACCCTCACCGGAAACGATTTCGACTTACTGCCGGCAATGCGGACCAGACTCTGACTCCGGTCATACAGGGAACGAACAGCTCCTATCAGGAGGTTCGATACCCCATACTCCCGGAGGACCCCCCACAGGAATCCCCGAGGGACACGGTCAAATGCCTTTTCCAGGTCCACAAAACACATGTGGACTGGTTGGGCGAATTCCCATGACCCCTCAAGGACCCTGCTGGGGGTGTAGAGCTGGTCCACAGTTCCACGGCCAGGACGAAAACCACATTGCTCCTCCTGAATCCGAGGTTCAACTATCCGGCGGACCCTCCTCTCCAGTACCCCTGAATAGACCTTACCGGGGAGGCTGAGAAGTGTGATCCCTCTATAATTGGAACACACCCTCCGGTCCCCCTTCTTAAAAAGGGGGACCACCACCCCTGTCTGCCAATCCAGAGGCACTGCCCCCGATGTCCACGCGATGTTGCAGAGTCGTGTCAGCCATGACAGCCCCACAACATCCAGGGCCTTGAGGAACTCCGGGCGGATCTCATCCACCCCCGGAGCCCTGCCACCGAGGAGCTTTTTAACCACCTCGGCAACCTCAGCCCCAGAGATAGGAGAGCCCACTCTCGGGTCCCTGGGCCCTGCTTCCTGATTGGAAGGCGTGTCGGTGGGATTGAGGAGGTCTTCGAAGTATTCCCCCCACCGATCCACAACGTCTCGAGTCGAAGTCAGCAGCGCACCATCCGCACCATACATAGTGTTGACGGTGCACTGCTTCCCCCTCCAGAATCTCTTCGAAGCCGTCCGGAAGTCGTTCTCCATGGCCTCACCAAACTCCTCCCATGTCCGGGCTTTTGCCTCAGCGACCGCCGTGGCTGCACTTCGCTTGGCCCGTCGGTACCTGTCTGCTGCCTCCGGAGTCCCACAGGCCAAAAAGGCCCGGTAGGACTCCTTCTTCAGCTTGACGGCATCCCTCACCCCCGGTGTCCACCAACGGGTTCGGGTATTGCCGCCACGACAGGCACCGACTACCTTGCGACCACAGCACCGATCAGCCGCCTCAGCAACAGAGGCACGGAACATGGCCCACTCGGACTCAATGTCCCCCGCCTCCTCCGAGACATGGTTGAAGTTTTCCCGGAGGTGGGAGTTGAAGCTCCTTCTGACGGGAGACTCTGCCAGGCGTTCCCAGCAGACCCTCACTATACGTTTGGGTCTGCCAGGTCTAACCGGCATCCTCCCCCGCCATCGGAGCCAACTCACCACCAGGTGGTGATCAGTTGACAGCTCCGCCCCTCTCTTTACCCGAGTGTCCAAGACATGCGGCCGCAAGTCCGATGACACGACTACGAAGTCGATCATCGAACTGCGGCCTAGGGTGTCCTGGTGCCAAGTGCACATATGGACACCCTTATGCTTGAACATGGTGTTTGTTATGGACAATCTGTGACGAGCACAGAAGTCCAACAACAAAACACCGCTCGGGTTCTGATCAGGGGGGCCGTTCCTCCCAATCACGCCCCTCCAGGTCTCACTGTCGCTGCCAACGTGAGCGTTGAAGTCCCCCAGCAGAACGAGGGAATCCCCAGAAGGAGCACTCTCCAGTACTCCCTCTAAGGAATCCAAGAAGGGTGGATACTCCGAGCTGCTGTTTGGCCCATAGGCACAAACAACAGTCAGGATCCGTCCCCCCACCCGAAGGCGGAGGGAGGCTACCCTCTCGTCTACCGGGGTAAACTCCAACGTACAGGCACTAAGTCGGGGGGCAAGAAGTATAGCCACCCCGGCCCGGCGCCTCTCACCATTGGCGACTCCAGAGTAGAAGAGAGTCCAACCCCTATCGAGAAGGCTGGTTCCAGAGCCCTTGTTATGTGTCGAGGTGAGACCGACTATATCTAGTCCGAACTTCTCCACCTCGCACACAAGCTCAGGCTCCTTCCCCGCCAGAGAGGTGACATTCCACGTCCCTAACGCTAGTTTCTGTAGCCGGGGATCAGATCGCCAAGGCCCCCGCCCTGGACGACTGCCCGATCCACACTGCACCGGCCTTATATGATCCCTCCTGCGGGTGGTGGGCCTACGGGAGGGCGGGCCCACGTCGTCCTTTCGGGCTCTGCCCGGCCGGGGCCCGTGGGCAAAGCCCCGGCCACCAGGCGCTCGCACTCGAGCCCCAACCCCGGGCCTGGCTCCAAGGTGGGGCCCCGGTAGCGCCAATCCGGGCGACGTGAACTGCCTTTGTTTTTTATTATACATATATGGCTATTGAACCGCTCTTAGTCGGACCCGTCACCTGGGACCTGTTTGCCTTGGGAGACCCTACCAGGGGCATTAAGCCCCCGACAACATAGCTCCCAGGATCATTCGGGTACTCAAACCCCTCCACCACGTTAAGGTGGCGGTTCATGGAGGAGAGCCAAAAGAGCCCCAGCACAAAAACAGCTTCATGGAAGTCACATTTTACAGTTCTACAATTTTAAAAGTGGTATCACCGATTTGGGTGGGAAAAAAACATGCAAAGTGACGCATTAGGAGTAGAATGCCAAAGCACAATCTGAGGCCGACATCGGCGAGACGTATGCGTGCTATCTGGGAACTGGACAGGACTCAATAAGATTAAGGTTTTTGGGAAAATCTGTCATTATCCTTCAGTCATGGTAGTTGGTGTACTGCAGAATCGATTCCCACATGAGTGTGACAAAGTTCAAGGATTTTCTGCAAAACTGGAATCAAAAGGAGACACGAAGATGAAAACGTCACCGTCATAAAAACAATGTTTTACCTAAATAAAGATGTATCGTTGAACAAGATGAAAAACAGTTTTTCTGTTCCTTTTTTTCCTCATGTCTAATTCTCAACTTAAAGTACTTGGAAACATAAGATGCTACATGTCTCTCAAACAAAGGTATCAAATGATTTACTATTTGCATAAATTAGTGTTTAATGTGAGTGATCAATACAACAAAGCTGACCCCAAATTTTCTGAAGCAGTGCAGACAAAAACAGTCTTTTTGCAAAAGGGAAAATGCTAAAATAGGAAACTTTCTAAACTTTAATCCATGTGAATCACACTGCTGTGAGAGCACTTATTTAACTGTTAGCTACATTCTGCCCATCATCTGCTTCAGTGATGAGATCTGGGAAAAATGATAAACATTTAATTACTTCTAAACTTTTGTAAAAGTAACATTGTGATTGAAGCCCAAAGGCAAGCTGCATGATTGTGTAAAGTGGTGATTTTACTTTAACAAAGCTGACTGCTTTTCAATGGTTGTATGCAAAGTATGAATTTAGACTATTATAGAATAATTTTGAGTCTGCAGACAAAATTTTCACATAATGGGTGTGTTAAGAAATGCTAGTTATTAAAGCTCAGTACAATCATTAGCAGCCTGTACTGACTTTTGTGTGGCTCTGTTTGTAGCACAGTCAAGCCAGTAGGTTGAAGGTCGTAAAAAAAGACATCTTAAATAATAAAATAAAAAAATAAAATAAAAAAAGTTTGAAAAAAAAGACATCTTCACTTTTCTATGCTTTTTAATATACTTTATCAGCTTGAAAACACATGTAGAAATTAAGGAAAATGCTGCAACGCCAAACAACAGTAGGCTACTCTACTGTAATACAACACAGAAACAAAATTAAAGCTGCAAGCAGCGATGAACATGTGGAGCACATTGGTGTGTTGCATGTCAGGGTGTGGCAGAAATTTCAAAGTGCTGACTATTTTCAAGGATTATATCACAAACTTTCCTGCAATGTTCTGTACAAATATAATGTCTATGATTTTCTTTTTCTATAGGTGGCGATATGACTATGAATGACGGTTGTGTTAAACCATAACAAATAATAATAAATCTTTGGAAATGTGTGTTTGTGGTCGTGCAGTAGAAAGAAATAACAGTACTTACCCAGATTAGGGAAATCCTCAGTGTACTGAAGTAATAGTTTTTCAGTACACTGTAGAATTCTGACATCATCACTGTAGAGAGATGATGTCAGCATTTTGCAGAAGTTCTACATGATGATGTCATCAGTGCCAGCTGGGAGCAAATACAATTTTCAAGGGGGCGCCATTGAGTCATTTTGCCATTCACACGTCCAATTCCCACAAAATATCACCTATTTGGCCAGTCCTAATATGCGTTCAAATTTTCATGATTTTTTTAACATGTTTAGGCCCTCAAAAATGCGATAATTTGGCCATAAATAAAATAATAATAAAAATGAGGTGCATTACAATAGGGTCCAACGCACTGTTGTGAGCTCAAAGTGACAGAGCCAAATGTCTTTTGGAGTGTCAGAAACTTGCCAAGTTTTGACTGCTGTTGAGTTTATTGCATTAAAATCAATAGATTATCTTCTTTTCTTTTCCTTTATTTTCCGACTGCCACCGTTTCAAGTCAATGAGAAGGATGATGTTTATGGAGTTAAAATCACACCAAAACCTCATAAACACACACTACATGTTTTACTCATGGTAATGGTAATTTCTTAGAAAGTTTACTTAAGTTTAATTTTTGTGTGGATCTGCAAAGCTGAGCATTAGTGGCAAATGTCATGTAAGATCTGCCAAAAGTCACATGACATTGATAGTAAAAAATGATACATTTACAGAAAACTATGACTTTTAGCACAATCTTCCCGCTATCACATGACTTCATTCCCAAAGCCATAACAGTTGAGGACCACCGCTGGAAGTGCTACAAAAATGTCATTTGTTTAAAATACGCTATTGGTATTTTTGTAATTTTATTTCAGGTTTTCAACCCTAATAATGGCACCTTGCTCCCACACCAAAGTAGACATTTGACAAAGAAATCAGCAAAATACAAATTCACATTGAAATAAAGAGCTCCATTAAATCTATTGATTGGTTTAAAAAATAGTTTTTGATCATGTTTATTCAAGTGTGTTCCAAATACAGAGTAGCCAAGACTAGTGCACAACTGACAATATGTCATACTCTATGTTATTAGAATTAGATTTATTTTTTAGAAAGTTTAAGTATATAATATAGTTTTTGATATATAGGTACTAGTTTGATTGATTGGAACTCCGTTCAGCCAATGGACTGTTTTTTTGTTTTTGTTTTTACAGAAATGGCGGTTCAAGGAGCCTCACAATAATTCCAAGATTAGAGAGTTTGTGATGCACTTTTTGCATAATAATGAATATTGTTATTATCAGCATATCTAAACCCATTAACGTGTGGATTAAAGCATGTTAGTGGATTATAATATTACATATATATTATTATTATATACATATACATATGACGGTGTACTGTGTAAATCAATGCAGTTATTGACGACAAATTACCGAAAATCTCAGTTATGTCAGTCGGAATCAATGGATTCGATTCATCCGAGGAACTATTTGAGTCTCCGTGAATCACGTGACTGTCAGGCATTTCAAACTTCCGTTGACGCAACAACTCAAAGCCTCGCCTTCCTCCAGCCAATAGCAGCAGTTAAGGGCGTGTCTTAGGCTACTGTATTATTTTTGGACACCGGTGTACATGAGTCATTCTCTCCAAGCCCTACGAACGTGTTTGAAGACTTTTCTTGTCGTTGAACGCGCGGTCGCACTTATTTGGAACTACGCTTTTTTTTCTCTTATTGTCTGACGGGATTGAGATGTTACATTTTAGGTGTTCGACAGTGGTAAAGGAGTTGTTTCAAGTCACCCTTAAGCGTCCGTTTCCTGGCTGTAGCGAGAAGAGCTGGTTGTTGGCCCGCCGCTGCTGCTTCCGCGCCGCCTCCCAAGATGCCAGGGCTCGGTCTCAGCTGAGGCTGCTCCACGCTGCCGCTCGGCGGCCGGAGCCCTTCGCCGCCTCGCTACGCACTTACTGCGTCAAGACTGAGGACGCTGCCGTGGAGCTGGATGAGCAGATGAAGAAAGGAATTGATGAAGCTACGAGTGACAAGTAGGTTTAAACTAAAGCAGAATTCTGTGTGGTGTGACCTGGTTTCTCCGAGACAGGAATGTACTAGAAGCTTTCATGGTCATGACGCATGCAGTAGTGCACTTGTGTCAAACTCAAGGCCCGGGGGCCAATTAAGGCCCTTTAGAGCAGAGATGGGCAACTTTCATCTCTCACAACAGAGCCACAAAAATATGATTGTCGTATCTGTGGGCCACATTATCATCTTTCATGTCAGCATTTACAATAATGATGACCAATCTATGGGGCGCTGATTGTAAAGTAGTGCATGCTAAAATAAACACCCTTTTTGCAACATTTAGCGACAAACCACGTTTAAAAATCGTATGTAATTATTATTTTTTTAATGTTATTTTGACCAGGTTTACAGCAATACTTGTAAAATTTACGATATATTTTTTGTGTGAATATATAATGTCAATGGTAAATGTTAAATATAAATGTAAAATCTAACTGTTAAATATAAATGCATATTAGCTAAATATTTAGTTTCACCCATGACATTTAGATTTAACATTTACATTTTCCATTCAGATGTACCATTTATATTTAGATCTAATATTTAACATTGAGATTATATTTTTACGAGTAAACAATATTTTTTTTGTGTTTGATTTTTTTTTTTTTAAATCATTGTTTGTTCTCTTTTTTTGTGTCGTTTTGTTGTTGTTGTTTGAGTTTTTAGTCATTTTGTGTATTTATCTGTTATTTGGAAAATTTCTCCTGGCATTTTGAGTATTTTACAAGTCATATGTGTTTTTGTTATTTCTTGTGTCTTTGCATTTTGGCTTTAAAAGCAATATGTTGAAAGAACTCTACATTTTTCAAAAAAATCCTGCAATTTAACTCAAATTATTCCACAAATGTTCCCCAAATTAAAGAAAAATTGATCACAAAATCAATTAATTTCAGGTGAAGATCCTGAGAGGACTATTTCACTTATTTCTTGGATATTGTCGGTGCCTTACATACTTTACTTATGTCATTTAAAGGTGGAATTGCAAAGTAGGACATATTATTGTGGAAATTTCTTGTTTTCCCGCCTATAATCTGTGACGCACTTGAGTTGAGATCAAACTGGTTGGTATTTGACCCCTGAACTAAAATAAGTTTGACATCCCTGCAGTAGTGAGTAGTGACCATAAGTTGATTTCAATATTTGTCAGATTTTCAGACATTGCGTTAGGGATCATCATCAAATTACAGACACAGTATGCAACACAATGAAAAATCAGTCAGCATAGGAGTCATAAATTGCATAGGTGTTTATGGATTTATCTTTAGTTATACAGGCAATTTGTTTTAGTTATTTAGACCGTTTTTGTTATTGGTTATTGGTTATTCAGAACCTTTTCATGTATTCTTAGTAATAGTGTGCATTCAACTCTTTCTTACCAGTGACACCATTATAATGTAATATTCTAGTAAACAAAATTTTGGTTCCTTCAACAAACGGTGACAAAATTTCTGTGAAGACGTACCTGCACAGTTTAGAGAAAAAGCAGAAAGAAAAAAAAAATAATGCGATATATCACCATATCGAGATATTGTCACACTCCTAGTATACAGTACAATGTGTCATGCAGTATAAATAGAGGAAAAAAGAAAGATTTGAACCACAATTCATTCACAAAGTGCGTGTGTGTGGTGTTCTTCTTTGGTGTCATTAAAAAAAAAAGTTGAATCCCAGGCTTGATGCATTTCACTAAAACTTCCATTTAAAATCATACAACAATGATAAATCATCCATCCATCCATTTTCATACCCGCTTATTCCCGTTTAACAGGGTCGCGGGGGTCTGCCGGTGCCAATCTCCGGCTCTCATAGGGCGCTGGGCGGGGGTACACCCTGGACAGGGCGCCAGTCCATCACAGGGCAACACAGACACAGACAACCATTCACTCTCTCATTCACTCCTATGGGCAATTTAGAGACTCCAATCAACCTTACGGTCATGTTTTTGGATTGTGGGAGGAAGCCCACGCAGCACGGGGAGAACATGCAAACTCCACACAGAAAGGACCCAAGTCCACCCCAGGGCTTGAACCCAGGACCTTCTTGCTGTGAGGCGGAAGTGCTAACCACTAACCCACTGTGCGCCCAATGATAAATCAAACAATGCATTAAAAGTTTTTTTAAAAAAAAGAATATTGTCGTCTTAGGATGACACTGTACGTGTAGCGGAAGCATTTCGCAACATACAGGTGTACAGTATATGCATGTTATCTCTTGCAACAGTTATTATGTTGCATAGTTGTGGCTATCAAGAGCCTTATCTCAGTATCTTAGCTGTTCCCCTAGCACTGCATACTTCTGGACTGAGACTTCAGATTCTGTTCCTGGAATCTCTCTCAGTTTGGGGGTCACTGCTTCTAGTGGGGAGTGGACCACATGTGCTTTGACCTTCCGAAGCTGCTCCAGTTCTTCTTTGAGCCCTTGGTTGGTACTTAATCACTTTCTCGTGTTTCTTCATCCTGATGTTGCAGTCACTTAACGCCACATCTATGTGTATGCGCTGCTGTAACCCATGGTGGTCTTCTGTGGACATGTGCTTCTTTTCAGTGTATTGTGACTTTTTGTGTTAATGAGTAGTGTATTCTTACTCTTTTTCAGTTTGCTAGACTGTTGCCTGCGTGCCTGTACACTATTCCAGTCATTTGGTTGTGCCTCTCCATGTAAGCGGATCCTTGCCTGTATTTTACACCCTGCCACAATGTGCTGGAACATCTCAGAGGCATCTTTGCGCTGCCTGCACTATGGGTCTGATCTGCTGTGGTAGACCCTCCTTCTACTGAAGGAATGCAGACAATAACAGTTATTTATTAAAAGAGACAACAAGGCTGATAGAGAACATTCTTGACATGTGAATCACGCAGCTGTGAGAGTACTCATCGGCATTCTGCTCATGATCTGCTTCAGTGTATTGATGAGCGCTGGGAAAAAAAGTAATAAATAGAGAATGCACAAATTTAAAGTGACATGTGCAACAATACTTTTCTCTCCCATTCAAATCAATGACCCCGCGACCTGTGACGTAAAGCAAATTGGTGCATATGCCATATGTATATTGCAATTACAAAGATATCTTTCCCATTACACTTCTGATGACCTCTCACAGCAGACTGGTGTTAGGTTTATGATTTGTGGCTTTCTTATTAGAAGGGTCTAATTTCTCAACGAATTAAGTTGGTTTAAAATCCAAGTTTTTGGATTGTTGTTTGACAGATTCAAGGTGATGGATTTAATTTGTGCTGATATGTCTGACTTTATTCTATAAGTTACATTTTTAATATTTGCCTAACCTAGAATAAAGGAGAACATGGTAGGGGCAGTCATTGAGCATTAGTACTATAGAACAAGAAACTCTGCTTTAAAACGCTCAGTCGTGAGATTTAGGATTTGAGTCGACATGTTTTCTGGTTGAATTGCAATTCCACTCAAAAGCCACACATCTTTAGTTTCACTGCCTGGTATATTAGTTATGAAATCTCACCAGAAGAATCAGACAAAATTTATCTGCTAAACTGGTTGAGGCCTTTTTGAGGGAGCTGAACTCTGTGAATATGCAGTACAAACAGAAGTTTACTCCCACATTCAGATTGGACCCGGTGTTACATTCCAGCTTCTGCATATGCCCCAAGGCTTTTTGCCCATCACACCATTGAACTGAGATTGTAGCTACTGTTGAACAAACACTTTGTGGCTAATAGGACATATCGATTTGAAAATTGCAATAGCATTTTAGCTCAGTCCCCAAGTTCAGAGGTTCCATACAACACCATTCATGGAACAATCCTGTCATTATTAGAAATGTCTTTCCTGTGACTCATATGTTATGAGTCGGAACGGCTTGAGCACATGATGGGGTTATTGTAGTTGTCGCATTACTTATGATGACTCACAACTTTAACCTCTGAACAGAATGTGTTTATATTCTACAGGAAGTTGTATTAAAAACAAATTCAACTCAAAAGTGAGAATGAGTGCTATAAGAAAATACACTCTAGAATTATTATTTTTGAATGATAATTAGTGTCTTATTTCAGGTTGCTGTGATTTGGTTCAGTTCAAGAATTGGTGAACTTTTTTTTTTGCTGTGTCAAACACTGGCTTATGTGTACACCAGTTGTAGCAGTACCAGAGTAGGGTCATGTTTAGTGTTGTTTACAAAAGCAACAAAAGAGTGAATAAATAGCATTGATTTTTGAAAATATGAGATGTCAATGGTAGGGATGTAACGATTCACTCAACTCCCGATACGATTCGATTCACGATACTGGGTTCACGATACGATTCTCTCACGATTTATTTTACAAAAT
This sequence comes from Gouania willdenowi, assembly GCF_900634775.1. NCBI lineage: Eukaryota > Metazoa > Chordata > Actinopteri > Blenniiformes > Gobiesocidae > Gouania > Gouania willdenowi. The sequence continues at coordinate 29,582,892 of NC_041064.1, read as the reverse complement.
GGGACTGTAGACAATTTTTTTTTTTTTTGGGAAAAAAACTAGAAAATACTGTACTATTTTCCTTTTATTTTTCATTGTCAAAAGAATTACTTGATAAACTATTCAAAACAATGCAATTTAACTAAAAATAAATCTTGAATGAAATAAATAAAGGAATAATACAAATGAAAATGAAGCCTATTAATTTAAATTCTGGTTCGATAATAAATAATGCAAAACTGCATAATGGTTATTTTTTTTTTTGCAACTGAAAATGATATTTGGGCCTTAACAATTGGACTTTAAAAAAAAAAAAAAAAAAACCGTGATTGCACTGATTTACGTCATATTTGTTTGGACCAGCAGAGGGTGCTGGTAACACAGTGGTCGGTTGGCATGCAGATATCTTGCAGTGAAGAAGAGAAGCTATGCTAGCAGACAGAGTTAATAGAAAAACGGGACTTTTACAGATATTCAAGTAATATTACAGATTTTCTTTCGGTGCTAAAGGGGTAATGAATCATTTATTAACATATTAAAGAGTAGAAGGTGGCCAGAAAGAAAGTATTAGCAGACTCTGCCCGCCACCTACACTTGTGGAGGCGGCGGGCGGAGTCTGCTGGTTAAAAAAAGTCCTGCGATTCAATTTTCAGAAAATCGATATCAACCGTGATACCTATGAATCGATTTTTAACTGCCTTACGATTAATCGTTACATCCCTAGTCAATGGTATATGTATATGTTTCCTAAAGTTATGTATTACAGATAAAGGATGATTTAATCCCATCTCCATTTGTTCTAAGAACCCCAACAACACAGAACTTTTTCAACGTTGGCCCTCTGAATGAGGCTAAAGGGATGTATATAGCTAACAAAGCCATTATAAAGTGATTTTTTTCGTCTTACCGCCCCTTTAACCTTTATTTGATTTGCACTGGTGCTGTAGGAGGGTACAAGGGTTAAAAAAATATATCTGCTATTGTCATGGGTGGGTTCTTATCTTCTTTGTGGTCTTTTTTACGTTAAAGATAGAAATAATGGATGGCCCCAACTGTGGCTCTCACAAAGTTTTGAACCTCCAACAAGTAACTTGCATGTGCTTATGGCAGCAATGGCCATGTAAGCACGGCTTGAAGATAAAAAGCATGAAAATTGGACATCTGCAAATATGAAATAAAAGTTATTTTTGGGTTTTTTTCCTCCTGCTTGCCTCTGGATTTATAGCAAGCAGTTTAGAAATGTAACTTAGATGGAACCTATTGTTTTATCCTGGAAGTCTCAATGAGTACACAAATGAGTGAATAAATAAGGTTTCACCCATAGACCAGATTCAAAGATTTCTATCAAAGAGGCAGTGCTGTGATGGACATTCTTGTGCCATCTGGAATGAGAATATCTCGATGTCAGTGATCCTCAACAGATTTAACAAATAACTGATTAGCAAAACACAAAATGCTTTCTTGTCACAATGTTAGGGGGCGACCGTGGCTCAGGTGGTAGTGGGTCGTCTTCTGATCGAGAGGTTGGGGGTTTGATGCCAGTACCTGACTATGTGTCGAAGTGTCCTTGGGCAAGACACTGAACCCTAAGTTGCTCCCAGTGGTCGACTAGCACCTTGCATGGCAGTCCTGTCCCACTGGTGTGTGAATGTGAGAGTGACTGGGTGAATGAGCTGATATGTAAAGCGCTTTGAGACTGCTTCAGTGTGGTGATAAAGCGCTATAAAAAATCAAGTCCATTTACCTTTAGTTGATTTTATAATTTTCCTCAAAGTTGTTAGAAAAAAAGGAAATCAAAAGCAGAAAGATTTTAACAAATTTATTAAAAACAACATTGTAAATGATGCCTGTGGATAGTGAAGGCTGATGCAGGTTGTCTGAGCCAACGGATAATTAGCTCATGCTGAAATGGCTGAAGTGAGTTCAATTACAGAAGGTAAAGGCGGAAAGAATTAAGAAGCTAAAGACAGATAAATGTTGTAAGATGCACAATGAAAAAGGAGTGTAAGCTTTAACCTACTTTAATGAACAGAGTTACAAGTTAAGTCACTGATGGCACTTATCTGCTATAAATACCTTTTGAGTCTGGTGTTATTTCAAGTTTTAGCAGATTATCAGTTTCTTTTAAATTAATTGAAAGATTTCTACACTTAAGGTTTTATCAAGCCAAGATGTAAAAGTTGAACACATTCCGATTTGAGAAACAGAAAGCAGAGCAGCATAAAGAATTTCCTTGTCTCCAGGAAGCACTGAAAGTGTTCTGCTTACCCCAATGATCAGTCATCCAAACAGCACATGGCCTGAGCCATCTGGTACTGACGACTTTTAAATGCACACGTGCAAACAGCAGTTAAGAAAGACTATTGTTATATCTGATCGGTCTGTGCTTTTAAACCTGTTTGAGCTATTGTGTATTTTTGTTTTCACATTGCTTCACTAACTGCAGCAATGGTATGGAATATTTCGCATTGCAGCAACAGGACTTGGTGAAATGGACACTTGGAAAGATTAATTCAGCCTTCAATGAAGTTGGGGGCAGTATCTGACAGCAACTTATCACTGAGGCCTCAACTTTTAGGTTTATATCTTATAATCCATGTCTAACATACACTATTTTGGGAAGATATTTCACATCTATAGGTAAAGTGGTGACCAGAAATGTATGTTGAATGCATATTTTTGACCAATACAATTACTTAGGCAAGTACTGTATTTTCCACTGTATAGGTTGCTGGTTTTTGAGGATGAGGTCAGTATGGTTGAGTGTTCTATGTGTGGTTTTTTTCAAGTCTGCACACATAGTTTGTTGTGTTGATCTAAACACTGAATACTCAACTAATATGATATTTATGTATTAGGCAAGTTATTATTGATAAAAATCACAAAAAAACAAATACAAACATTGCCAACAACCTTTAAAGGGGCAGTAATTTGAAAAATTAACTTTATAATGGTTTTGCTACAGTGATATACATCCCTTTAGCCTCATTCAGAGGATCAAAGTTGAAAAAGTTCTGTGTTGTTGGGGTTCTTTGAACAAATGTTTTTCCACGTTTTGTAAAAAGTCAGCTCCAAATGAGAGAGTTAAATTTTTCTTGCCACATGATGTCACCTAGCGGAAACTCCTCTTCCTGACAATTCTGGCTCCTCCTACCCTATAAGAATGTAAGCTCCTCCCTCTCAAACTACCTTTGTCATGCAGTATATGTGAAGCTACATATACGCAATGTGTTTACTGCATTTAACCCCTCCCTGAGGAGCAGTGGGCAGCCACAGAGTAGCGCCATGGGAGCAGTTACAATCAGTTCCATTTTTAGTACCCATTATATCATATCTCTTTTGAGATGATCTTACCTGTTTGTGACCCAATGCGACACAGCGGTTGGACAAAACAGTGGACTATCACCTTGAATGGACTAGTACTGTAATTGGTGGAGCAGCTCTGGTGAGTGTTTGAAACAGCTAACTTGGCTGTTTCTGCTGCAGATGTGATAAACACATCCTGAAGCAGCTTTTGTCGGACTCAGTCACAATAACCGGTTAAATAGCCATGTGTTTTATCGTAATGTGCAGTTTTTTTTGCTGAAAACAATAACAAGAGTGTGTGCATAGCAAAAGAAAATCGCTGTGGTAATAAATATGTTGTGTGGAGTCAACGTCTACAGACACGCCCACTCATGCATATGCAGGACGGCCCCAAAACAGCCCATTTTTAGAAGCCTCATTAAAGTGACTTTTCAGAGGGCTAAAACTCTGGAAAACAGGCGAGTTTGGGAGAATAAACCTCAAATACTATGTTTTTGGGCTTCTTAGAACAGATGGCGATGAGTGAAAAATAGCATAATACTGGACCTTTACGTCATGTGTTGATGGTTAATATGCTTTTCTGATAACACACTGATAAACAAGAAGAACAGGCAAACTGTAAACAATGAACTGGTGGACTGCATTTGTCCCAGTGTCTCCTCAGTAAATAAATACATTAGTTGGAACATTTTCAAAATAATTTAATGAAGACATTACGTTGTGTCTTTCTGAGCCTGATAAATCCTGCGGCATGGCAGCATGAAGTGAAGTGGGACGCTGTGTAGTCATCTGATAATAATGGTGGATGTGGGACATAATAATTATTATGTGACTTTTGGAGATATTCATAGATATAGTTCATTTTTAAATTCATAACTAGTGCAGCGTTCATAAACAGTGTTTCACGCTGAGTAGCCACACTGTGCTGAGTGTGCTGTTTTAAGCATGTTTTACTTGAACATGGCCTATACTTTACTTATATAACCGATGTTGATTAATTCTGTGATATTCTGTGATATGCCAAAATTAGCCCGATGATTAATTGGTCAGACTCTATTAAACGTGTGTGTGGCATGTTGAAGAAAGGCGTTTTGTTTCTGTGCAGACACACCTGCAAACCAGTTTGCTGGTTGCTCTGTGACTTTGCAGTGCACCCACTGATTGTTTGGTTTGTCAGGGCCTTTGTAAAGACCGATGCCTTTTCAAAGCACTCGCTTTTGGTTATACATGCCTCACAAGGCAGCAATTCAGTGAATATTTAAGGACTGTTACCTTGTCTGTAGGTGGAATGTTTGCTCTGTGAGGAGAACAGGACATGCAACAGATGGATGATGGCAGGAAGAAGAAGGCATTGTTGTGGTTTGACTCACCTACAATGTCAATCAAAGCTGTGGATTTATGAATTGTGCAAAGTCTCAGTGTAGTGCATGTAAAACTGCAATGGAAAAAAAGAAAACATTTTGAATTTCCTTTTTTGTTTGCTTAAGAGGACGGGAAAATATTTTGCTAATATTACTACTGTGTTCATTAGTTTTCTTAATAGTAACATCAGTTTAGGCCCAAAGGCATATGCATATCTGTCATTTCTGTTGTTGTAGAACAAGTTTCTACAGGTGGCTGTGAACGTCAATTTGACTTGTGTGATCTAAAATATAAGAGTTGATTTAAAGCTGATATCCGGAGTTTCTGAGAAACCTATATTTATGTATGATTCTTTTGAAATGCAAAAAAAAATACCTAACTAGTTTTTTACTATGGTCTACTGTCGGTGGTCATTCATATACATTCATGTATATAAGTCCCTCCTTCGTCCTATAGACCCCTATACAAATGGAAACGTTCGCCGAGTGTCAATCAAAGTGAATGTGGAACTGTGCACAGAAACAAGACTGCGCGTCACAACAGCAAACAGATAAATATTATTTTGGCTCTTACCTGACCCATAGACCTATATCAATGCGACCTTTTTATGTTCCGCAATGCGCATGCAGAAAAATAGAGGCGTGGCTTCTGGTAGATTGGCAGAGGCAGTGGGAGGAAGTGAGGCTGTTTAGGGCGGGACATCGAGACGTTTCTCAGAAACTGTGGATAGCAGATTAAAAAATCCAAAAGAGTTTTTTTTTTTATTTACAACAAATAAGTAAGCAAACATTCACATTATCTATCCATATTTTAAAAAGAAGATATTCCTCAAATACAACTCTACAAATTATTCATTGCACTCAAAAAACTGTTTAGCTATGCTCAAATCTCACGCTACGCTGATTGTTTTCCTGTCGCTAAATGGGAGGTGTGTGCATTATTATCAAAGCCCCACTTATTACAACAGAATCATTCACAAAAATAATACAAATTATTCTAATGAGCAGTAATTCTGAATAGATGTAACATTGTAATTTTAGGTAATATCCAAACCAATATTCAGCTCAGTTATCACTACCATCAGTGTGTAACAGCTAGATTGTTGGTTGTGTACCAAGCTTGTTTCCAAGGTGTTCTCCCACGACTATGCTGCTGCATCACACTGAATGTGTGAACACGCCATGATGTTGGCTTTGTTAATCCAAGAGCCACTGAGTGCTGAGTAAGAGCACAAAGGAATGTCTGGCATGTATTCCTGCTGTAGCAGTGGCACTATCCCAGACACAACTACTGACCTGAAGCTCCATCACACACACACACACACACACACACAGAGAGAACCTGAGCGTCTGATCTGCTCTGATTCCACAGCTCTCACCATAATCAGAATGTGTCATCTTTAGTGATCTTCATGTTGTGTTTTTTTTTTATTCCTGATTACGTCACAGTTAGTATATTGCCTTTGATTAAATTGTGGCAAACATGAACACAGACTAATTGACTAATTTCCATGTGACTAATACTTCCGCTTGGATTGCTGAACCTAAACTGATAAGAGCACATCAACACCTCATATAGATACATTTTGTGTTTACAAAGGCAATGCAAGTGCAACAAACTAAACTCTAGTTCATACCAAAGGGCACATTTAAAAAATTTTTTTTTTAACAATCACATTTACATAAATCCTTTTTACAGAAAATTTAATCTTGTCGCAAATATTGACAGAAACCTCAGATAGTAACAAGGCGATATTGACCAAAACTTACAATGGCGATATACAATATTAATCTTGATATTTTTAACTCGATAAAGTCAAACCAGAAAGACAATTCTGGGTTAAATTTGCTGATGCCAATTGCTACACCGGCACAATTATTAACAAACAGCTGCACAATATGTGTCACTTTAATTTTTTTCTCCACTAAGGGACAGCACATGTGAGTGAGTTCTGTAGTGTGGCTTGATTAGATGAAGATCTGGGTTAGATTGCGTTCAGTAATCTAACTGTGCTGTTGTTTTGAGAAGTAGAGAAAGAAGTAACTTCTAAAACAAGTAATTTAACACAAAATAAGCTATAAAATATGTATCTCAGAAATATGGAAAAATTGTAAAGGACACTGTTTGGCTGTACTCTATGAATAATATTAAATATTTTTATGATGTGTTTTGTAAGGTGTGATTGTATACATAAAAACAAGTTCAAAAATATAGATATATCTGGATATAGGCATTATTGTCTTTTTCTATATCGCCAAAATAGAAAACTCAATATATCTTGAATCTCGATATATTGCCCAGCCCTAGCAATAAGCTTTAGCTGATTCATGTTTACTGTATAACCAGGCAAAATTTGTAACTACTTTTTTGACTTCTTAAAGTGCTGTTTTTCACTCATGTCATCCTTTTATCACCTTGCAACTCAGGCGCAGAAATGCAGGGATTCTTCCGAGTTTGGAAGATTTGCTCTTTTATGCAGTTGCAGAAGGTCAAGAGACGATTCCTGCACACAAGTTTCTTACAGTAAGTCCTTTACATTTAGTTAAGCTGATAGATATGGTAGCATTACACTAACAACTTGCACCAATCAGCACCAAGTGAAATGCACCCAGAGGAAGTGTAATTAAACCACTTTAATACCAATGTCGTGTCTACATTATTTCTGATTCAATTTGAATTTTCCCTTCATATTCAAAAGCACCTAAATGTAATTGTATGATGTATGTTGGAGTTGATATGACCTGGGAAAGAAAGGCCCAAGCTGATTCCCAAGCACAGTTATAACATAAGATCGATGAATACATTAGTATATCATCCACTAAGTCTATCAGCATGAACCATTCGTATACCAGGCCCTTACTTTTCCCTCTATGCATTTAAGCTTCTTCACTAGCCTTGGTGTCATTATGCAATCTAACATGTTTTGTCTATTCTTGGATTATTTCAGGCTCTCAAAGCTACTGGTCTTTGCACTGGAGATCCCAGACTAAAAGAATGCATGGATACCCTGAAAGAAACGTTGAAGAACACCTCAGACGGTGTCACACTGGACAGGCACCTGTTCAAAAAGTAAGGGTAGATGATTGGTTTTACTCTTTCTAAACAACTTTGCCCACTCTTTTTTACTTTGTTGTAGCATAATTATTATGTTGTGGTCTAAATTTTCAATTTTATTAATACTAAATATGATCAGTAATTGAGACCTCTGACTTGCTCGTTGCAATTTTACAATATATCCAGTGGTCCTACATTCTGCAGGACAAATGAGAAGGGTTATGGGTTCATTATTTTTATAGTGTCTTAAAGATCTGTTTGTTAGGAGCAGTTTGTTTACCCAGTTTGATTATTTCAATAAATAACCCATTGCTTCCATCAGCAACCAGCAGGTTTATAAGGGGAAATACTAAACACATCAGAGTTCTTTCTTTTTTTCAAACTACACTGAGTCTGAGAACTTTTAAGTTCAGGAAGTTAAGTATTTATTTTTATTTCCACTTGTGTTTATTAGGGTAAATGTAATCTATTAGACAGCGGCATAAACCTTGCCTAGTATAAATACAATTACCTGTACTTTCAAATTGCACTTTCCAAAATCTGTTTTTTTTGAAGCTATCAAAAGCCATTGCAGCATAAGTTTCTATTTGCAACTCAAAGAGTTACTTTGGGATACTTTTTTATCTTTAGAGAAAATGTTTATTGATATTTTAATAATATGTGGCTTTGGTGGACATTTACGATAGCATTTTATAAAATAGAAAAAAAATGCAAAAAATGAAAATGATCAACAGCATAAAATATTATTTTACCCCTGTGGTCAATATGTGCCAATAGTTACACTGGCACATATTGACCATTATAGCCAACCTTGGATGATTGGCTGTAAGAAAGCACACAGTAAATATTTTATAAATGAACTGAACATGCATGTATGATAAATGGAGGGATTTGTGTATGAATTAGATGAAGTGGTACAGTGCCTCCAGAAGCTTTAAATAATGCCACCAACACCTCATTTCTGTCTGCAGTGTATGAAAATACTCATCCATCATTTAATTTTGAGCTCGTGCTACATTGCTATCAGTGGCTGATCAATATGTCATGATGAAAACAATTCATCAAACGCGTATATCAGCACTCACTGAAGTTTGTCAGACTTTACAGTTTTGAACTTGGTTGGCAAACTTCTCCCCGTGTTGCATGCAGTTTGGATACCTTAGCATGCTGTTTGTGGTCTATTCATCAGGTGTGTCCAGAGCAACATTGTCCTGCTCACTCAGGCCTTCCGCAAGAAGTTCGTCATCCCTGATTTCCAGTCCTTCTCCTCCCATATTGATGAGCTGTATGAGAGTGCCAAAAATCTCACAGAGGGACAGGTGTGTCCTGGGATTAAGTCCTCTTCTTTTTCTACCAAAAGTGATTTTTACAGTGGTCTTTCAGTCTGCATTCTGGTGGGATCAGCAGTGTTAATCAGTGTCTGATTGATATCCTCAATGGAAGCCCGCAGCACTTCATGCCTTGAATGTAATCCACATGTGTAAGCAAACCCTCATTATTGCTATCAGGGGAAAAGTCCACCCTTGAACTTGTTAAAAGTCTCGCTGTGGTGTTTCTCACTATAACGTGTGAGCTGCTCTTTTCACAAGTTCATGTCAGATTCTCTTATGTATAACCTTTCTATCTATGGAGTCACTTGGAGCAATAATATAGTGCAAACAGATTTCTTAGAAACAACTTTGTTAAGAAATGAATCAAATCCACATTTGGTTTTACTATCAGCTCCAGTTTTTACTAAAACATAGGGGATTTTAAGCAGATATATAATCAATCAGTGACTCCTAAAAAGAGCTAATAATCATCAATGTTCACATGTGCCTTTAAAGTAAGCATACACGCTGGTGACACTAAGCATAGCGACATAGTGTAGTAATGTCAGAGGTGAAGATTAGCAGAGATTGAGCAGCATTACAAAGCATTACAATTCATTTTAAATGAAAAATGATGAGCACAGATGAGGGTTTGGCTGTCACTGTGACCATTGTGTGCTGTCAGGGGTGTGTGGCTCCCCAATGAAGCCTGACTCCCAGCAGACGTCAGCAGCGTAAAGTGAACTGCTGATGAACTCCTAAGTTGTCGCACTCTTACGCCTCACCTTGTCTCACTTTCAGGTTGCAGACTACATTCCTCAGCTTGCCAAGTTCAGCTCCGACCTGTGGGGGGTCTCACTGTGCACTGTTGACGGACAGAGGTGCGTTTAAGTTAAATGTTTCATTAAAGATATAAAGGGACACTTATTGTTATGTTATTTGTAAAATACTAGTGATGCACCGAAATTCCAGCCATCGACAATCTATTGCTTAAATGGCCAAAAATGCACTTTTGGGTACATTTTCGGCCGAAAATTCATACTTAACTCACCAAAACTACTGAAATAGGATGTTTTAAAGACGCAAGTCAACAGTCAACGTGCGCACTTGTCTGGAAACGGGCCAACTTGTCCGCGGATTCACAGAGCAGCAGTATTTCAATACATCTGAGCACTAAAACACTTTCTGAGTGAAGTTTGAGATAGGACACGTAAGTGTGTTTTATGTTTTTGTGTCATGTCGACACTGTAGTTAATGTGTAGCCCTCCGTTAACACGGATCCCTACACCGTGACACGTGGCTGTGCATCAGCAATAATCTGGTTTCAGTCTGTCAGCGTACATTTCATCTTCTGATCTTCATCACGACTGTACTTACGTTATAAAGATCATTACTTGGGTGCGATTAAACCAGCAAAAACAATAAATGATGCACGCCGCAATGATAGCACACAGCGCTCTGTGTGTGTCGTCTCCAAGAACATGCTTGGATAATAAATAAAGCAGTGAACATGATCTTCATCAAGAACTTAAATGCACTTTGTGTTGTAATGAGAGAACATATTTAATAATTTGACTCTTCCAGCAGCCCATTCAGTTATAGGCCTGTACAATATTATTTAATGTATGAGTGGGTTCAAGTTCAACATTTTATTTTATTTTATATTGCGCGTTGTTGGAATATAATTGCTAATTACATTTTTTCATATTTTTAATTGATTTGATTTTAAAATCATTAATATTAATTTATACAATTGCATTGGTTGAATTTTAGTGAAGTTATTACACATTTAGAGCCATAAATAAAATGAGACAAATAATTTGCAGAATCATTTTTGGTTTTCTGCCATGGTTTTTGCAGTTTTTGGTTTTCGGTTTTGGCCAAGAATTTTTCATTTCGGTGCATCCCTATGAATTAGACTTTGTCTTAAAGCACAGTGGTATTTTTAGCTGAGAAACGTGTGTTATCTGGTGCCTCATGCTGGTTAAATAGTTACCGAATGGCATCCAGGGCCTCACTGTGGGCTGATGGGAGGTCGATTACACTACGACCAGTTTTACTGTTAAAATTTAACATCTAGAAGTTTTCACACTGTCTAAAATCACACATTTTAAAATTTCCAACTATGTATCGTCAACGACTAATTAAGTCTTAGAATAATATGTGAACAGGATTGCTGTGTTATTTAGACATTGGTTTCATGCCCTAAAGCACAGTTTACCTGGTTTTAGTTGAATGATGTCAACATGTGTTTTGACCAGCCTCCTTTATGATAGGTGATTGTGAAATTATATCTATGTATGATTGTGGAGCACAAGTAGTCATAAAGATAACATAGCTCTGTTGTTACACTGTTAATCTATCATCTCCACTTTACAGTTTCCTGTGATAGTTTTTTTTGTTTAACCAGTAGTCATGGAAAAGTTTCCACTCTTCCTTCAGTGTCCATTCCTGCTCCTGTCTGTTATGTTGGTGTTTGTGTATCTCATGCTTTAAAGCAGTTATCTTGCCTGCTCAGATTACATGCTATCTTTTGTCTTCCACAGGCATTCGGTGGGCGACACAAAGGAACCCTTCTGTTTGCAGTCCTGCGTCAAACCTCTCAAGTACGCTGTTGCTGTTCATGACCACGGCACAGAGCACGTGCACAGTTTTATTGGGAAGGAGCCGAGCGGCCTACGCTTTAATAAGCTCTTTCTTGATGAAGATGGTGAGCTTCCCCCTAGGCTGAGCCATCTAAAATTTCACATCACAGGCTTCACAAACAACCTGCACAGAGCAGTCCATCCATCAGTGACATTAACTAACACTTTGGCAAATTTTGCTTTAAATTAAAAATGTTTTGTTTTTTCCTTTTTACGGATAATTTAAGGATCATTGCGTAATGTAGGCTACAAAAATGTCATACTAATAATTAGGGCTGGGTAACATGGACCAAAATTCACATCTCAATATTTTCTCTCAAAATAGCCATATATAATTTAAATCTTGATATTTTTTAACTCAATAATGTTTTAACAGAAAAACAATTCAGGGTTAAATCTGATGATGAAAAAATGCACATTTATTAACAAACAGCTGCACAATATGTGCAGCTTTTTACTTTTACACCTATAAGGGACAGCACGTGTGCGTGAGTTCTGTGGTGTGGCTTGTTTAGATGAAGGTCTGTGATAGGATGCACTCAGAAATCCACTTAACTGTGCTTTTAATGCTGTTTTGAGAAGTAGTGAAAGCAGCGACTCCTAAAACTACCATAATTTCCGGGCTATAAAGCTCACTGTTTTATTGGCTAAATTACAATAATTTAGCAATTTTCTAAGAAAAAGCCACACAAATGCCGCAGCCTAACATAGGCCCCACCCTATTGGCTGATAAGAGTGCCCTTCAGACACCGCAGCCAATCACAAAAGGAGCAGGTAGGCTGGCTGCTGTACTTAAGTTAGGTTTCACGGAAATTTCCGTGTTTCAACTGATGTTTCCTTTACTACATGAAGTCTCCTCCTCACTGCCTCACGTCTACTTATCATTACATTTACAGTTTTTTATGGTCACTTTTTGGAACCAGACTGATACACCGCTTTGTGCACTCTTCTTACCATGAACTACCAATCACAGCGAGTCAGACTCTGAGTTAGAATACGGATGCGATTGCTTCTGAACAAATCCAATCTGGTGATTTGGCAACTTCATGCTGTTATGTTGCTATTACAAACTGGCTGACTTTTACTGTAGAAGGAACGGAGATCAGAACAGCCTGTATACATGTGTTGGTGTTGATTGTCCACACATGGAATGCATGATTTTCTCAGAAGAAGAAATAGAAGAAAGAAAGGAAAAACCAGCAGGATAACAAGCTTATGCTGCCCAGTCCTAAACAATGAAGTCTGTCTTTTGTTGTTCTTCTCAATTTTAGTGAATCTACATCTACATTTTTTGAGTTGTGCTGAACTTACAGGACTTCCCTGAATTCATAAAAAGACACTGCAAATTGTATTTATTAAGTTATCACATAAGTAACTAGCATTTATTTCAAAAGGGATAAAAAATATTATAGTAGTACATTCTTTGCTCTCCTTAAACAGCTGTTTGTATTCATCACAACACACACACACAACATCAGATGTATGTGTGTCAGTAATATCTTTAGTCAGTGTGTGCTTGACTCTTGCTGTTTGGTCTGTCTATATACAGAGCTATTAAAGTCGGCGAGTGCACTTTGTTCCCCTGCAGCAAACTAACAGGTTTTGTTTTTTTTTTTTACAGATAAGCCACACAACCCCATGGTGAATGCTGGAGCTATTGTGTGCTCTTCACTGATAAAGGTAAAGTCAGTCACACTTTCTTTTACCCTCCTAAATGTCACTTGGTTTCACTGTGGCTACGGGATACAGTGTAGGTTAACATACACGTTAACTGTAGATAAGCCTGGATTGTTGACGGGGCCACAAATAACTTCTTTTTGTTTGCACTTAAAACAAAGCAATGGTTTTAGTGATGAAGCATGATTGATTTATTTTCCTTCTCACACATGGTATAAGGTAGCCTTTTGTTGTTCAGTTTGTATACTTGTTTTCTTCAGACTTTTGTGACTCGGCTTAACATTTCTGCGTCACTGTCTCAGTACGCAGCCTTGTGTGTTGTTGTGGTGATTAGAAAGAGTGGTCATCACTTTTGAGAGAGACACACACACACACACACACACACACACACACACACAAACCATCACACACTCGGTCCTAGGGGTGTAACCATTCGTTTTACCAATGATTCGATTTGAATCACGATTTGCTGTTGCCGATTCAATTCAAGGACAATATTGGTTATTTTGTAACATTTTGATCCGAATCGATTCACTAACTTTTAATCCAAAATAATAATTCAACCAGTGTGACTGAAATAAATACCTGAATACTGTATAGTACAGGTGAGTTTTCATAGATTCCTGTTGTTTCTTGTTAGGGAATTGTCTATAAAATAATTATGGACATAAATAAACAAATAAACAACATTTAATGGCAAATGTATTCACATTTAATTTGAAGAAAGTCCAACCAACACTTCAGTTTAAATTAACAGGATGTTAACCCTTATCAGCCTGACTCCTCTGCTTTTTTTTTACACATAAAAATAATACAATATTAATATAAAAAATTGAGTGCAACCAAAATCTGTTGAGGTTCAATGAGCAGTGCTTCTGCAGAGCTAATGCTCATAAGCTAACGCTACCACCGCTGCTGCTACAGTGAACGCTGCCAGAAGGGTCTGGTGGTCTGGTGGTCTCACAGAGTGAGCAACTCCGTCTGTGTTTAAAACTCAAAATGTTTCCACACATTGGACCCCAAAGGTAGATTGAGGACAGTGGGTCTCGTTTTTCGGCTTCTCTGTCTTACTGTCTTTGTTACAGATAGTAACGTATTTAATATTAAAAGCGCTTTTAAATCTAATGCGTTATTTCCTTATATCGATACAATTGATTGAGTACCTTTCAAAACAATTTTAGATCGATTGATGTCATCTGGAAGGCCAAGCAGAGCGATATAGTTGGATCGTAGGAAAATAAATCAATGAATCAATCTATTGGATGAATCGTTACACCCTTATGTCACACTCGGTCCTATTTTTCCTGCTGAAAATGACCCGAGCACATGTCTGAGTCGCATGCATGTGCACTCGCATCAGCAGCAGGTAGCTGTCAAAGATGCAGTCTCACCATAGCAGACACATCGACCTTTTGAAATTCCCTCAGATTGACAGCGATCTGATGAGAGAAGTGAGTCATCAATGAATTGGACAGCTGAAGCTCTCAGCCGCACTTTGATGCCCGCTCGGCCTGTGGGTGCTTCACATTGGCACTGTCAGACTTTTATTGACATTAGGGCAGTTTAATCACAAGCTGAGGCCAACATTTAGCTCCTAAAGACCTGCCAAGGGCCTTTGCCCAATGAGTGTTGGCAGTAAATTATTGTCACTGAACACTTACTGTACTTTGTTTGGATGTAACTGCTGTTTTTCAGCTTTTTTCTCTCCAAAAAAAAAAAAAAAAACATAACAATGTCAGATTACTATCCTTTGATGCTTTATTTTTTATTCAGATTAATACCCAAAACCAACTACAGTAAAACAATACGTCATGCAGAAGAAATTACTGAAACCTTGATTTTTTTTTTTTAAAATGTAGATGTAAGTTCATGTATTTGGTTTATCTCAGTAGTTCAGGTTTCTTGTACTAAAAAGTACCAGTGAAGCTGAAGTCTGTTTGTCTTCATCATTTACATATTTTACTTACATTTTTTGTTTTCCCCATCTGTGTTTCCTGTTCATTATGACCCAACACATGAGGGAATGGCACATTCATATTCAGATGGGGTTTGGAAGTGAAATTGGTTATTCCCATTAGCTTGTGTAACACAATGATAGGTCAGAGAAAAAGCTGGTGTTTAAAATGTTAGAAGGCCTGTTGCAGTGACCACACCGAAAAACACACTTTATTTTGTATGATATAAGTTAGACTTCTGATTTAAAAATATTATTCAAGGTTTTAGGAAACTTTGATAATATTTATGTTTTCTTCAGAAAGAGAACCAATCTGTAGGCAAGGGGAATTTAAATAAAGTACATGTACAATATACAGTTCCACTAAAGAAAATTAACATTAAGACACATTTTTTTTAAATAAAGCCACGACAGTGACGACTCTCTAGTGTTAATTAAATGGAAACCTTACTCACCATGTACTGGTACTTTTTATGTTGATGTTGTTTTTGTCGTTGTTGGCGAGTGCTGCTTTATACAAGACACACATAAACACGATATGTTTGTCTTTTTCTGTGGAAATGTTGGAGTTTAGACTGAATGTTAGATGTGATGATGATGATTCAATATTTTATATGTGCAAGTGAAAAGTACTGAGGAAAATAGATATTAAGTTTTAGTGATACTTTTTAAATGAAATGTTTTAGATCACATTAGTTTCTATTTTCTTATTTTCAATTTTAGGTATTCTAAAACATTCAAAAAACAAAAACAAGGATTAAGGAAAAGTTAACATAACTCTGCTTCTTTCCTCTGAATTCTATGGTCTACATGCACAACAACCTCCTAATTTCCCAACTCATCTGCCCAGTGAAGAAGGTCCATGCTAATAAGTCCCATTTAACTCTAAGAAAGGCCATTCTCCATAACGCTTGCTCGAGCCCTCTATCATGCCCTCTCATTCAGCTGTGCTCGTGTGCATGCATTTATTCAGTCTGCTGAGCAGTTATGGGAATGTGATGCCACCACATAGCAAACAAACGTCTAAACTATGAAGCTGTGAATATATCTGCCCTTATCAGGTCATCACTGTCAACAACATTTGTGATGTCTTTTTTTTTTTTTTTTTAATTTCTAACTGAAACACAAATGTCTAGCGAGAAGTCACCAAACAGTTAGCTTTTAGCTAAAGCTATGAAAAGTATACCATGGTTACATTGGCAAACTGCCCCAAACTGTTGTTACATGGTGCTTTGAAAGCTACATGTTGTTGCTGTTTTTGTATGTTGCATATTTTCCAGACTTAGGAACTGTGGGAAATAATGACTGCTGCTGCAGGTCAAATGACGTTGGTAATTTTTTCTTCCTTTTCCATATCTATCTTCTCCCTCTTTCCCAACCCCCCGGTCCCCGCCTTCTTCTGTCTTTTTCCTCCAATCTGTTCTGTAGGCACTACAGTTAGTAAGTCGCTAACATCATCAGATTAGCTTTATTTCTTCTCCTCGCTAAAAGTGGCCTTTTGTAAATCAAGACATGTAAAGTTTAAATTAATCTCAGACGTAAACAGTCCATCATTTTTGATTAAAAACGAGCACTTTAAATGTACACGTGTGTCCATATGATCAGTGATGGGTTCACTTTGTGAAGTCATCATTTAGTCACACACACACAGATACAAAATGTCCTCCTCTCCTTCTTCCCCCCTCCCCCTGTCCCTCTGTTTTGGGGCCAGCAGTCTCTACACATGTGAATCCTTTGGACTTACTGTATAAACACACCCGTGCATTATGGTGTAACCCTTATGACTTTACAGTACACACTTACCTGTATGCAAAGACAACTTTGCACATCATACTTTCAGTACACTCATGCACCTAAAAGCCAACACCGATGCTGTTTTTCTTCTCGTTTTGCTTAACAAATCCATGAAATAATAAGATGAAAAGGTGATGCATCTTTTCCTTTTAACACCTTTCACTTCAAAAACATCTTCGAGTAACTTGTTTCCAAGCAAATTGTATTAATATATTTAGCATGTAATCGCACTGCTCTTAGCAAAGCCCATGTGATTTTTTTTTTTTTTTTGTTTTTGTTTGCAAATAAATGTCTTTCCACATGTGCTAGTTCAATAGTTTTCACTGTTGAGCAGTATCACATTTTGAATAGTCCTAACTTTTATTAAAGCAGCTGCATGTTGAATAAGCCCGACTAATAGCTTTGTTTTCTGTTCTCTCCACAGCCTGGTGCTGGCAACGCAGAGAAGTTTGATTATGTAAGTATGACTTGTCAACCCGATCAACCAGAATGTGACACTGTCACTGAAATGAAAATACATTGTTTTGTAAATGGCAGCACATTTTCAGCAGGTTTTTTGTGCTGCTAAATTCAACCTGATGTATCTAAATCGAAGAGTTACGAATGTAACTATGGTTTTATGAATCCCGAATGACCGCCAGAGGCGGTGCTTTAACCACTGAATATTCCCATTCGCGCATGCGCAGTGCGAGTATGTATACCAACAATGTCACCCGTGACCCCTGGATGACCCAGAGGAAGTTTATATCTTCAGGTATCACTCAAGGGCACTTTCCTACAGAATCTTCTCGCAAGCACACTACGATTCTGAGTGACAAAGAGCTCTGGCAGTCATACGGGATTCATAGAACCATAGTTGCATTCGTAACTCTTTGTTCTATTTCATCCCTGCTGACCGCCAGAGGCGGTGCTTTAAGCACTGAATGACTTATACCAGAAAAGTCACGAAGAATCCTGCTTACCACCCTTTAGTGTGTAGGATCAGAGGACTCCGGCCGAAGGACCACAGCCAATGGATGGGGTGTGGCCACATTCACCCTGTAGAATTTGGAAAAAGTGTCCGGCAATGCCCATGAGGCCGCGGCACAGATGTCCTCGAGGGGCACTCCCCTCAGGGCAGCCCATGACGTAGGAACATTCCTGGTAGAGTGGCACCGTACACCAGACGGGAGGAAATGGTTACTTGCCCAATATGCATTGGCAATCACAATCTACAATCTAGTGGGACAGGCGCTGTTTGGAGACAGCACCACCCCTGTTAGGGCCACCATAACAGAGAAAGAGCTGATCAGACCCCCGAAAGCCTACAGTAACTGCAATGTAGGCTCTCAGGGCGCGCATTGGGCACAACAGGTCAGACTGGACCCCTGGCTCCACGGAAGAAGGGTTGATCTGTGCCAGCCAAATGGGCTGGTTGAGGTGAGTGCGGGACAGCACCTTAGGGAGAAAAGCTGTGTTCGGCCACAGAGTGACTCCCGAGCCGTCCGAATTCCACCTCAGTCATGTGTCGCTGATTGACAGGGCGTGCAGCTCACTGACACGCTTTGCGGAGGAAATGGCCAGAAGGAACGCAGTCTTAAGGGTAACCCACTTCAGCGCTGCTTGTACCAAGGGCTCAAATGGTGGAATGTGCAATGCCTCCAGCACCAGGGTAAGATCCCATGCTGGAGAGCACGTGGCTCTCGGAGGATGCAACCTCCAAGCTCCTCTCAAAAAAAGGGACACCAGCTTGTGGCTACCAATTGTGCCATTGTCGACCATCATATGTCGGCAAGATATTGCTGCGACATAGACTCTCTGCGTTGAATGCGAAAGCCCTTTGTCCAGAAGGGACTGGAGGAAGTCCAGAATAGTTGGCACAGGGCAATGCACAGGGTTCACAAACGCACAGTTGAAGGCGTTGCGGATTGGGGTGCCAAATCCACCCGGCCAGTTGGGACAGGAGATCCCTCCTGTCGGGAAGGCACCACGGTGTGCTGTGACAGAGGCTGTGCAGCAGCGGGAACCAGCTCCTTCCTGGCCAGAAGGGAGCTACAAACAGGATCCTGTGGCCCTCCTGAAGGACCCTGTGGAGTACCAGCTGAATCAGAGGAAACAGAGGGAAGGCATACAAGAGGCCATCCGGCCAGGGATGAGCCAATGCGTCCCGGCCTAGAGGACTAGTTGTCTCGGCCAAGGAGAACGACAGAGGGCAGTGGGTCGACTGCTCCAAAGCGAAGAGGTCCACCTCTGCCCTGCCGAATATGCTCCATATAAGGTTACCTCTGGGTGGAGGTGCCACTCCCCTGACAGAGGTTTTCGACGCGAGAGGAAGTCTGCCAAGTGTTTCTGCTCTCCCGGTATATGCGTTGCTCGTATGCTGATCAAGCGGGAGGCTGCCACCTCCAGCAGCCGTGCAGACTTGGTACAGCCCTGATGGTTTATGTGGTACAGTGCAGCGACAGAAAGCCCAGAGGAACTACCCCTGAGACTGACGTTAGCTTGCCTAAAAGACGGAGGAAAGAGACATAGGTCAGCCAGCGGCCCTGCCTGAATAAGGCGAGCTGGTGAAAAATATCGTCCACACGGTGGGGGGAGGGTTTTGCTGTCATTGTTACACTGTTCAGTAAAACCCCAATGAAAGTTGTGACCTGGGATAGCACCAGGCCACTCTTTTCCACATTCACCTCAAGTCCAAGTCGAGCCACATAAGACGGGAGACGCTCTGTGTCTTGTGATGCCTGGGCCCGGGATGGAGCAATGATCAGCCAGTCGTCCAGGTATAGGAGAACCTTCAAGCCCTGAGACTGTAAAGGTGCTAGGGCTGCAGACACACACCTCGTGAAGACCCTTGGGGAGAGAGAGAGGTCAAAGGGCAGCACCCTGAGCTGCCAGCGGCGGCCGCGGTATGCGAAGCGCCGAGCAATTGGGACGTAAAAATACGCGTCCTTGAGGTCTATTGATGTGAACCAGTCCCCATGAGCCACCGTTCTGAGGACATCTGCTGTGGTCAGCATGTGAAAAGGTATGACCTTCATAAATTTGTTCAACCCTCCAAGGTCTAGGATTGGGCGGAATCCGCCTGTCTTTTTTGCCACTAGAAAATATGTTGAGTAGAACCCTCCGTGACCTGACCGAGGGTCTACAGGCTCTATGGCACCTTTGGCCAGGAGGGCGGACAGCTCCTGGTCTAATGCGAGAGCCTTTGCCAGGTCGCTGATGGATGTCATTCTGACCCGGCCGGATGTGGGGAGCCGGCGGTGGAATTGAAGTTTGTACCCGTGGGTTAGGGGCACAACCACCCACAGGTCTGAAGCATGAGTAGCCCACTGATGGAGCTGTTGATGCAAAAAATACCCGACCACCGGCCCCAAGGCCTCAGACCAAATATCTCCCCCGGTTCGACCGGAAGGCTGCGCAGCATTCTCCTGGCTGCTTCCGTTAAGTTCGACTGGGACAGCCAAACCTGACGACGAGCTTGGACCAAGATGGACATTATACGCCCAAGATTTCTAGACATGAGCCCAAAAGCCTCCAATGAGGCATCGCAAAAGGTGACCGCATCGGCATGTACACTACCCTCCTGCAGTGAGGCTGAGAGGGCCAACTTGAGGTGTGATAGGGAGTTCCCCATGCGACCAGCACGCGCTCCAGCATCATAAGCCCTCATGAGAAGGTCATCGGTTATTCGACACTGGGGTCTAGGGGACCTAGCATCCCTTTGCAGTGCTTCATCATGGCACACAATAAGAGAATCAATGGCAGGCTCTATGGGCGGAGTTCGAGCCAGGCCAGCCCCCGCTGCATTATGCATGGCTGCCAGGGTCCACCCATCTGCAGAGAGACAAGAGCTGGCTGGCCCGGGGGGAGGTCGACCTCGGCTACTGAGCCTTCTACCCCCGCCAACCTGACAACTCTGGTTGCCCAAGACAAGTAGCTGCAGTTCATGCAGGGTTTGCCTGACAGCGCCTCCCGCAGGTGCTCAGGACCAAGGCATGCTGGGCATAGGTCGTGGCCATCCTCTGGCTGTAAAGAAGCTCCACAGGATGTGCAAATATGATAGCCATCCATTGTAGCTGCCCACTAATTTCAACACAGGTATTCTAGCTCAACAGAGGGAGGGGGTGCGTACGCCGCCTGTCCGGTTCCACCCTGCACTCCTCGGCTCAGCCTGAGCGCGGACGCCGTAGCTTGGGTGAGAATAGGGACCGTATATTGGGGAAGGGAGCGCGCACGCTACCTGCTCAGTAGAGGCCCAAAAATACTAAACAAAAAACAACCACCGTACTGTGGTCCTCACCCGAACTGGGCTCTTTAACAGAAGATGAAACTAGCTTACAGCCGGTGAAGCTAATGTAAACAAATCCATGCTGGGCTCTAGATGTGCGCACACGACCCACCAGCAAACAAACAAAGTCAGCTAATTTAAACTTCGGGAGTAGGCTCGCAAACGCAGCCTGCACCGACAATCTCTGTCTTTTGTTTTATTTTTCTTAAGACAAACCGTTGATCTGCCGAATAAAAGGCTAATTACCTCGTCAGCGTGTGTCGTCGGGACTAAACACAAATCATATGCTGGGGGAGGCGGCGCTAACGCAGCCTGTGCCAACAGAGGTTGCTAATGGGTGAAGCTACCGCCATCCAACACTCACCGTCGCAGCTCCTGGAGGGCGATTGCACGCTGCTCCGACCTTCCACGGTCACGGAGCTACTAGCGACGGCAGCTGTATGCACAATATTCCAGCAAACTGCGCGCGAGAAGAAAAAAAGGGAAGTGCCCTGGAGTGATAACTGAAGATATAAACTTCCTCCGGGTCATCCAGGGGTCACGGGTGACATTGTACTCCAGCTTATCCCACATTCCAAAACATGACTGTTAGGTGGTTTGGAACTTGATATTTGTTTTTAAAAGTCTTACCAGAAAGAGAATTCTCTGGGTCAACATTTCTTCTCGTCATCTATACCAGTACTTGCTTTTTCCTGTACAAGGTCACAGGGGATGCTGGAGCACAAGGCAGTGTAAACCACCTTGGATAGGACGCCAGTCTATCACAGGGCAGGACAGCTAGGTTTAGAGGACACTAACAATAGTAATATTTGCACTAAGAGACATCAATGCTTTTACCATAGGGTCCAAGTCACTGGTGCAAAATGCCACACACACACTTTTATGAAAAAAACAGCTGCACAACATCAACATGTTGTTACTCTTGTGGCTTTTTCTTCTAAGAGACGGAATGTGTAAGTACATTCTAGAGCATAGCTTGTTTCAATGCAGATCTGGGTTGCTAAATGGATTTCTTAGGGTGAACATTAGCAACAATTAATATAATAGCCTTTGTGCTTTTCATGCTATACTAATGGCACTTTCACTCTGGTGTAGTCCTTGAACGTGGTCTGATAATTTTAATTCACTTTGATTTGGCTTGGTTTGTGAGTTTAAGAGTCTAAAATTGAGAGCAATACACAGAACAAATAGCTTGACAGTCATGTGCTTTCATAAAGAAACTGGTGAACGACGAGTGGATTCAAAACAGGGAGGGGGGGGCGTTGTTTCCATTCCAGTCTCAAATTCTACAACATGCGGTTTTAAGTGTTGAGTTTAAAACTCTGAAGCTTTTAATTTAAATCTTACACCATTTATGTTTGCAGAAGTTCAAACAACAGCAAAGACTAAAGTAGTGCAGATTAACCAGCAATAATATTACAATGCAAAAATGTTCTGCAGCTCCATTCACGACTTACCTTCCTGTTATGATCAACATTCAATCACTGTTTTGTTTTTTTCTATCTGCTTCTTCTAGGTCATGGATTTTCTGAAAATGATGGCAGGAAATGAGTATGTAGGATTCAGCAATGCCACGTAAGCAACTTCCAACCTTGAGTGTATGTGGTCACACTTAAATTGCCGCTCTTAGTTACTCACTAAGAGTCAGTTATTACCCCCAGCTCTGGGCATGTAAAGCGCATGGACAAAATACCATGTGCTCAAACAATAGTAACAACAATAGCATAAAATGTTTCTGCCATGTAATAGTGAGGTGTAACAAAGACTGACATCAGTAAGATGTTCAGACTCAAGGAAGATGTAATAAACCATTTTGCTATAGTTAGAATTGTGATGTCATCGAAGTGGTTAAGGCTAAACTATGAGTGCACACTAAAATGATAAAGGCTTTAATACTTGATTTGTTTACAATCTTTATACAACATTATATGGTTTTTAAAAAACAGAAGCAACAATTATGGCTTAGTGTTAAAAGGAGCCAAAGAACCATCCTAAACCAATGACTTTCAAGTCGTGACATCATTAGAAAATAAGAGCTGTTTCATCACAGTAAAAACTTATTTAAAACTGGAATTTAGGGTGGATGGTCCATATGAAATAACTGCTAAACATTTCACTTTCATGTACACTCCATAAAAAAATAACATTTGACCTAAATAAGGATGTGACAAAAGGAAAAACTGTCATTTCTGTCTTTTCCTCATGTTTTCATTTCTCAACTTGAAGCACAAACAAAATATGCAACATGTCACTCAAAGAACTGTTTTAAATTATTCACAATTTACACAAACCTATGTTGTGTCACACATCAATTCAACAATGCTGGCCCCAAATTTACGAATTTCTTTCCTCTGTGAAGTAAATCCAAAGGTTATGGTTTGAAGGGCAATTTCCCAATTTTTGATGATTAATTATTATCAATTTGTTTTTTGATTATTGCAGATTATTGATCTTTAATTTAACATCACTTAGCTGCTGACTTATTGGACTTCACTTTTGAGTAAGACCTCATAGCACCTTCAAAATTGTATAGTATTTTTGAAATATCCCAATTAGGAGGAGTCTGCTGGTTTGTTTTACAATACGTGATCTTTGGAAATGTAAGCATCTATTCATAATCAGCAATAATAAAATTTTGATGAATTGATTTGCAATGTTTTTTTCAATAAGTACAGTATATAACATGTACAGTACATGTTACTGTTGGATAATTTTGCCTTGGAAGCTCATAAGCTGTGTTTGTTTTACAATCAAAAACTACCAAAATATACTGTATGAATATTTACTTTGATTCATATTATACATGCACTCAACTCTATCGTATGTCTAGACCTACTAAGAATTTATTCATATTTTCTTCACATTTTGGTTAAATATAAAGAAAGTTGATTTAATAAAATAATCTGCTGTCCACATGGACCTGATATGAAATAGATTATTAAATAAACAGAAAATAGATATTATTCATTAGAAATCAAATTAACTAATTTTTTTAAATGTTTACCTCTAGGAAATGCTAAACCAAAGTTTATTAGGAGGAAAAACATGTGAATATAAAGGGCTGTATTACACCTATGTGGTGGGAAAAATACAAGGACAAAGGAGTTTGGGAGGACAACAAAAAAATAACAAGAGCAAAGCCATTTTTGTTGCATCGTTATAATGTAATGTAATGCTGCTAAGATTGATAACTGCTGTGACAGTGTAGTGACCAAAGTGGTGTGAGAACATCCCACTGCTCAGACACTATAAAGACAGGAGTGAACAGAGGAGGTGAATGTGTGCTTATAGGTGTCACACAGCCATTTCCAAGCTAGGTCACAGCGTTAGCTATCACACATCCAGAAACGCCTCCTGCCAGCATGTGTGCTGAGCTGGGAAGGTCACCAGTTGATATGTATGATTTATAACAACCCTGCACACAGTTTATTTTCCCCTAGTGCTGGGGCTCATGTTGCAACACCATCACATGACAAACATGAGAGCTTTGGGTCTACTGTAACTGTACAGAGGGGGGTGGCCATACAACCTCACACTCAAAGCACAAATATTTCCTTCCTTTGGTAACGTGATCTTTCTTTTCTGTGTCAGATTTCAGTCGGAACGTGAGTCAGGGGACAGGAACTTTGCCATCGGCTACTACATGAAAGAAAAAAAGGTTTGTCTTTGTCTAAAAGAATGGCTTCATTTTTCTTTTCTATTTGTTTTTCATACTTAATCACTAAAGACACTTAGAGAAACTTCTCTCCGACTGTTTGCCTCTATAACAGCCTCACCAGAACTAGGACTAAATGCATAAAGAACTATCAAATTTACTCTAAAAATTAACAGAACATTTTTCTCATTTCAAATCAAATCTACCAATGGAATTAAAATGCTATTTTTTAAGAGTAACAGATAATGATGAATGTGTCCCTCCTTCTGCAGTGTTTTCCTGATGGGACGGATATGACATCAGTTCTGGACTTCTACTTCCAGGTGAGTGTAAATGTACCCACTATCCCTGCATTCTTGTGTATTTGTATTATGCATGCATATTTGCACACTTATTTAATCCTGATTATTTGTATTTAGTCCTTATTTAATATTTAATCCTTATTCTCGTATTAATAAAATAATTGTCTTTATTACTCTTTTTACTTTTTAATCATATTTGTATCTTTTGTTAGTATTTCTTTTCACCTTGTTCTAATTTCTACTTGGAGCCACTGTAACAAAATGTATTTCCTCCTGGGATCATTCAACTATTTCTGATTCTGATTGATTCATTGATACATAGATATATACCGGTACATAACTCACTTTGGTTGTGTCATAAGGTGTTTGTTTTCTACAATCGGGGGTGTTTACAACAACTTTATAATTGTGACTTAACATTTAATTTTAATTAGTATACATTCACAAAATAAAATGATCGGTTATCACAGAATTTAATTAAAAATTATATTGTACATTTATTATTAGCTGGATCACTCAGTCTATACAACCAATAAAGTATTAGAATAGGATTATTGAGTTATGGTAAGTGTTATATTATATGAGGTCTTTTTCTCTAAGGAGTGTCCTGATTATTAATTTTGTTATATATATGGTTATGTATTAGAAAAGAGGTCAGAACTTATTTGTTCATATTTATTCTTTAGCTCTTGACCTGCACTTGTGAGAATTTGGCTCCTAATTTCCCGGTATTAGCTTTTGTGTGATCAACCTTGTGGTAAGCCTAGGCTTGGCATCGTATCGAGGTGTTTACGCACTTATTTGTCTGCTAGGTTGGGGTCATAATCAAAATGATATATTTTTATGCTGCTGCCGAAAACAGGCAAAAAAATAAAAAAAAAATATGGTATGATCCCATGTTAGGACAACTGGACTTAGATAAAGACTGTTGATTATGTTTAAAAAAGGATAATCTACACTAATGTTGTGCGATATAACGATATATATTGTAGTGTGATTTAAAAATATCTACTGTACGATATCACTTTCATTTCTTTATATTGCTAATTTAATGTGTGTGTGTGTGGTCTTGTTGCTAAAATATCATGAAGCAGGCTAATCTACTCACAGCAACACTGCTGCTTGGCAGTAGCATGTTTACGTCACCCAAACATACTAGTTTGCAGCACCATTAGACTAGGTCCTGGTCCATGTGACTGAAGTAGGTCCGCCTTGTGTAGCCACCATCAGCTACTGAGGCCACGCCCACAGGCAACCACGGGCCGTGCCGTGCTCGGACATGATCATTAAGTGTTGAGTTTAGCGCGTCAAAGATGCAGAAAATGATACTATGGTATGCGGAGGTGAAAAGCTGCTTTTTTCTGCCAGTATGGGGTCTCCCGGAGAGACGGAATCATCAATTAGTCTGGTTACAAACTGTGTTACTACAGCCAATATGACTCTTCCAAACAAAATAGCTGCAAACGTGCCTCACAAATGGAAGTGTTAATTTATCTCCTGCTGCTTTCGAAGGACTTTTAAAGAATGTAACTGAAAGAAACCTCTACTACCATATATGATCTTTGACAGCGTGAAATTCACTGCTGGGAAAAGATAGCAGTGACCATTATTGTTGTTTTTGTGCCCCCGGTGGCATTTCCACATACAAATTTACAAATCAGAACACGTGAAAACAGTATATGTAACAAATATTCCTTCATTGGTCATTGTTACATGATGTTTCTTAATTCGGAATTATTTATTCCGATTGAAATCATTCGTAATCAAAGTGTTCTGCTTTGTGTTTACATGGAAATGGTAATTCCCGAACGAGGTTTACATGGAAAACGAAGAGGTTTTTTGTGTTGCTAAATTCAACCTGATGTATCTAAATCGAAGAGTTACGAATGTAACTATGGTTCTATGAATCCCGAATGACCACCAGAGGCGGAACTTTAAGCACTGAATATTCCCCTTCGCTCATGCGCAGTGCGAGTATGTATACCAACAATGTCACCCATGACCCCTGGATGACCCGGAGGAAGTTTATATCTTCAGGTATCACTCCAGAGCACTTTCCTACAGAATCTTCTCACGAGCACACGAGGATTCTGAGTGACAAAGAGCTCTGGCGGTCATTCGGGATTCATAGAACCATAGTTACATTTGTAATTCTTTGTTCAATTTCATCCCTGCTGACCGCCAGAGGCGATGCTTTAAGCACTGAATGACTTATACCAGAAAAGTCACAAAGAATCCTGCTTACCACCCTTCAGTGTGTAGGATCAGAGGACTCCGGCCGAAGGACCACAGCCAATGGATGGGGTGTAGCCACATTCACCCTGTAGAATCTGGAGAAAGTGTCCGGCGATGCCCCTGAGGCCGCGGCACAGATGTTCTCCAGGGGCACTCCCCTCAGGGCAGCCCATGATGTAGCAACCGTACACCAGACGGGAGGAGGCGGTTACTTGCCCGATATGCATGGGCAATCACATCGACAATCCAGTGGGACAGGCACTGTTTGGAGACAGCACCACCCCTGTTAGGGCCACCGTATCAGAGAAAGAGCTGATCAGACCCCTGGAGGGAAGGCATACAAGAGGCCATCCGGCCAGGCATGAGCCAATGCGTCCTGGCCTAGAGGACTGGTTGTCTCGGCCAAGGAGAACCACAGAGGGCAGTGGGTCGACTGCTCCGAAGCGAAGAGGTCCACCTCTGCCCTGCCAAATATGCTCCATATAATGTTTGTTACCTCCGGGTAAAGGTGCCACTCCCCTGACGGAGGTTTTCGACGGGAGAGGAAGTCTGCCAAGTGGTTCTGCTCTCCCGGTATATGCATCGCTCGTATGCTGATTAAGCAGGGGGCTGCCCATGTGAGGAGCTCCCTTGCCACTTCCAACAGCCGTGCAGACTTGGTACCGCCCTGGTGGTTTACTGTATGTGATACACTGTTGAAGTGTTGTCCGACCGCACAAGGACATGCTTGTCCCTCAGATGTGGCAAGAAGTGCCTGAGAGCTAGGTGAACCGGACGCAGCTCCAACACATTGATGTGTGCACCTCGGTCTTCCACAGGCCAACGCCCATGGGCTGTCCTGCTCTGCCACACTGCACCCCATCCTGAGGGGCATGCGTCTGTGGTAACGGTGTCCCTGCAAGATGGAAGAGAGCCTATAGGGACTCCTCTGAGCAAGGAAGCCCTGTCCCTCAACGGAGCCAGGACACAAAGACACTGTTGTGAGACCTTGAGCTTCCTGCTCCTGTGCTGCTTGGCATCCAAGTGAAAGCTGTTCAGCCACCTCTGCATCGGGCGCAGCGACAGCAAGCCCAGAGGAACTACCCCCGAGACTGACGTTAGCTTGCCTAAAAGATGGAGGAAAGAGACATCGGTCAGCCAGCGGCCCTCCCTGAATAAGGCGAGTTGGCGAAAAATATCGTCCACACGGTGGGGGGAGGGTTTTGCTGTCATTGTTACACTGTTCAGTAAAACCCCAATGAAAGTTGTGACCTGGGATGGCATCAGGCAACTCTGTTCCACATTCCAAGTTGAGCCACATGGGACTGGAGACGCTCTGTGTCTTGTGACGCCTGGGCCCGGGATGGAGCACAGATCAGCCAGTCGTCCAGGTATGGGGGAACTTTCAAGCCCTAAGACTGTAGAGGTGATAGGGCTGTAGACACACACCTCGTGAAGACCCTTGGGGAGAGAGAGAGGCCGAAGGGCAGCACCCTGAACTGCCAGTGGCGGCCACGGTATGCAAAGCGCAGAAACTGCCTGTGTTGCCAAGCAATTGGGACATGAAAGTACGAGTCCTTGAGGTCTATCGATGTGAACCAGTCCCCATGAGCCACCGTTCTGAGGACATCTGCTGTGGTCAGCATGTGAAAAGGTATGACCATAAATTTGTTCAACCCTCTGAGGTCTAGGATTGGGCAGAATCCGCCTGTCTTTTTCGCCACTAGAAAATATATTGAGTAGAACCCTCCGTGACCTGACCGAGGGTCTACAGGCTCTATGGCGCCTTTGGCCAGGAGGGCGGACAGCTCCTGGTCTAATGCGAGAGCCTTTGCCGGGTCGCTGATGGATGTCATTCTGACCTGGCCGGATGTGGGAGGCGGAATTGAAGTTTGTACCCGTGGGTTAGGGTGGCAACCACCCACGGGTCTGAAGCATGAGTAGCCCACTGTTGAAGCTGCTGATGCGAAAAATGCCCAACCGCCTGCCCCAAGGCCTCAATCTCTGCCCCCCCCAGCCCCTCGGGGCCCTAGTGGGAGGGCGGACAGGCTCTAGAGCGCGAAATGGTCTGGGGGGCAGGTGAGCAGAGCCCCGAAAATCCCGAACCGGTCTCTGTGCGGGACGCTGGGCATCATGACGACCAGTAAAGTGGGTTCGAAAACCAGCCGGGGGTCCCTAAGCCTGACGGCCGGGGGTCTATCAGGAGGAGGCATCCGGCTAAGCCCGGCAAGCTGCTGCCTGGTTTGCCCCGCCTGGATGGTTTGTTCCAGCACTTCCTGGGCTGCTGGACCAAATATTTCCCCCGGTTCGACCGGAAGGCTGCGCAGCATTCTCCTGGCTCCTAAGTTCGACTGGGACAGCCAAACCTGAAGACAAGCTTGGATCAAGATGGACACCCAAGCTCTCTCGACATGAGCCCAAAAGCCTCCAATGAGGCATCGCAAAAGGTGACCTCATCAGCATGTACACAGCCCTCCTGCAGTGAGGCTGAGAGGGCCAACATGAACAAATATACTAAACAAAAAACAAGTGGTTTTGAAGCAGCAACTCGACAATAACACACAGTTTCAGTTTGGACCGTGGAGCAAAAGGGAGATAGGAGCTAATCACTGTTAAAAAGCCCAGTAAACCTCTGGAAAACAGTCACCAGAAATAAATATGTGCTGCCTGGTAAAAATAGTAGCTCTAACAACTGGTAAAATGATAAACTGATGATATTACAGCCTATGAATGCAGTACAGGGATGCATTTACTCCACCTCCGGGTCCTAGTGCCTGCCGGCCAGTGAAGCCTGTTTCGTTTACCGTGTTTACTGAGGTCCGTGTGCGTCAGTGTGAAAGTCCACATGTTTATGCCTCCGTTCATCCACTCTTTTCATTGCATCCATGTCTTTTAAGGTTCTTATTAAATAGTCTAGGCTGGAGTCCGGGCAGCCGCCATCTTGGATTATGTCGTCACCAGCATGTCATTGCCACAATTCGCACAAGCGCAAAATGATACGAATTAACTTAAAGCGGCTTTAACCAAGTTAAGTGTCTACAAGAAAGAGGAATTATCTAATTCGAAATTTAAAACGGAATAAACCAACCACCGAATTTGGAATTAACTTTAATTCCGAATTAAATTAGCATTAGGAATTATGTGTTTACAAGGTCAGGTTAAAGAGGAATTAACTTTTATTCCACTTTAAAGAGGAATTAAAGCTTCCATGTAAACGTGGCTATTGAGAAGATTCTTAAAGGAGAAGTACCATTTATTTTTATATATAATGAATAGCAATTTTTCATTCATTCACCGGAATATATATCATTATCGGGATATAAATGTACCTATATCGTGATAGAAAATGTTCTCCATATTGCACAGCACTAATCTACACAAACATGTCCCTTAACTGCCCATCCAGCTCTGTGCCATTGAAGTGACCTGTGAGAGTGCCAGTGTCATGGCTGCCACGCTGGCTAACGGCGGCATCTGCCCAATCACAGGCGAGCGTGTGCTGAGTCCAGAAGCAGTGAGGAACACTCTCAGTCTCATGCACTCCTGTGGAATGTACGACTTCTCTGGACAGTTTGCTTTCCATGTAAGTAAAACATACAGTTTGTAAACGTGTGGTAACCAAACTCTTTAAATCACTTTCCTGAGATTGTATTCAGCAACTCCACTTAGCAAAAGTGATTGTCGGTCATTGGGCTGCTGTGATGATTGTATGTGTTGTGTTGACTGGTGTTGTTTTATCATGTTTACATTACAATTTAGCTTATTGATTATGATATCTCGTGTAAAAGCCCAACCAGGGACAAGTGTTGGAAATTAGCACTAGCTATAAACTCTTTGTACATTACATTAGTTGCACTCACTGTATTCAAACTGTTCTATTGCGGTGTCCTTGTTCAAATAACATTGTATTGTATTCTAACTGTTTGTTCTATATATTGCAGGTTGGTCTCCCAGCTAAATCTGGTGTTGCAGGGGGAATCTTACTGGTTGTTCCCAACGTGATGGGCATTGTGTGCTGGTCGCCTCCGCTGGACAAGTTGGGAAACTCAGTTCGAGGAATCCAGTTCTGCACGGTACGCATGCCTCACAGACAGGAAAGAACTTCTCAGCAATAATTTTTTTCTATAGTAAACTACTTCTTTACATAATCTAGATTTGATCACTGTTTAAATTCACAGTGGTTTTTAGATCCGTCAGATACATAGAGCATCTTTTTCTTTTGTAGGTTTTTAATGATGTGACGGAAAAAAACAAAACACAAGTCTCATCAGTTAGCTAAGCATATTAAAATAATACTAATATTGAACAATGTCCATAGGACACCACCTTACCTCAAATAACTGTTTAATAATCAACTCACTAATCTGTCAATTAAACTAGCAATGTTTGGGTAATGATTACTAAAGAAGTGAGGTGTGAATTCTTACTTTGGTAAACAGGGCGCAACATTCTGCTTCTATCATGGCTATTATCACACTACCTACCCAGTTTCCTATACTCAAATACAGTGTTTCCCACAGATACATGCGCAGAAAATAAAAGAATAAAATCAAGGAGTTAGAAATAGCACATAAATAAAATAATTTAAAAAAAATATATATATATATATATATATATATATATATATACTTAAATCATGAAAAAATAAATAAAACAGTAATAATAATAATAATAATAATGAGGTTGAATAAATAAATGAGGTAATTTAACTTAGCAGCTCGACACAAATTTAATGATTAGCCTGATGGCTAACACTACAAACAGCATGAGTTAATTTTTATCCACATGTTGAGTTTCCAGCTGCATTTATATAGACAGGTTAATATAACATGAGTTTGAGGGATCAGGGTTGGGATCAGTTATAATTGTAATTGTGTAATTGGCGTGTAATTGGTATTTCATTACAATGATGGCGTAATTATACTGTAACTGTAATCGTAATTGAAAAAATATGTTGCTATCGTAATTGAGTTCAGATAATTGACTTTGTAATTGTTATTGTCATGGACATTCTACAAAAACCGTCATTTACATTTTAATTACACTCAAAACTGTGAAACCATGTTACAGTTTTATGGCTTACACATATGGAGTTAATAAAATTATTAAAATATGTTTCATATCAGGTTTACCTGTCACTTCTCTTGAGGACCATTTTACCATTTCAAAATTATTCTAATCAAAGTTAATTGTTTATGTGTCTATGTTTCAGGACCTGGTGGAGCATTTCAACTTCCACAACTACGACAATCTGAGACACTTTGCAAAGAAACACGACCCTCGCAGAGAAGGGGGCGATCAGCGGGTAAGGATATCAAACACCCTTTATGATCAGAAATTACTATCAGACGATGGCAAAGTGGAGGAAATTGATGTTTGCACAACGCATTAACCAAATTTTAAATATTATATAGCACATCCCCTTTGGGGATGCTGGTCTTGAACTTTATTAGAGGTTTTTAAAGAAGTCAGCCCATTATTCAATAGTGACAGTTTTTGAATTAGATTTCATTACATGTGTCATTGTATAATGGTATTCATAGTATTTTGTTCTTTTGAATTTTTTCAAAGATTTATGTATTAGTAATTATGTGTGTCTTCATATTGACGTGATGTTTTGTTTCTTATTTTTTTCACATTGGTTTAAAGTGTAAGTACACCCCCAGGTTTTTGCTGACCTGCCACTAGGGGGTAGCAAAATTCAATTGCAATAGCTCACGTTCAACCAGTAGAAGGCATTCAGTCTGACATTTTACAACTAAAAAAGCTAAATTTAAATACTTACACTAAAATGTGAAGAGTGAGACTTGGATCAATACCTCATACATAATCATATATGTATTCAGCAGGAAAAAGTGGTTTTAGGGTGTACTTACACTTTAAAGACAATGAGGTTTGTGCCAAATCACTATGGCCACCCATCGTTCAGTTTGCATTTAAATAAATACTTTTATTAGTAAGTTTGTTGATGAAAGAATCCTTTAAAATAGATTTATAGGTGTTCCATAATGGGTCCCCTCTAAAGCTTTTGTCATTGAACATCACTGATGATCCCATTCACAAACACATAAACAGACCAAAGACCACTATCAAAGGCAGGGGGACTAATCTGCTCTCCATGTTGATTGAAACAGCAAAGCACCTTCGGACCCATGGATTACGAGAGCCTCCAACAAGAGCTAGCACTGAAAGCCCCTCTTTGGAAAGAAGTGTCCCCCACAGAGTCGCACCAGGACACCTCCACCACTGTAGTCTATAGGATGGACAATATCAGCAAGTGAAACTTTACACACATAAAGTAAAGGAGAACCCTCTCACTTCCCCTCCTCATGTGTCATCTTTCCTCACTGGGAACATTTATATATATATATTATTATAGAGGGATATTTATTACTTGTGACACAGTTACTGCGTGAATGGACAGGGGGAATTTAATGTGGTTTTTATTTATGTTGGAGGATAATTGTGATCACTTTCTGTTTGTTACACTCTTAATCCCAAAGAGTCTCCACTTGCTGGTTGCCTTAGTGCATCTCAATCACTGTGCAGGTCATGCTGCCTCTTATTAACCTCTTCATTGCAAAGTACATGCATTTTATTTATTGTCAGCAAGAGATTGAATAATATAGGTGGGGAAGACTCAACATCTTTATTTTATTTTATTTAAATAAAAACCCGTGTGTTTGCATATTTGCAGCGTCTTTACAGCTACCCTTTTTAGACCAGTTGTCTTTAAACATACTACGTTCTATGAATAATAGCTCACACTGAGAGGATTTTGGCCACCTCATTTAAATAATAGTGCGTTCTTACAATGGCAGGAAGAAGGAGCCAGGGATTAGTAGGACAATGGAAAATTAAAGTGTATTTGGATTTTCCTATGTTTTTGCTGGTCAGCAGGTTTAGTCATTATGACAACGAAGGGAGTGGGTGTTTATCACTGCAGTCTCATGGCCCTAAACCTGTATTTCTTGACTTTATTGGAGGTCCTGAGCCGTGCAATTACATCAGTGCATTCACCGAACCCTTTGTAATTGCAAAATTAAATTGTGATTTTATCAAAACATAGGTATATATGTTTTATTTGGACACACACGTACGCCTGGGAAGATTTTTTGCTTTGTTTAATTAAAATCTTTATGAATGTAATATTAAGAAAAATAAAATAAACATAGTAATTTATCTTTTAATAAACTAGTTTATTTTTGCTGCGTGTGTCTTGACCCCTGCCGAACCCTGAGACTCAACGAATCCCAGGTTAAGAACTATGCGCTGCACTAAACAGTTGTTGTAAAACCTTTACGTAGTCCCTTTAAGCAGGCTGCATTCCAAAACTATCTGTGAGTGTTTAAACGTGCACAATAAATGCTCATTATCACACAGATGCCTTGTGTGAAAATTTAACTCATGGATGCAGTTTCCAAATAAAGCTGTGATAAAACCAAAGCTCCAGACGAGCTAGTCAATTAGATTGTTTAATCCTATAAAATGTTCAAATGTAGAAAATAGTTTGTTTTTATATAATGGCTTTTAATAATGACAGGCCGACCCTTCTTCTTTGTTGAAAATGTGTTCAAACTCCGCTGAAGTATTTCATTTTCCTTCTGGTTACCCTCTCATGGTGGTAAACTGATCAAAGGAAAACATAAATAGGTGTTGTGTTGCTTATGTCTTAAATAAAAAAAAAAAATGTGACTTTTTTCTCAGTTTTACTAGTTTTTTTTTACTTTTGAGATAGTTTAATGACTGTTGCCCACCAATCAGTCAGAACACTCTAACCACAGACAGATAATCATCGATGTAAAATGCAGAGCTTGTTATTCAATAGATAGAAATCTGATTTTAAAAATGCTCCAAAAGACAATAATTTTATGTCATTAGTGGCTTTATCTGAGATAACGTTAAAACAGAAATATGGAACGTGGTGTTAATGATGCCAATCAGAAGTATTTCTCTGTGTTGGAAGGTAATATGTAGAAATAGCAGTTAAATAGGATAAATAGAAGTAATTCCAGTTTACTAAATCCTCTACAGGGTCAGTCAGCTGAAATCAGAATAACTTTGTAACATTTTGTCAAAAAACTAAAACAAAGACTAAACCGAAATTTGCTGTGAAGATAAACGCTGCATGGATCTTAATGTAATTGATTAAGTTGCTGCTAGAAGTGATTTATAGGTGCCAGAATAGATTATATATTACAGGTTGTTGTCTGGAACCATTAAATTCATTATAGTTCACAGACTACTATTAACCTTGTGACTGCTCTGTGGTTAGATATTGTTCTACTAATATTGCAGGTCAAGAAAAATGTCTGAGGTTGAGGACATGATAGGCTCTCTGATGTAGACGGTTATGAAATGATTGCTAACTAATCCAATTTATGATCCTGAGTTTTTAAATCAAATTTTTCAGCGCAAAGGTCAACACAGCCACTTTATTCTTTAAATGAACTTCCAAACTCTTACATCGTATTACATCAGTCATTTGGCAAGTCGTACGGGTCGACCACACTGCCCAATCAGATGTTCTTAAGATGAAACATGAATCTTACAATAGTACAGTGTTTTCCAGTGTTGGTGTACAACAGAATTAGTCAATTACAATGATAATTTCCTCCTGAAAGTCAATTGCAATTATGTTCCTAATCACTAAAGTTCAAATTCAATTAATCACAGTTACCAAAACTGAAGTAGATAACCCCATTAAACTTAACCTTCCTATTGTGTTAGCTTTCTGTTAGCATCTCTTATGATAACGGATCAGTTTGACCCATGTCTTAAATCAGCTGTAAAATACACTAAAAAAATATTATCTATCATCCAATTGGTTTTTCATCTCTTGGTTACCTAGTTAGGCTTCCTTATCCATGAAAATATTGGTTTTTAATATTTTTGGTTTAGGCGTCTGAGCCTTTTTTGTCAGTATACCCCTAAATTTCAACTTTTTTTTAAATGGCAATATTATCCTCAAGGGAACTGACAAGTAAACTTGATATGAAACATATTTTAATAGTGTTATGCATGTGTAAGCCATAGAACTGTATCATGGTTCTTATATTTTGCTTTTAATAAAATTGTAATTGACAGTTTTTATAGAATGTTCATGCCAAAGTCAATTATCTGAACTTATTTAAAATTCAATTACGAATACAACAGAAACATATTTTTCTAATTACAATAATAATTACATCATAATTGCGATTAATTACATAAATAATAAATGACCTCAACACTGGTCTACACACCACACATTCAGTATTGTTTTGGATGTGCTTCTCTTATCTTAGGTTTATACTATATATTACAACAACTTATTTTTCACACTCCCATTGTTCTGTTAGTCTTATATATGAGCTGGTGTATTTATTTGGCTTTCTGATCCTCAGCAGCAGAAATACAAGAAAGACATAGTGTTCCGTGTTAAGTTAACTTCCACCTGGAAATAGAGAATACTTAAGCGACTTTACCATAAATGTCGGGTCTGCAGATGCCTCAGAGCACATATGTCAAACTCAAGGCACGCAAGCCAAGTTCGGCCCACCAGAGCATCTAGTCTGGCCCACAGGAAGATTTGGTTTGAAGTTAAAAAAAAAAAAATGCAACAATAACAGGACTTGTTGTAAATTATCATAAGTTGTCAATAAAATACGATGGAGGTTGCAGTACTATATTATTTACAGTAATATTAAATTGCAATTATAAAATTCTCACAAATTATCCAACAGAATTCTGACAAATTCAGTTTCAGCAAATTTCCAGAAAATTCAAGGAATTTTGACCAATCACTCAACATTCAGGATTTTGTTTGAATTTGTGCTTTTTCCGTCACAAAAACATGAATTATTTTTTGGTCTGGCCCGCTTTACTTTAAACTGGGTCATATGTGGCCCTTGAACTTAAATTAGTTTGACACGCATGCTTGAGAGGTTGCTCCTATGATTGTCATGGTTGGTCATTTGTTCAAACTGTATACAAGCTTTATTTAGAATGTTTCTGTTTGGTTAACTTAAACTCAAAGGGACTAATATAATGTGTTTTCTTCCTGTCATGATGTGATGATGATGAGAAGTCTATTACTTTGTATTGTATTTATTTCTTCATCACTTCATAGCGTCTATTAGGGTTTAGTTTGTGCTGGATATAGTGGAGATACAGCAGATTCAAAAGCCCCTGTCATCATTGCATGTACTTTTAATGTTGGAAAATTAACCATACTTTTGGTGTGAGCTTTGCTGTGCTTTAAATTACCGTAGCTGACTTAGCTCATCATCATTTAAGTTCAGTATACCTCAACTGGTGAGAGAGAATCTATTTTCCACCATCATCTTAAGCAGCTGCATTATGCAGATATGTCATTTATTGAATATTTTTTATAATGTGCATCTTGCATGTGAAGAATCAATGTGAATCATGAAGTCAATCTGTGGGTATGAGTTTAACAGTGTGTTGGTGTGACACCCATCGGCATTGAGTGGTTGCTGCTCCATAAACCAAAATATTAAAACTATGAGCATTTGGATTAGGATAAATATATCTCTAAAACAAGGTTGGCAGCCACAAAGTTGTTTTTGATGAAGATATACAGTGGCATGTATGTGGTTATCAGGGCAGTTTGGATCAGAGGTTCTCAAACCTGTTGGGATGCAAACGTGGGTCATTTATTCATTTTCAGGGAGTCGAAAGTGTTTGACAAAAAAGAGAAATATGTTGCTGCCTTTTCCAAGTTTACTTCCCTTTGACTTAAATGTAGTTTTCCACCCCTGGCAGATGTAGTGTGTTTGGAGTCTGGACAGCAGAAGGGACCATTGTTTTCCTCTCTCATGCTCTAGTGCAGGACTTTTGAAATGCTGTATTTCTACTGAAATCCCATTTTCTTGTCACGTCATGTATTGGTTCATTTCTCTGATTTCTTATTTTCTTTCCCACGTGCATATTTTGTATAAAGTTACAAATATCCGGTCAATCTACTGTTTCTATGTATTTTTTCATTTCCTGTCACATGTCTCTATTGATGTTGATTTTGTTTTGTGAACATAAATTTCATGTGTAGTAGATACACTTAGTGATATATGTTATAACCATTTTGAGTGTTCCTCCCTTTAAAAGAGAACCTGTGCAAGCAATGAGATTGTACAGAAATAGATACAGTTAAAGATGGACAAAGTATAATACGTAGATCCCTACAGTTCCTGGTCCTGCCTCAGTATTTCTCTTTGTAGTTCATGACAGGAAAAGTAGTGTAGAACTTCTTGTTGCCTCGTTTTGAAAAATAAAAATAAAGCAGTGTTAAAATGAAGTCTGTCTTTGTGCCCACAGTCCTTTATCATAGCCACCTGCAGTATCTGTGCAGACACATGTAATATAAGGTCTGTCTGCCAATTTTTAAACTTTTAGGACTTGTAATCAGCTTCTTTTTTTTTTTTTTTTTTTTTTTAAAGAAATTAAGCTAAAGGTGTCAAACTCTCTTTTGTTGACAAGTTGATATTCAATGGACCCGACAAGTACATTAGCCAAATAATAATTGCTGGGCAAAATTTGACTTCTAAAACAAAAACTGATTTGTTAATTAAAAAAAAACACAAAAATATGGTATTTCTTCTAAATTCTATACATCATCTTTCTGTGTACAGCATGCATACAAACCACAGCAGATCAACAAAGACACAAAGAGTTGGATTTACTAAAAGTTTGCACTTGTAAAAAACGTGAGCAAATGTCACCACATGCGCTAATAGTCGTTGTGGATGATCTACCTTACAAACATGAAAGATATCGTGCACAATTCATTTGGCGTGTTTGAAGTAGAAACCTTTTAAAAATAAATAAATCACCATGTGAACCATTTTGGAGCTTCTGGAGGAAATGAGGACTGTTGATCAGCTGATCAACAGTTTAAGACCACAGCCTTTAAAAGCCAAAATCTGTGCAAAATGTGGATTCATTGTCATTTTCTGTTGGGTATTCACGCTGTGATGACCTCATGATGGCAAAGGCAAAAAACCTTTCCCTCTTTGAACGTGGTCAGATTTTTTTTGCTGTATAAGCATGACCTCTCGCAACGCACCGTTGCTGCTGATGTTGGACACCGTAAGACAGTCATTTTGAACTTCTTCAAAGATCCTGAGGGTTATGGAACAAAAGTCACGTGGTAGACGCAAAAAAAATTCACTGGCCATAAGCCGGAGGA
Organism: Gouania willdenowi; assembly: GCF_900634775.1. NCBI lineage: Eukaryota > Metazoa > Chordata > Actinopteri > Blenniiformes > Gobiesocidae > Gouania > Gouania willdenowi. The sequence continues at coordinate 29,543,186 of NC_041064.1, read as the reverse complement.
TTTGATTGGCTGTCCGTCAAGACACAGGACAATCCTCGACCCACATAAAGGTTGTTACTGGTGCCAACTGTAGTCCAATAACCATCAGACATCTGCAAGAGACAAGCTTTATAAAACTAAGGCCTCGTCTCCTTCAATGTCACAGAATTGCCCGTTAGAAGTTTGCACAAGAGAACCAAACATGGGATATTGAAAGGTGGAAGAAAGTTTTATTTTCTGATGTTACTGGCATGAAGAGGAGATCCTACTTGAGATGTTTTCTACGTGGTACAGTGGAGGGAGAGCCATCATGATCTGGGGTGCTTTTTTCTTAAATGGAACAATGGAGCTTCAGGTTGTGCACGGGCATCAAACTGTGGCTGGCTATGTGAGATGTTGCAGAAGGTGTCCCTCATGACTGGAGGCTCTCATCTGTGTAGTATTGACTGGGTTTTCAACAGGACAGTGACGCAGTTTACGATTCCGCCTAACAAAGGACTTCTTCCAGAGGAAAAACATCACCTTTTTTGGACTATCCAGCGTGTTTTGCTGATCTCAATCTAATTGAGAACATTTGGGGATAGATGGCAAAGGAAGTTTATGAAAATGGACATCAGTTCAAGACAGTGGATGCCCTCTGTCATCTCCACCACTTGGAGCAATGTTCCCACTAGCCTCCTGGAAACACTGGCATCAAGCACACCCAAAAAAATTTTGGAGGTGATTAACAAGAATGGTACAGCTACTCATTACTGAGTCCTAAAAGCAATCACATACAACTTGCTGACCCCTCCCTTTTATGTCCTAAAACGTGGGTTTCAACGATTTGATAGCACTGGAGGAGCAAGCCAAAAAACATGGCCGGATAATTGTTGTCTTCTGCATATTATACAACTTTGCAAAAATGCCAGAGCATAATGTCATGGAGGTGGAGGAGGAGGAGGAGGAGGAGGATCTACCACACTTGTCACATGTGGGACAACCTAATGCAGCAGGACTGCAAACACTGGCCGATCTCTAGTCTCACAGCAATTTCTCATGAGCAAAAATTTGAGGTATGTATTTTTTTGTTTTTCATACATTAAACAGAAAATGCATATTTTGTGGCCTATTGTTTACTGTCTGCAGAGGAAGTACCACTGCTCAACACATTAACCAAACAAATACAAACTGAACATTAACAGCCACCTAACAAAAAATCTGTGTAAAATGTGTGTGAAGGATAATGAAAAAAATAAGTTTAGCCTGTCACACTATGTCGTTCTTTTGGTCAAACTTGTATTTTTAGTCTTGTATATTTAGTCAAAGTATCTGTTCTCATTCTATTGGATCTAAGTGCTGCATTTGACACTGTAGATCATACAATTTTGTTGCACAGATTGCAAACGTGGGTTGGACTAAATGGAAAAGTAATGCAATGTTTTAAGTCCTACTTGGAGGAGCAAAGTTATTGTGTAAGCATTGGAAACTTTGAATCTGAGAGATTACAAATGTCCTGTGGGGTTCCTTAGGGCTCTGTTCTTGCACCCCTTATGTTTAGCCTTTATATGCTTCCTTTAGGACAAATTGTACAGTATTGCAAGGTTGATTATCATAGCTACGCAGATGACACAGCTATATCTATCACTGAACCCAGATGACTATGGTCCCATAGAGGTTCTGTGTGACTGCTTAGAAAAAGTAAACTGCTTGATGAGTGAAAACGTCCTTCAACTCAATCATGGCAAGATGGAGGTGATTGTCTTTGGTAACAAGGAAAAGAGGACTGCTGTCAGCAATTATCTTGAGTCTCGATCTTTAAAAGCTAAAGACCAAGTCAAAAACCTTGGTGTTCTGATTGACTCAGATCTTACATTCAGCAGTCAGATCAAATCTATCACAAAAACATCTTCTACCACCTAAAGAACATCTCCAGTGTGAAAGGTTCAATGACTCAGAAAGATCAGGAGAAACTGGTCCATGCTTTTATCTCCAGCAGACTGGACTATTGTAATGATCTTCTGACAGGAATCCCCCAAAAGAGCATCAAACAGCTACAGCTGGTTCAGAACGCTGCAGCACGGGTCTTAACCAGAACAAAGAGGTCAGAACACATTACTCCAGTTTTAAAGTCTTTACACTGGCTCCCAGTCAGCCTCAGAATAGACTTTAAAGATCTGCTGCTGGTGTATAAATCTGTGAATGGGTTTGGTCCAGAATACATCAGTGACATGTTAGTCAGGTATGAACCCAGCAGGTCTCTCACATCTATGGACACAGGTTAGATAGTGGAGACCAGAGCTCACAGTAAACATGGTGATGCTGTGTTTAGTTGTTATGCTGCAAAGAAGTGGAACAAACTGCCAGCAGAACTGAAGTCAGCGTCACATGTGAACATTTTTAAATTTAAGTTAAAGGTACTCTTTTTCTGTACTGCGTATGATTGAGAGGGAGATTTTTGGTTGATGATTGATGATTTGGTTGATGATAGTAAATGTTTTTATTGATGACTTAAAATGTTTTTTGCTGCTGATTTTAATGTTGTTATTGATTTTAAGCTGTTAAATGTTTTCTGTTGCACTTTTTTATCATGTAAAGAACATTGAGTGGCCTTGTGTATGAAATGCGCTATACAAATAAATTTGCCTTGCTTGTTACCGGTGCTTTCCTTTTTCTTAGGTTGAGTTCTGAGCCTGTAGCCATGCACTTTTCTCCTGCGCTTGTTCCTTCCTCACTTTGTCCTGGATGCACAGATGAGGGTCTAGGGTTCAGACTAAAGTCAACCACTTTTTACGAAACCACTGATGACTAGTATCAGAAACAGTGCTGGTGTGCACAGAGATGACACAAGAGCTAAAGACGGCTTTGTTTGTTGCTGCAGCAACTCAAGATCAACTTCACCAATATGATGGTTTCTGGCCTCTGCTAAAGGTGCCTGTTTTGGGCGGATTTGAGGAACGCGATGGGGATGGACGACTTCTGATGCTTGTTCATTAAGGGCTCTATTCTCCCATGCGCATAAGTCCAAAAAGCTGCGCAGTGGTGCTCTTTTTGGCTGCGCGCTATTCTCCCCCTGTATTTAAGTCAGTTGCTGCGTGCCTTCATCACAGTTACACACTGTGGGTGTTCCAATTCAAATCTGGCTTTACGTGCATTCTCCGGTGTGCATAAATACTTTTCCTCTTACGCACTTCTAACCCTGGAATAAGTGCAGCGCCCCGATAAGGCGAAACAATATATTGCACTAGAAATATGGACTTAGTTACATTTGAAGCCACATGGACTCATGCATCGCGCAGCAGCAGCTGAGTGATCACAGCTGCTGCTAATTAATTAATTGATTAATTAGTTAAAACTCTGACAGACGCAAACTTCTGTCCATGTTGGTCACAGGGATTCAACTATTTTCATACTATAAAGTCTCAGTTTGATCCTCTACAGAGTGAAACAAGGTGTCATATGTGGATGAGGATGGACCACAAACTGTTCCCTCACATATTTTAATGAGGCTCAGCTCAGGTCGCTTCAAACAATTTATATTTAAAACTGCGTATTGGAAGCCAATAGTTCTGTTTCACTGCAAACATCCCTCTGTATTAAAGCAGGACGCTCTGCGGCCGCGTTATTTCCTCATATCTCCAGTGCATCAAACTCGGTCACGCTTTACAGCGATGATGATGATCAAGGAGAGAGATTTTAAGTGTGAATCATTTTCACAGATTTCAACGAAATTTACAAGCCTTGGGAAAACTCCATGTTCCGTGATTTCTAGACAGCCCAAAAATATGACATCACCGCCTCCTTTCCTTCAGCCCGCCTTCATTCACACATACACACTTTTTGGCTCCTTATGCGCTGTGGGCGTGTCAGCAGCCTGGTCTGGAGAATACACGTTAGAAGAGAAGCGCGTAACTGCAGGTGCGTAAAAAAGCGCTTAAGTCCAGATGGGAGAATAGAGCCCTAAAAGAACAACAGATGTTTGTGCAAGAAAAAAAATCGTCAAGGCAACTTGTGGCCCTCATTTTGTAAATAACATTACATTTTTAGGTCCATTCTAGTAACAGCACTTCCATTTACATTTATCTGATAGCCTACATAAATTGAGGTAAAAGAAAGGAGTGTTTGTGCTGGACCTTTGTTTGCTGTTTCTGCCTTAAGGGTGTCATATCTTTGGAGACCAGTTATCCGGTTCCATGGATTTTTTAAAAACAGTTTGTCTTCCTCCACTTATATTCTCAGTTTCGTGGCTTCAAATTTCATTTTGCGCTATGAGCTTCTATATTCTCCATGTTGAACACATAACGCGCAAAATCCTCATTTAAATAGGGCTGTATGTGCGTGCAGAGATTTGTGCCGCAAATCATTAGTAAATCACCTACAACAGGTGAAGAACTAGCGCATGTAAAGTATTTGCCTGCACACTTAGTGAATCTGGCCATGAAAAGAACTGATCTTTATCAATATTTAAGCTTGATTGCAGAGATTTCTATGTTATTTATTTATTCTTTCATTTTTTACTAGCATCTAAAATCTCTAATATAAGCACTCTGATACATAATTTAATTTGTTTTAATTAGATTCATTGAGTTTATTTTTCAGGTTTTTGAATATTCTTATTTTTTAAGATAAAAATTTAAGCTATTGGTTTATAATGAACGAGTCTTCTCATACCGTTCCAGTCAACTATTTTTCTCTGTCTGAGAGATCAAACCTTTTCCAACATCCATCCATGCATCCATCCATTTTCTTCCGCTTTATCCGGGGCCGGGTCGCAGAGGCAGCAGTCTCAGCAGAGATGCCCAGACGTCCGGATTGACGCACACCTCCTGCAGCTGTTCTGGGGGAACCCCGAGGCAACACCAGGCCAGCTCAGAGACATAGTCCCTCCAGCATGTCCTGGGCCTTCCACGAGGCCTCTTCCAATAGGACATGCCTGAAACACCTCCCGAGGGAAGCGACCAGGAGGCATCCGAAACAGATGCCCGAGCCACCTCAGCTGGCTCCTTCCGACGTTAAGGAGCGGCGACTCTACTCCGAGCTCCTCCCAGGTGACTGAGCTTCTCAGATCCGATTATTCTCAGAAATTGAGAGCTTTGCCCATTGACTCAGCTCCCTCTTCACCACAACAGCCCAATACAGTGACTGCATCACTGCTGATGGAGGTGGGAGTTGAAAACCCCACTGACAGAGGGATCCACCAGACATTCCCAACAGACCCTCACAACACGTTTGGGACTGCCAGGTCTGGCCAGCTTCCTCCCCTGCCAGCGGATCTGGCTCACCACCAGGTGGTGATCAGTTGGCAGCTCACCCAAGTGTCCGAGACACGCGGCCGGAAATCAGATGATACAACTACAAAGTCGATCATCAACCTCCGGCCTAGAGTGTCCTGGTGCCACGTGCACTTATGGACACCCTTGTGCTTGAACATGGTGTTCGTTATGGACAAACTGTAACTAGCACAGAAGTCTAATTACATAACACCACTCGGGTTCAGATCGGGGAGGCCGTTCTTCCCAATCACCCCTGTTCAGGTCTCACTGTCATGGCTCACGTGGGCGTTGAAGGCCCCCAGTAGAATAATGGATTCCCCAGTCGGGACACCATCAAGTACCCTTCCCAGGGACTCCAAGAAGGCCGGGTACTCGGCACCGATGTTGGGCCCGTAGGCCGAAACAATGGTGAGAGACCTGTCCCCAACACAAAGGCGTAGGGATGCGACGCGACCCTCTCGTTCACTGGAGTGAACTCCAACGTGGCGGCTGAGCTGGGGGGCAATAAGCAAGCCCACCCCAGCCTGCCGCCTTTCCCTGCTGGCAACACCAGAGAAGTGGAGCGTCCAGCCTCTCTCCAGGAGTTGGGATCTGGAGCCCAAGCTGTGCGTGGAGGTGAGCCCGACTATATCTAGCCGGTACCTCTCAACCTCCCACACAAGCTCAGGCTCCCTTCCCCCCAGCGAGGTGATGTTCCACGTTCCAACAGCCAATAGCTGTGGACGCAGACTGGGCCGTCGAGGCACCCCCCTCGACCGCCACCCGGTCCTCTCTGCACCCAACACCTACGGATCCCTCTGCGGGTGGTGGGTCCACCGGAGGGCGGGCCCACGTCGTCCTTTCAGGCTAAGCCCGGCATAAGGGTCTTCTGAACTGCGCTTAGTCTGACCCGTCACCTAGGACCTGTTTTCCATGGAAGACCCTACCAGGGGCATGATGCCCCAGACAACATAGCTCCGAGGATCATTCGGGCACTCAAACAACCCTACCGCGTTAAGGTGGCATTTCCAACATTCCACACTAAATATTAGGTAATAAAAGCATGTATGATTCATGCTGATATTGTATTGGATCAATATCGGTATCGATCAATACCCTAGGCTGCAATATTGGTATCATACTGTATTGGAAGTGTAAAAAGTTACAATAGGAAAACAAAATGACCAAATCTTCAGCAGGTCGGACACAATTTGCAATGTCTGATTTAAGTTATAATCTGTTATATCATATCATACTGCCTGTACGAGCTTTTACCAGCAAGTTAGGTAAGTTTCCATTGGTCGCAGCGCGTGTTGATGTTTCGCAACAAACGTGTATTGAAGACACAGGTGGTCTGTTCCTGTGAGATGAAGTGTGTGTATAGGAATGAATGTATAGTCATTCTGTCAATAAACAATCAATGATCACTAACATGTTGTGAGACTATAGTGTACTCTTATTACTTCTCGGTTTTACTGCTCATTTGTGTGAATTCTTCAAGTTTTTGCCTCTAGGACTCAATTCGTTCCTGTTTAATGGTAAGTTGTGATTGTAGTAGGGTGTCTTTCCTAACACTTAATCAACTGTGTCTGTAGCTTTTAACGGTCTAATCTAAATAAGTGGTTTCTGATAACTGAATCTTCCTGGTGAATGAATTTTCCCTCTTAGTGCTGAAGTGACGTGTGATGTGTAGTGTTTGTTACTGATTTATGATGCTAGCATGTGTACATGTGAAAACAGTAGAAAATGTGCCTGCTGTAGCAGCACTGACTGCGTAAATGTGCTGTGTCCACAGGTCAAGTCTGTCATCAACCTGTTGTTTGCTGCCTACACAGGAGACGTGTCCGCACTGAGGAGGTGAGCAGCTTATCTACAAACATGCTGCATGTCACCTTGTCCACCACTGTTCATTTTCGACTAAATATTTTTGTCTACATTTTTTGACAATAAATAGACCATGACCAATTCTGAAAATTTGTGACCGAAGCCGAATAAAATATAAACGTTTGGCCAAATACTGAATACTGAAAATTGAATGTGGTTGTTGTTTTTCACTATTTTTTCAATAGTGCATGAATAGCCTAGAATACATTTTTAGACATAATGTTAAATGTTTATTGAATATTCTGACTTTTTTTTAAAATATTCCAGTAGCCTTAGCTTTTCAAAAAAAACCACAACAAAGTTTTTCATTTATATCAGGTCTTCAAACAAAACAAAATATGCATTCCAAAAAAAACTAAAGTGCATTAAAGTGGATAAACCCACAACAAATTATTATTGTTTTTTTGGCACAAGTCTGCTTAGCCACAGTAGATATGCTAATAATATGAAAGGAAGGCTCAAGTAATAAGTGTGTGCTTGTAACATCATACACTTATACAGGTATACAGAACAGTTTTATCAATAACAGTGCTTCAGCTTCAAAATGTCCCAATGTGCTCCATAACACTAAACTGGTGATCATCCAAAGCCATGAACTCCAATTACTTTCTTTTTTTCAGTTTGCGTTGGCACTGTCCTTTGCAAACTATTTCGTCTTTTCAAAGACGTCGGCCACGGACGGAGTGGGCGTGCTGGGACAAGATGCTTTCCTTTTAGCTGCAGATGCCGTCTCTCTCGTATTCAGCATGCTGCTCAGGGTGTCTGGCTTTTAAATGACAAATTAAAGCAGTAGTGCTAAAGGTCTTTGCAGAGGAACCCCCTCTAGATAGTTTGGTTGAACACTCGTAGCAAACTGCAATTCTTTTCTCGTTCTCCAACACTTTAAAGGGGACATATGCTATTTTTCATCCATCTCCATTTGTTCTAAGAAACCCAAAAACATAGTATTTGAGGTTTATTTCCCCAAACCTGTTTGTTTTCTGGAATTTTAGCCCTCTGAAAAGTCACATTTCTGACCAATTCTGAAACCGGGCTGTGTGAGTGTGCATGTCTACGCAGACTCCACATATGACTCCACACAACAGTTGATCACTAGTAACTTTCTTTTGCTATTCACACTCTTGTTATTGTTATCAGCCAAAATAAACTGCACATTACAGTAAAACACATGGCTATTTAAGCGGTTATTGCGATTTTGTTTCATGAAGTGTGTGCGCCGTGCAGCAACAGCAGCTTCAACAGCAAAAGCAGCTGTTTCAGCGCCGTCAAACACTTACCGGAGCTGCTACATTGTTTTATTGTCATCATTTCATGTAGAGATTACAGGAATAGTCCATTCAAGGTGATAGTTCACTCTTTTGTGCAGCCGCAGCGGTCGCATTGTGTCACAAACACCGGGTTGCCAGATTCTTGGTTCGTGTTTGGGCTGTTTTTATTGGAACAGGCGGGTTCTAAGATGATTTGATCTGGCAACACTTTAACTTGTGATGTCACAAATGTAGAAAGTTTGAAACTGAGCAATTTTCTTTGTGTTATAAGACTTACACTGACCACAAACAAACGACTGAGCGGTTTTATTTCATTTTTTGTGTGCTGGCGGACACCCAAGTTACCTCATATGTGATCAAAAAAACTGCAAAAGTAGATTTTTCATAATATGTCCCCTTTAAAATATCTCCACACCACCGACATTGCACGTTGTTTGATTGCGTCATTGCATCACACGCTGCTATTCGGCCTTAATTTTAACTCACTTCACCGAAGGCTGAATGTGGCTTTTTTTGTAATATTCGGCCGGACATATTTGGTTATCTAATATTCGGTGCGTCCCTAAATGAAATCCAATCTGAACTTGTGTGATCATGTGGTCTCACACTACCTTCCAATATCAGGTTGATCAATTGTAATAATAATGATAATCTTTAAAATTATTCTGTATATTTTAGTCAGCTATATCTGTATCAGATTTAGTCAATCTTAATGTCATTTAATGCCATTCACTAAAACTAGACTATAACGGAAATAGTCCTGATGACAAAATCTTGACTAAAACTACGACTGAAACTAAATCAAAATGTATGTTAAGGCTTCTTTTATTCAGACAACTTTTTTCAGGAAATTTACTTTGATCTGCCAACTGTCAGTCTTCCTTAAAGGCGTCTGCTGATCACTTTGATGTCATTATGAGTTCTTTCATCAAAAGCGAACTGATTTTTTCCTGAACATTTTTCTGAATAAATGAGACCTTAGCATATTATTTCAAAATAAGACTAAATTAACTTGCTGAAATTAAATAAAAATTTGCAGTCAAAATTAACACTGTTGTCGACTATTATCTAAAAGCATTATATTGTGCTCCTGATACAGTGTGATGGATTCAAGATTCAAGATTCAAAGTGTTTATTGTCATGTGCACAGTAAAGATGAAATTTCTATTTTGCTCACCACACTGGATGACAGAAAAAAACAGACAAAGAAAACAAATAAAGAGAAAAGCACAGTAACAATAATTATAATAATTTAAAAAGTAATAACAATAAATATGTACAAGGTAGAAAAGATAGAAAAGACCAATATAAATATAAAGTGTGCATTGTGCATAGTGTAACCTCAGTTACAGTTTCATCCATCCAGATGTCACACAGTAAAATGCACACACAGCACAATTTATGGCAAATAGCTCACTTCATAAACTTGTTATTGGAAAATATGCTTTTCAACTATTCACCCTACTATTGCATGAAAGAGAATGTAACCAGAGGTACAGATACCCTGAAGGGACATAAACTATTTTGTCCTGCTCGCATACAAAGCCCAGATTTAAGATATGAACATGTTCTTTTTCAACAATGTCTATATCTTCTGGCAGCAATAGAACCATTTGGTCATTGACTATGGCTGTGTTTGAAATGGCATACTCATTACTATGCACTACAACCTCAATGAGTATATAATCTCTGCTATACACTATAAGTATGGTTAGGATGATGACCAATGATGACCGTTCCCACTGAAGTATACTTCCAAGTTTCCAAAGATGCTTTTCAAACCTACAATGACAAAAACCTGAATCACACTGAGACTAAATATCTCTGTTGATTCTCCACCTTTGAAAGTTGTGAAAGCAAGTAGAATATCAACATGTGGTTATTTGATCCAAAAACTCGCAGAAACACATTTCATGCCGACATTTCGGAGATTTCGGGAAACCCTTCATTGAGCTACTGACTAAACTTCTGGGTAACTTCAAAATAAGAGCCCTATTTACAAAAATGTTAAAAAATAAATAAATAAAAAAAGCTAAAAGATGACAAGAAGAGATGCTTTTGTTTTGAAAAGGAGATGTTTGACATTTAGCTTGAAGCCGGTCCTAGAACCATTTTACATTCCTCTTGTAGTACATCATGGGTAGGTTGAGTATGACTAGTGTGGCCACAGTGCATACTTCCCGATTTAGTATACATCTGTGTATATTTCGCATACTCAATCTTTCCATACTATGTGAATGCACTACATACTCTTTTTAACATCAGAGTTAGGCTGTGTTCAAAATGTCATACTAACGTACTACTTATACTATGTCTCCTGCATTTTGAGAAAAACTTGCATCACCCCCTCGTGGTATCGCCATATTTAAAAATATCTATCATAAAATATTCTGTCACAATATCTTATCACATGATATATTGTCCCATCCTTAATGATAATACTCCTGATTCTTAAGGGTGGGGAAAAAAATGACATATTGCGATTTTTTAGGTGCCGATTTAAAAATATTTTTTTTATTGTATTTTTCACATTTTCATGGACGTGTGTTTTCTGCCGCTGGAGACACCGTCACTTCTGAGCAGAGCAGCCTAACTACTGAGCATGTTGACCAGCTGCTGTTTCTACATAAAAACATTGACATTCCCAAGCACTAGCTTGATGAACATTAACAGTATCAGTTGACCAACTTCAAAAAGTTCCGTACGAATTTGTTGTTTTGTACATGTTTAGTTTACGTCCTTTCTAAAGGAGGTTTTATTTCATTATTTATTTCAGTTGAAATAATAATACATCAGTGAATGACTGAATGTGATGTGCATTGTTCTTGGACCTGTGGAGTGTAGGATTCAACTAATGTTTGGATGAGGAAAAAAAATTGTGTTAATCGTCACTGTAGAATTGCAATACTTGTAAAATCAGAATTGTAATTTAAATTGAATCGCCACCCAAGAATCGGGATTAAAATTGAATCATGAAAAATGCTATCGTCCTAGCCCTACTGATGATGGTAGGGCGACCGTGGCTCAGGTGGTAGTGGGTCGTCTTCTGATCGAGAGGTTGGGGGTTCGGTCCCAGTACCTGACTATGTGTCGAAGTGTCCTTGGGCAAGACACTGAACCCTAAGTTGCTCCCAGTGGTCGACTAGCGCCTTGCATGGCAGTCCTGTCCCACTGGTGTGTGAATGTGAGAGTGATTGGGTGAATGAGCTGATGTGTAAAGCGCTTTGAGACTGCTTCAGTGTGGTGATAAAGCGCTATATAAAATCAAGTCCATTTACCATTCATGTTTATTTTTACCCAATGTGTGTGTGTGTAGGTTTGCACTGTCATCCATAGACATGGAGCAAAGGGACTATGACTCTCGAACTGCTCTCCATGTGGCAGCTGCTGAAGGTAAAGTCTTATAGGAGTTCCTACCTGAGCTTTTGTAGCTCTTGATCTCATTTACAGTCCTAGCTCTCCATGGAAGCAGACATTCATCTAGCTGCTGCTGCTCTGCTTGTAGGACACACAGAGGTGGTGCGCTTTCTACTGGAAGCCTGTAAGGTGAACCCAGAACCCAGAGACAGGTGAGTACAGACACCTTTAAAGTTAAACTGACTGCAGAGGGAGAGCTGTCCTCCTCACTGTGTTTTCCTGTGTAGATGGGGGAGCACCCCAATTGACGAAGCGGTCCAGTTTGGCCACAATGATGTCGTTAGCATTTTGCAAAACCACCTGGAGAAAAATAGCACATCTGATGGATCTGACACCAAAACACAGCCATGAAAAGAACGTGGACAGAAGACGCTTTGGTGTGTGTCCGAGCTCAAGGAGCTGAAACATGGATTAGTTTTTAGTGTGTGCTCCTAATGTGTGTGTGTGTGTGTGTGTGTGTGTGTGTGCGCGCTACTTATTGCTGTGTAAACGTATCCACTATGGTGTATCTGCAGTGTTAACAGGATATTTCTCATGTAGTCCATTTCTGCACCGCGTTGTTTTCTCCTGGATTGACTATGTACCTCCTCATTATGTGTGTGTGTTTGTGCCAGGGTTGGGATCAATTATAATTGTAATCGATAATTAATTGCAATTAAGGCATAATTATAATTGTAATAGAAAAACACTGCGGCTGTTATCATAATTGAATTGTAACTGACTTCAGAAAATGTACTTTGTAATTGTAATTGACGTGGAAATCCTATAAAAACTATTGATTATAATTTGAGAACCATGTTACATTTCTATGGCTTACACATATGTAGTTAGTTAACAATCATTAAAATATGTTTCATATCAAGTTAACCTGTCACTTTTTTAATATAATTTTACCATTTAAAAAAAAAAAAAAAAATCATTTAGGGTTATATTGACAGAAAAAAGGCTCAGACGCCCACACCAAAAATATTAAAATCTATATTTTCATGGATAAGGTAACATAACCAGGTAACCAAGAGATGAAAAACAAATTATATGATAGATAATATTTTTTAGCGTATTTTACAGCTGATTTACGACGTGGGACAAACAATAATGTATACTTTATTCATCGCCGTAGTGAAATGCTTTCTCTACATTTTCCCCGAGCGGCAGCAGTGGGCTGCCATTGCAGGTGTATCGTTGCACTTGGATTGGGATTAAGGGACTTGCTCAACATCCCACAGTGTTGGTCTGGGTGAGATTCGAACCGGCGACCCTCTGATTACAAGCCTGCTTCCTTAACCACTAGATGACCACTCCTCATTTATCACTTATCATAAGAGATGCTAACAGAACGCTAACACAAAAGGAAGGTTATGTTTTATGGGCTTATTTATGAAAGGCTCAGTAATTGTGATTGATTATAACTGAAATTTAGTAATTGAGAAAGTAATTGTAATTGACTTTCAGGAGAAAAATAATAATTTTAATTGGAAAAATGCCAGTCACTGTAATCATAATTGAGTAGTAATTGAACATGGATAATTGTACTTTTAAAATGTAATTGACTCCAACCCTGTTTTGTGTGTGCGTGCGTGCGCGCGCTTTGTCCTCAGACGTTTCCTGACACCTTTGAACTCTGGGGCTGGTTTTCTGTACTGATCTGATGTCAATGTAGGGTTGTATTTTGAATGTATTCACATGCAATAGAAACAGACTGTGTTGTATTCCATATTGATGTACATGAAAGCATAAATAGTAATATTTGTGTGTGTGTGTGCACACTTGCATTATTAGAATGTTAGTATATAACTTGAATGATTCCAACGGGCTGAGCATTCACATAAAAAGTCATTGTCTTTTTGAGAGTTTTCATCAGTCTTTCCAATATTAGAAATAGTGATGAATTATAAATATAAAATCATCAGATTTACAATCAGACGTAATGGTCTATGTGTATTTCACAGTCTTCTTATAGAATTGTGGGACAGTGATACTTAACATGCTCGGATGGTTTTGCTGCATTTTTCAACGTTACGTTATGAACATCATTGGGTTTGTTTTGCAGCACATTGAACCTTAAACTATGCTGTATTTTAGAATAAGCGAAAATGTAAGATTCTACACATTTGACTTGTGTGTATGGTATGTGTCATTCTAAACAGTGAATTGTAAATGGTCTGTTTTTATGAAAGTAATCTTTTAATTTACTTTCCCTTTTTCTTTTTCTTTACATTGAGTTACAGCTGATGCTATATACAGTATATGTACATATATGTAACAAATGGTTTGAAAAAGCCACAAAAGCTACTTTTATTGTGTAAACCTGAATTAGTTTTTAGATTCTTTCATATGAGAATAATTAGTTTCGAGAGTTAACTTAATTTACACTGCTTAAAAAATTGAAGGAAACACTTAAACACGTCGTAGGACACAATGTCTGAAGGACTCCAGTTGAAAATCTTTATTTATTACATTTATTAGAATGTGTTCAGAACAAAATAACCAGAATGAACAATGAAAGTTAAAATAATTATCCTATGGAGGTCTGGATTCAGAATTATACTCAGAATAAAACTGGAAAAATCAGATCAAACTTCTGTGGAAAAGGCTTGGTAGTGGGCGTGGCCTCCACCTGCCTGTTTGCAGTCCCTACAACATCTGGAATTGCTCCTGATGAGATAACGAATGTTCTGAGGGATTTCCTCTGACTGTTGGAGTTACATTGTGTTTAAGAGTTCATTTTTCAGCAGTTTAGATTAAGTGCTGTTGGACCAAAGCAAGGGACCAAACCCAGAGCTGCAGCTGCCATATAGTCCTTATATTTATGAAGATGTATTCCACGGAACAATAGAGATGTGTTTATGTTTGTAAAAAAAAAAAAAAATACAAAACTAAAGGAATATGTTGGGTGCATTTAAGTGGAAATAGCTTTATTTATATAAATATGCATATTGTGTCTGTCATTTAAATAAAGGATTTATTCTTACTCTTGTTTCTCATTAGACTGCAACAAAAGGGGAAATGTTTAGCTAATTTACAAAAAAATCTGTCTTAAAATGTAGAGACTGATCCATCCAAGTCAGGGCCAGTCAGTTGCTTCCCTAAATCCTTTAGTGATGCAGTTTCCTCACCTGATGCACGGAATTCACTAAGATTACAGCAATCATTAGTGCACGAGCAGAACTGGTGCAGACCGCCCCTTTTTAAATGAGCTTTTTGCTAATTTAATGTACAGACGTCAGTGCGCACAAATCAACTTCTCTGTCTGCTGCACAAACATTTAATAATGTAGAAAACTAAATAAACATTTTTTTCTTTAAACAAGAACTTTAAAACCTAATGATATTTTTCTCCCTCATTTAATGTGGGTGCTCCGCCCAGTCCTGTAACTTTGCTCTGATCAGTGCATGCAAAAAAAATAAATCCTATTGAATAATAATTGATCTGAGTTAAAAAGATACACAGTCTGTCAATCAGTCTGCATTCTTTGAAGATGAACTACTGACCAGATCACAGCAGCACTGTGTCACACACACTCCTATGTCACCATCAGTGATCATGCATAAATTACGCATCTGATCTGCTGATTCTGGCCTGACATCAAGACAACACGAGACTTTGATGGTTAAAACATGAACTGAAAGGAGATTAGTGGAGCGGTGAGATCTAAGCGATATCAATCAAATTCAATTCAATTCAACTTTATTTATATAGCGCAAAGTACAGCAAAGTCATCTCAAAGCGCTGAACAAAATATAAAGTTCATAGTAAAAAAGAACCCAACAAGAGCCACATGAACAAGCATTTAGCGACAGTGGGAAGAAACTAGTGCTCCAGACTAGTTGAGTGAGCCACGAACAATTGATCAGTCCATCTGAGTGCTCCAGACTAGTTGAGCCGATAGAAAAGGGAAAAACTGATCAGAGCGGCTGCTATTGGCTATTCACATAACTTGGGACACCTTTGTTGTCTGGCACTGAGAGAGAATATCCTGTGAGAACAAGACATGTTTTGTGAACTTGTCTGCGTAAAACATAACACGGGGAAATGAGCTCTAACATGGAGGGAGAAATATACAAATATACATATATATATACAGTCTATATAAACCTGTATTGGCATCTATAAGCTCAGAATTATAATGTGCATATGATTCTACCATTACACACCTTTTTCATGCTAATGACAGCGTAATATCAGCCTTATGTATAACACTTCAAATAAAGTGTTATGGTATTTTCCCACTTTGTAAAAAGAAGTGACCTCATGCTTTTAGTAAAGTGCTGCAGCACACCAAGTGACTCACACAGTACCACATTGCTGCTTAAATAATCTATAGCCTACTGTAATGGAGGACTATTTAAATCCTATTGTATTCTTGCATTTCCACTTTTAAGTTCCAAAGTCTTTATTGTTATTTTTCCTATTCTTCCGTACATTCATTGACCTGTGGGATATTACATCAAAGTGTTCTTAGTAAAGCCAGGCCTACGGTTTAAACAATCCCGGCGTCAAGAAGGAGCGTGAGGGGGCAGCTTCTGTAGCTCTGTATCTCTGTAGCGGGAGGGAGGGGCTGCTGCCTCGGCTCTACAGACAGTGACAAGGAGGGGAACGTTTTTTTTAAATGCGTACATAAATGAGTACAGACAACATAAGCCAGAGGTTTCTTAGAAAAGTAATTAAAATAAATAAATTAAAAGCTAAATTTGCAGAGGCGGGTGCTGTGGGCTTAACTAAAGAAGAGAACACAGGAGGGGGAGGGGCTTCATCCCCAAGGCGGAGCCTCGTCCCATCGAGCAAAACAGCTTTACAATATCAATGGTACAGAGCTGCCATGCAACTTAGAGTTCAGTGCTTTGGCCAAGGACACTCGATCAGAAAATGACCCCAAACCATATAGTATAGGGAGATTTCAAAAAGAAGAATGTGGTATTCTAATGTGCATTTTACATCATTTGAGGCTTAAACTCAAAATTTATGGCACAAGAGACATGCTATACTTCCCTGGGTTAAACAGCAAGAGATGACTCTGCGGTACATACTGTATGTTTAAAACTTCTATCTCGTCATAGGAATTCTACAGCGGCAATGATTTGCCAATACATCAGTAAGTCAGACACAATTAATCCACAACTAATCATGATGAAACATCCTCTATGTCACTGAGCTAATTAGCAAATGGAATGTCGTATCCAGTGGCGGCTGGCCAATAGAGGGCGTTAGGGCACCGCCTCACCACTTACCACGTTTGTTTGAGTGAGACATAAAAAAAAATTAAAAATACTATGAAACAAATGTACATCTGTGTTTAGATAATCACAATAAATATTAGATAATGATGTGTGAAGATGTTTCGTTCGTCTGTGTCTGATTGGTGACGTGTTTCCTGCTCACAGTAACGCCTCTTCAATACAAGTCTATGGAGTGACTCTGGGCGCAGTTTACCTGCGTCCAGACACAGGTGTTCCGTGGCTGCCGGAACATTTACACAACATCCTCCTCCCGCCATGGGAGGGGCTGACGTCACAGTGGTCCGTCATTAAATGGCTTTGACAGGTGAAGCCGTGGGACATTAGAGGGAGAAGCAAAATGAAGAAAGAGAAATTAAATAATTGTGCTTTCCCTGCTGACTCAGCATGAATAAAGACAGGTAGGACCCATTTAAAGCACTTTACAGAGAAGGCAAAGAAACATGAACAAACTACATTTGATGATTTCAAATCTTGAATATGTCCATATTTTGTAAACAAGGTCTTAAGTTATATTTTTTCACGTCCTAAATACGTCTTAAATTATGTAACTGGGAAAAAAAAGGTAAAATCTGAAAAACAAAATTAAAAAACAAAACTAATTAAATTTCAAGAAGTACAATAACCCTGACACACACTCACTCACTCTATTGTACTGTATATGTTGCAGGTAATGATCAGCAGTGACAAACTATGTAACTAGGTACATTATTCTTTTAAGCAGATGTTAAATCTGTATGCTTGTTAGTTATACTGACACCATTGTATATGGGAACTGCATGGATGTAAATATGCACAGATTGTTTATTTCAATATTGTTATTTAGGGTAAAGGGTTGACAATTGACTCAGAAACTGTGAATAAGTGACGTTATGCATTAGTGTGTTTGGAATGCTAGAAATGACTAGTGCACACAAGCACCCCAAACCGGGCACTGCCACCCCACAACAACCCCCCCCACCACCACAGAGGCCACACCCTGACACAAGACGTTCCTTAGCTACATAGGGCGGAGCCTCCTGGGTGACATCATCACGTAGCTTCTATGGCTCTTTTGATGTTTTAACTCCTGTTATCCACAGAAACAGTACTTTCATTCTGTTTAGAGCTCAGTGGAGAGAGTCAGAGAGAAGATACATTTAAAAGCATCAAGCAATCAACACCCAATGATGGATGGAAGATCGCTGCCTCCACCCCCACCTCACCCCTATGACCCAGACTATATCCAGTGTCCTTACTGTCAGCGGAGGTTCAAAAAAAGTGCAGCAGACAGACACATTCAGATCTGCAAGGAGCAACATGCACGGATGCCCAACGACGGCACTACCCCCCTCCCTTTGAATCTGGTTCAATGTAAAATCTGTATAAGACGATTCTTCCCCGAAGACCGAGAGAAGCATAAAGAAATCTGCCAAAAGTTACTGGCAAAAAGGAGAAAGGTTTTTGACTCCTGCAGGCAGAGAACAGGAGGAACTGAAATCTTCTTCCTGAAACCAACCCAACCAAAGCCGTCCATATGGCGTAAGAAATACGAAGATTTCATGGCCTCACGAGCCCACCATCAGGAGCGGCACACAAGCCCCAGGTAATGAGTTCTGGTTTCGGATCAGCGAGAAAGACTAACCATGAAACAATTTTAATCCAGACAAAAGCAGAGGCCTACATATCAGGAAAATAACAGCAACATTGTGAGCAACATCAGCAAGTACTGTTACTTGTGTGAAACCAGGCACCTGGGGCAGTCGACCAAGTTTTTCTGCAAATATGGGATGAGGAGGATGTGCATGTGACACGACCTCAGGAGAACGACACTGACACACTCCGGTTGGGAAGAGATCCATTTTTTTTATGTGCAGGTGGAAACCAAGGATAAGAACGGATGTCCTAAATAGGACATAAGACATCTCAAAGTGTCAAACTTTACCTATGGTGTTTTGAAATGACTTGTATTTCAGATCATTCAAATAATAAACAGATGGAGAAAAATGCCACAAAGACCCTTTTATTAATCACTAGCACAAACATTTTTTTACCACTATTGACTTTTCCCTTCATTAAGGCTGAAATGTATGACAAAATGTTTTCATGTCGCTAACCAAATTCGGGACTTGTCGCTTGTAGGAAGTGTGTAAACAGCTCCTTGCTGCACAGAGCCTTATCCTGGATTTCCACTGGATGTGTATCTGCACCGAAACTGCTTAGCTGTGTAACTTCAGCGCAATCTGCAGTCCATCAATCCCCACCGCCTCCGGTTTTGCTGCGCATCTGTTGCAGCAAGGACTCATAAGATCTCGCTAATTCACGTGTAATCGTGCGATACATATACATGATTCAACCATGGATAAATGCAATATTTATATGTAAAATACTGTTTTCAAAGTGCTCGGAATCATGGTATCAACGGAAAGGTCTGGTCCCCTCGAGTCCGAATATGTGCTTGGTCTTTGGGTAAAGCCAAAAAGGCCCTATTTTTGGGGTTAAAAAAAAGTCTTCATTTTTTAAAAAATGTGGTATCAGCAGACTTGTTTTATTCCCCTGAGTCTGAATATGTGCTTGGTTTTTGAATAGAGTTCGAAATGGGCCCGCTGGAGGTCCTGGAAGGTTGATGTTTTCCTCCTTGAAGATGTATCTATCCCGGATACAGTTGTGCATCCTTGGTGGGTGGGTTTGAATCCACCCCTTCACCAGGCACTTTGCCACCGTGATGATGGCCCGCTGGTCTCAGGTTGGCATGGCCTGTGTGAACTTGGAAAACATGTCAGTCAAGATTAAAACATTGGCCG
This sequence comes from Gouania willdenowi, assembly GCF_900634775.1. Lineage (NCBI taxonomy): Eukaryota > Metazoa > Chordata > Actinopteri > Blenniiformes > Gobiesocidae > Gouania > Gouania willdenowi. The sequence goes on along the minus strand of NC_041064.1, from coordinate 29,523,390 downwards.
TGTTCGAAATGGTGCAGTACGCACTATTGTCACTCATATTTAGTGCGTAGTGGTCCCATTCCAATAGTGTGCACAGATTATGGCCGTCAGAAATACCGGATTTGTACTATTTCCGGACATATTTTTAAGTGTACATGGGTGTACACTACACGCGCACTCAACCGCCCCATGATGCATTGCGACTTGCAAGCGTCACTTCAACGCGGAGATGGAGGAAGCCGGTCCAAGGATTGGTTAAGGCATAATGTAATGCGTTGAGGGTATTTGTTGCTGCCTGCTAAAGTTCGCTGCTTGCTAGTAATTAGTTGTATGCCAGAGTTAGCTGCAGACTAGCTGGGGACGAAGCTCGTCTGCAGTGGGCTCTGCCCACTACAACTTTATTCTTTTTAAATGATATTATTGTAAGTCATCAAGCATATTTTCCGGCCAGGATCTGTAAGGAACTTAGATAAAATATCGTTATGTGTGTTTCTTTAGCATTTGTGTGGCCTGCTGTGATAATGATATAGAAGCATCCCTATTGCCGCATAACAATACAGAACGTGAGTTTTGTTTCCCGAAAGGACCGATGAGTACACCGGACGGCTTTATGAATGGCAGTACGACAACGACGACCTTTTCACGGGTCGTCGAAACGCGGCCCAGAGAGGTTTTGAGTTAGTAAGAAAGTCACGTCGTACAATGTGGTAATTGTGAATTAGTTCAGAGTAATGACGTAACGCTACAGCTCAGTGTAACATCACAATTTACTCTCCAGAGATTAGTCTTGGAATTTTTGCATTGTTTTAGTTATTTGTTGCTTCTCCGTTTGAGATAATAGACATTAATCATTTGTTTGTGCCTATGTAGATTTATGTGATCTGATCTGTACTGTAGTTTGTTGAGACAAGTGATTTAGAATAGGGGTGGGAACCTCTGGGTACTTCACAATACGATACAAAACATGATACAAAGCTCACAATAGCAATTATCTCAAAATATGACGATACTGTGATTATCGATATATTGGTCAGAAATCAGTCTACAATAATCTATGACATAACGAAAAAAAAAGATTAAGTAAAAAAATAAAAAAATGTATTTGATATCTCTGAAAGACAATAAACTAAAAAAGTGACACTATTTTAGTGCAACATTTTTGTAAATAAGTGTACTAATGCAAATGAATAAGTATTTCCAATAGTGCTTTCTGTAAACAAAAAATAGGGTCTTTCTTACCAGTGACACAATTATAGTGCAATATTCCAATAATCAAAATATTGGTTCTTTGTGACAAAATTTCTGTGAAGACCGACCTGCACATTTGAGTGAAAAAACATAAAAGGTTTTGAAAAATAAAATAAAATAAATGAGTAAATAAATAAAAAAAACTAAAAATCAATACCTAGCGTGAGCATATCAATAATCAATCTATCAATCAATCAATCAATCAATCAATGCACTGGAAAGTTAGCGATTGCTGTTAAAAGCAAAAGTGTTAATTCATAAGTATATACATTAATTGTCTTGTGATTGCAGTTGATTTGCTGTTGATGGTCTGTTATTGATTGGTAAGCTGTTAAATGTTTTGTTTTCATCATATAGAGTGCATTGCCTTGTATGTAAAGCGCTAAAAAAATGAAATGTGCCTTGCATATGGTTTTGTCATTATTATTCATAAACATCTATTGCAACAAAGCCCACATTTCCTATTGTAATCCTGTAATTTTTTTTGGCATTTTCATCAAGGTCCACAACCTGCAGAGGAAGGTGGAGGCAGGTTGGCTGGAGAAGAAATGGGAAAACCTAAAGCAAAAGTACAAGGTTTGATAAAAAAAAAAAAAAAAACTATTGTCTGGATCTATAGTTGTTTGGTTTGTCAACAGTGTCAAACCACAATTGCCAGGTAAGCTTTGGGATCATTAACTAATTTGCTAGGAGCTGAAGACGCCCAGGACAGGGGTCAGTACAGAGGGAAGAGAGACCACTGCTGCCACCTGGAAGTGGTTTGAGGCAATGGATGAAGTGATGGGCCAACGGCCCAGTATAGCCGTGCCCCACCTCATCACGTCCGTTTTATCAACGGTGGCAACAGTGGCCTCTCCGCCAGAAGAAGGAGACAACAGCAGGAAGAGGAGGAGTGAAGTGGACCTGTTGGCCTATTTGAGGGAGAGGGAGATGGAGAAGAAAGAGGATGAGAGAGAAAAAAGAGCAGAGGAGAGAGAAGAGGCTTTTTAGAATATGTTAGTTTAATCAATCTCTGAACGTTTCGTTTGGACACATTTGTATAACTATTTTAATGTGGTTGTTCTTAAAATATCTTGTGAAGTGTCCTCATGTAATAAATAATATTTATTGATTCCACGTTGTTTTTTGGGTCATTTCTTATTTCTGTCCTCCATGTGTACCTCCACAGTTGTTTAGTTCTGGGATTTCAACTTGCAGTATTTCTTGATGTGTATTTGTAAAAGGAAATCTGGTACGTATTTTTTATTGCAAATAAATGTCCATTTATAAAATATTATTTTGATACAATTTTTTTAATTATTACTTGTTTAAAGTAAACATGTAATGATTAAAATTGTTTTATCATATTAGTACCTGTATAGATGATGGCCTAGCAGAACGTCTATTTGCAACTCATTTTGGTTGTCTGTACACGTCCAGAACCAGGTCACGGTGGACGTATAATTGCGATGTCATCTATCAACTAATTCTGGCTGTGATATGGACATCCAGATCATGGCCTAGCACAGGGGTCTGCAACCTGGGGCTCTGGAGCCTCGCTCCCTATAGCTTTAAATATTAAAATAATGAATTGTTATTTCTCACAGAGAGTATTGCTTATTAATGACATTGACATCAAATAGAATCATGATAAATCAATTTTTTAACCCAAAAATAAATCACCTTCCTTCGTCACCTCCTGAAACCTCTACAGATCATCAACTTCACTTGCACCTGTGGCTAACCCTAGGTTTTAAATCCTTGGTAAGATATTTAACAAAAAGAATATTCTGGAACAAAATATAATGTAATTTAGTTGATTTAGTTCAATATGCATGCTCGATGTTACAAGAAATGATCAATTATCATGTGTTGACTGACGTGATCATGTGTTGTAGCCCTTCAAATATATTAACTTAAAAAATTGTTTACATAAAATGATTCGATATAATTTGAACTGGAGAATTTAATACACTGTATTGTCTTTATTGAGAGAGTATTTTTTCACCTCTAAAAGGACTTTAATCCAGGTGACATTAGACAAAATGGCTCCTTTTAGAGTAAAGTTTGCAGACCCCTGGCCTAGCGGAACGTCTATTTGCAACTCATTTTGGTTGTCTATAGACGTCCAGAATCGGGTCCGCTGGACGTACAGTATAATCTCAATGTCATTTATTCACTAAATCTGGTTGTGATATAGACGTCCAGATTATGGCCTGGACTGGCCGACGTCTTAGACGTCCATAGACGTTGCTTGCTCAGTGGGTATGTGGGCCACTTTAGGCTCACATTAAGATTAGTGGATGCTAACTTGCCATATTTCAGCCAGAACTGGCCCAATTATGTTACAGCTGGGCCACGTTTGGTACTTTATATGTAAAAAAATATCAATAATGCCAGATGCAGTAGCTTAATATGAATTATATTCTTATTATCACACAAGAAACTTAGTTATCAACAATTCACTTACCTGACAAAAAATGGGCCAAACAAATGTGGACGTTGTCCAGATTTTTGCCTCGTAGATTCTGGTTTAGCGAACCACAAGCGCCTCCTTCCCTCTGATAACTTTTGACATTGTTCTCCCTGATTTGTTATATCTTTTGGCAGTCTATAAAACTCCAAATGTTTTTTACGGTCTGACTGATTGGTCCAGCCAAAAACACGGCAATAATTCACCATTTTCTTCCACGTTCCACGCTCGGGATCTGCTTTATTTACCTGCTGAGTACCTCCAATATGGCGACTTCCAGTTTGATTATGTGGTGATGACGCGCTGTGAAAACCCTCCATAGTGAGTGGTGAAATAGCTCCAAAATTGAAAAATAAAAATGAAGAAGTTGCATTAAGAAAAATTGTTTTGTATCCCAAAAAAGATTATTCTTTATACTATAAATTAAAAGAGATCAGATTTTTTTCTTACATTCCCACATTTAGTTATGGGCCACTGAAAATAGTTAATAGTAATTTTTCAAGAGACTGTCACCCAAAAACCAAAGCATATGTGTGACTAATCATTAGTGATGTGAACAGTCTATGTACAGTACATACAGAAGCTCAAAGCTGATCAAATGACATGGAGCTGAGACATTTGCTAAGTTGTTTACTGAAGGCCCAAACATGTTCAACCCCCAAACCTCAAAATCATGAAATCTGCCTGTGTGTAAGTTTCACTGGTTAACTATCTGAGCCCTTCCAGCCTCTTCTGGCCCATATTTTCATGAGAATCAGCATTTTTGGACTTCACATGCAGCTTATATACTCACATGTAAGGAAGGGTCAGAAACGTATAGGTTGTAAAATTTATTTTTTTTTAAAAAAAAAAGAAGGTTGGACTTTTGAATATACCAAAATAATTATTCAGCAGCTATATCCAATAGAAAATGATATTGTCCACTTTCATTACAAGTCCTGGTCCCTGTACATCTTGAAAACCTTCTCCTGAGTTATTTCTGAAAACCCAGTTTCCTTCTTTATAGATTTTTTTTAAAAACAAAAACACCAAAAAAAAAATATATAAGTAATTGTTAAAATATCTGTTCACACACATTGACATTGGTCAATGATTTTCTGTTGACTCTGAATAAATAGACTTCTAATACCTTTTTGTGATGTGTGTGTGAGTTAGAAAGCAAGTCATTTTCCCACTTAGTTCAAATAGTATTTTATTATACATTTAGATACATATACAAATAAATACAAAAATATATTTTCATGTATAAAAGATAAATATAAAAGGACAACATCAGCAACAACAACAGCATCAGCAGCAACAACAACAAGGGCAACGTCAGCAGCAACATCAACAGTGACATCAGCAGCAAAGACAATGACAACATCAACAGCAACAACAACAGTTGCCCCTGTTGATGTTGCCCTTGTTGTTGTTGCTGCTGCTGCTGTTGATGTTGCTGCTGGTATTGTCCTTTTTGTTGCTGCTGATGCTGTGGTTGACACTGATCTTGTTGTTGCTGCTGATGTTGCTGTTGACATTAAACTTGTTGTTGCTGTTGCCATTGTTGCTGTTGATGTTGCTGCTGACGTTGCCCGTGTTGTTCTTGCTGCAGATGTCGTTGCTGTCCTTGATGCTCGTAAAATATAGAGAACAGCTGATGAGTCTTCTGATTCAACAACAAAGGCAATGTCAGCAGCAACATCAACAGCATCAGCAGCAACAACAAGGGCAACATCAGCAGCAACATCATCAGCTGCAGCAGCATCAGCAGAAACAACAACAAGGGCAATATCAGCAGCAACTTCAACAGCAACAGCAGCAGCAACAACAAGGGCAACGTTAACAGCAAAATCAACAGTGGCAACAGCATCAGCCTTGATGTTGTTGCCATTTATTTTTCTATTTTTATGATTTACTATATACAGCCATATTTCTGAAATGTGGGTGTTCTTCCACATTTTCCCAGATTTTTACATTTTTGTGCCTTAGCACTGACAGTTTTTCAAGAATTTCCATGCCCATTACTATTACAACTTGATTATGATTACAACAGCAACTGTTTTTTTCTTCCCAAATACTAATACAATTACAATTAGAATTATTTCATAATTGTCATTAATTATCAATTACATGATTTTTTTTTACCCCAACCATGGTATCAACCATCCACCAAAAAACTAAACACCACAGCTTTGGTCTGTCAAAGAAACCAAACTGGGTGATATTCCAATGCCACATAAGGACTGGATAAAAACACCTAAATAAATCCATTAAAAACTGTGTTTATAACAACAGTCATATACAGTAGAAGCATGAGGAAGGCAGTGGCGGCTGCTGGTCTTTCATGCAGGGGAAGCTCATTTTCTGCCTACTTCAGAAAATGTATCTGTTTATTTAAATGTGAATTCTAGTAGAATTCACATTTTGTTGTCAACAACTATTTGTAGATTATCACACACGCACGCGCGTAGCTGCTTCGCGCTGGAGTGTGAGTGTTTGGTCAAAAGTCTCACAACACAAGCAGTAACAGTCTCCACAAACACCAAAAACAGACACTAGGTTTGTCAGAAGTTAATTCGCTATGAGAGGATCAGCAAAGTCTCCGTGTCAACACAGAGCAACGGACTGAAATATTTGAAAAACCCGCCTGTGTGCTTACAACGTCATACTCTCTGATTGGCTCATTTCGCTGTCAATCAAAATTGAATTAGCCTGAGACAGATCATCCAATCATCATCCATTATTCCAGCGTCCGGAACAGACAGATCCAGCCCACTGCTCCATAGACGTCCTGTGAAGCCCGGCGTCCGATGGGCGGGACTAAGTGCGTCATAACCGAGCATTTATCCAATGAGCGTCTAGTTTGACTGCAGTGGATCAACCCCTAAATCGTCTCCCATTGAAGTCAATTGAAGCTGAACTTCACCACTGTTTATTAACACTGTGACGCTGCGGTAATGAATGAAGAACGTCACGCTGTCACTGTCAGTTTCCTGTTATAAGAAGCTGATTCTGAACTAAACATACATGTGTTCTGTCATATATTTAGTCAATGAAATGTACACACAACACTACATATTTGACCACTGATTTTAGGGGAAGCTGAGGTTCCCTTGTAGTCTTAAAGCATCCGCCACTGGAGGAAGGGTCTGTCTGTTCTTAATGGATGAACAAATGTATGCTGTGATGTTGCCCACATTGGCACCATGTGTTTCAGTGATTCTTACTTGGAGGTCTGTTAACGATGGAGGAGGAGCATGAGATGACATCACAGGGTAAGTCGCCCAGTGCACAACATCTGAAACATCTGGATAGAGCTGCACAACTTCTGCAACCTCTGGAAATAGTTGCTTCCACTCCTCCTCCTGGACCAAATGATCCATCAGGATGATTAATGGTGTCCTTTTACACAAAGAAATAAACAAGGAGACAAAGATAATAAATAACACACACACACACACACACACACACACACACACACACACACACACACACACACACTTAAACAAATTTAAGTAGATGTGATAAGTCACTTTAACCCCAGTCTAAATGTAATTAATCCAGCCTCACTCCATTACAGACCAGACTTTATCTTTAAACTATTACCACCATTATGTACATGTCTATATATAACCAATAAGAAGGCAGGGGTTCCCTTTTTGGTGAAGTAAATATCACCGCATTAGTCTGGCAAGAATATGAACAGAGGCCAAGGTGGTAGCAAAATATGTTATTTTATTTATCATCAACAATCGTAATAAAAATATTTCTTTTATTTCATGATGTGGTTTAAAAGCTTGACATACAAAAATACAAAAAAATACAAAAACACCAACAAAACTTTATCAAACAAGGTTAAGTTTAGAAAATGAAAATATTAACAAACTTAAGGTTAGTAACTCAACCAAAAACAACCCAAACGTTAGACAAAAACCAACAAAATCTAACTAATCAGCTAAACCTCACTTCATTCAGTCAAAGTGCATGGTGCCAAATTTAGTAAACATGATTTTAGAGCTTATTTAAATATGATTTGAAATTTTAATTAAACATGATTTTAGAGCTTATTTAAATATGATTTGAAATTTTAATTAAACATGATTTGAGAGCTTATTTAAACATGATTTGAGAGCTTATTTAAACATGATTTGAGAGCTTATTTAAACACCAGCGGCCAACTTCCACACTTGGAAACCCGGTTCCCACAGGGGCTCAGGGCGCCTCACAAGAGTAGCATTTCCCCCTCAATGCAAACTCCATCGATAGCATTTAGCACCCGACAGTACAACCTAGGAGCCCCGAACACGCAGACACTACGGCATGCACACCTGCTTATAATCCTTCTAATCAGAGGGTGTGATTAAGAAAGCGTCCGATAAACGGGGATGATGCATTCACGGGATATATGACGGTGGGAAACGACCACACTTTAACCGCCTGGTTACATATATATAAAGCACATATAAACCCTGCTTAAAATGATAAAATGAAATAAAAAAGTATCGCGCACACTAACATACACAAACACGCACTCAAACATTCGTGAGCACACACACTAGCATCAGGTTAGCTACCAGAGAGGCTAACGATACGTTTTGTCTCTTCCGAACAGAATAATATTAGGATGTTGTAGTGATTTACCTGCTGCACGTCACAGTCAGTGAAACATAATCACACGACACAGCCAGTTTGTCTGCATGAGAAGAACGTTCAGTCCGTGCTCACAAGAAATTCTCGTGGTGACGTGACTAAAACACATTTAAGACCTATCTGGTCTTTTGTACGGAGCCCCAGACATGACATGGTAAAAAAAAATATTAACTCGTGCGCACAAAATACTAAGTCGTGCGCACGAAATACTAAGTCGTGCGCACGAAATACTAAATTGTGCGCACGAAATACTAAATTGTGCGCACGAAATACTAAATTGTGGCCACGAAATAGGTATAATGTGCGCACGAAATAATAATTAATAATATTAATAACATTCCTGGTCAGCTGGGTGAGCAAATCGAGCGCACCTTCTCTAAGGTATTTAAGGTAGAGGCAGGAGAGAGGCTAAAGTTACACGATGGACAGGGATAGTATGATTGAGTTTTATTTTAGGCTGGGAATGAGCTACAAAGACATTCTGAAAAGCCTGGCATTGCAAAGAACCATTATTACCGAGAGGCATTTAAACAGAATATTGAGAGCCAGGCTGCTTTGCCGGCGGAGGTACGACTTGGACGCCGGGATAGATTTCATTGTTGACCAACTGCAAGGCCCTGGAAAGGATCACGGTTACCGGTGGATGTATACAAAGTGTAAACAACACGGTATTTCTATCAGAAAAGAAGACGTCAGGATCCTCCTCTCTCTACTGGACCCCATCGGTTCTCACGTTCGTCAGAGCAGACGTCTCAGAAGGAGGCAATATTTTGCTCAGGGACCTAACTTTGTGTGGCACATAGACTCATACGACAAACTGAAGCCATATGGGATATGCATTAATGGCTGCATTGACGGGTTCTCGCGCAACATCATTTGGCTGCGGGCCGCCCTCACTAACAGTGACCCGAAAGTTATCGGGGGGTACTTTGTGGACGCAGTGGAGCGATGTGGGGGCTGCCCCAGGCTCGTACGAACTGACATGGGCACTGAGAACGTAGTGGTGAGAGACATTCAGCGGTATTTACGGAGAAATGACGTGGATGACAGAGCAGCGGAGAGAAGCTACATCACAGGAGCAAGTACCGCGAACCAGAGAATTGAGAGCTGGTGGGGAGTGATGAGAAAACAAGGAATCGAATCCTGGATCACACTTCTAGCAGAACTGAAGGATGAGGGATTCTTCGCTGGGGATTTCGTTGACAAAGCCTTGTCACAGTTCTGTTTTATGCCATTCATTCAGGTAAATAGCCACTGTGAGTTTATGTTCATGTGTGTGATGTACTGATTCTTTAGACCACAGATTCTCAAACTGTGGTATGCGTAACACAGCAGGCTCCATCTAGTGGTACGCCAAATAGACACTTAATTAAATATAAATACAAAAAAAGTGTTTTCTTTTCCTATATTTAAACACAGTGTTAATGTTCATACTGTATGTATCACAATGCTATTTAAGGTACTTTTATTTTCTTAACACAAACTTTTTCTTACCCACTGCAAAGGCATGTAGAGAATAAAGAGGACTATATTTCACCTAATGTAAGCCCTAATCACTGTATAAAAATACACTGTATACCAGCTGTGACTTAATCATTATTGTTTCTTCAACAGGAGGTATTAAATGACATCCGGAGTGTTTGGAATGCTCACCGTATAAGGCCCTCCAAGAACACTAACGTGCCCAGTGGGATACCTGATGTCATGTACATCGCCCCTCACCTTTGGGGTGCAGAAGAATGTCTTGTTCCACTGACTGAAGATTTGACCACATGTAAAGAAAGGTGCACATTTTTTAGTTCAGTCCCATGTGATGTGGACATGTTTGATTTGTGCACAATAATAATGGGGGAATCAAGCTTGGAGTTCCCATCTACCTTGTCCCAGGCACTTGATTTATATTTTCATCTGAGGGACACGGTTCGTCCTCAGTTATTTGAGGCTATTTGAATGGACAACAAATCGTGAGGTACATTTGGTACTTTAGTACATTCTTTTAATAGCATAATGTACATATTACTTTTTATATTTGTGTGATCATCTTGTGTCTTTGTTTAAACCAAAATAATCAGAAAAGACTGTATAACTTTTCAATTTTACCTATTTTTCAGTAAATTAGCTCATCATTAAGTATTGATAACAAAAGTTAGCTACAAAATAAGAAATATTTAACTTAAATAGTTTAACAAGTTAGACAAAATCTATCTTTTGGGGCTAGAGTCATTATTCTTCAGTAATATTAAACTTGTCAAACTGTAATAGCTTCAAAAGTTGTTCATAAAGTTTGGTTGTTATATGTTTTTGGTATTTGGCTTTAGGGTAAAGTTCAAACAAAAATAAACTGATCTCTTATTGGCATCACCTAAATGGTAACACAAAAAATATCCATTTAACCATTTATAACAAGGACAATAGCACCCTAGACAGCAACCACACAGACTGGCAATGACATCATGATTCTAATATTATGATCAATTAGACAAGAAAACCAAATAGACGACTGTATAGTGTATCATTATGATGGTTGTATCATCAATGCTCTGTATTTTTCCTGAGCCTCTGTTTTTATAATGATGGAAGAAAATAAAACAATTGAATGTTTGATGAATAATCGTCTTCCATTATCAGTCACAGCACATTTATAATGCTAGAAAGTAACTATGGGTGGTGTCATTAGAATTGTTCAAGTGTGAAGATGTATTGAATGTAACCAAGAGGATATCAACATTTAGTACAAACTTGAATGGTTTATTCATTGGTCTGTTTTCAAAATACACCACATTGAAAAACAGGTTGTATTTTGTACATAATAACAGGATAAGAATTATTTGTATATATTTAAACTTCTTTAAAGTGTAAACCACTAATGTAAACAACTGACTATATTTTAAATACCATGAAAACATCATTCAAGGCTCACTTCCTTTTTTTTTACTGGGGTTGCTACAAAACACTGTAATAATAATATAAAACATGCTTAATCAACTGGATTTTGGTATTTGAAGTGGAGCTGTACATATGCCTAGTCAGTGTATCTGCAGTAGACAGCGCTCAGCATTCTCCCAGTTTGTAGAACAGTAACTGTACGCTATAATTGGAATATTTTCAGCTCTTCACCCGCTCATAAAGTAGTCATTTCTTGTGGCACTAACCGGAGTAACACAGGATGTTTTTTTCCGATATTGCTGTCCCCGTCCCCAGCAATGTATTGCTTTGCTTCTGTCCCGGCACTCCCCTCTGCTTCTGCAAACTGGGAGAGCGCCGAGTGCTGTCTACTGCAGGTAAGACACCGACTAAGCATACATACCTCATACAAACCCCATTTCAAAAAACCCGAACCATCCCTTTAAGCTTACCATTTGACTGTGAAAGAACACAGCAACCCCTTTAAAGGCAGATGAAATACAACGCTGAACATAAAAAAAGCAACAATGACATACATATTACAAATAGCAAAACCATCCATTCGAACAAGGAGCTGTCACATCCTTCATGTTATTGTTTATATTACCTACACCACATCCATTACCCACATTGAGCTTGTGAGAATGTTGTTAAATTCGCTGCGAAAATCTGGATAGCTGTTGTAACCAATGGGCAGCTTTAGTACACATCCACATGTGTGGGACTGTGGTCTACGGAGGAAATCTGTGGTTTCTATGAACTCAATTAGTATGACATTATCCAAGAGATCAGACCCTGTACAGAACCGCAGGAAAAGCTGAAGATGGTTACAATCAATTTCCCCGATGTACCTTTTCAGGTAACGAGAAACTGTTGACTGGGCAGCTGTCATCTCCTCTGGAAAATTTAGAAGCCCCTTCACTGTTTTTGCAGTTGGTTTTTTTTGTGTAATGAAATGATGCAGTCCTTCTTGTGGTAGTAAACCAGCTACAGAACCCACAACAGGACGCCAGCACTTAATTACATACATTGGGGCCTGAACTATTACTTTGTGTCCAATCTGTGCCAAAACTGGGAGCAGTGTGTCTTTGGTGGGGACTTGCTTGCATTCATGTGCATCGAGTATATCCAGCAATTCATCTGTGTCAACTGAATTAAAGTCCTCTAAAGCCTTCAGAAGGACAGATCTTTCTTCTTGTGATACATACAGTAAAAAGGAATCCTTAAAACTACTGGTTGTCGAGCCATACAGCACTTCTTCGAGAAATGGTATTGCAAGTTTTACTGGGAAGTAACCTGCTTGTTTCCACCCTACTACAAATACTCTAGCTACAGCCTGCCATTCTTCACACTGAAAGTCATGCCTGATGAAGGGGACTTTCACCTCAACTCCCAGTGTGCAGCTGTCATAGAAATCCATCCAAAATTCTGTCAGGCAGTCTCGCAAAACACCATTTCCTTCCCCCTGTTCAAGCTCTCCATTTGGTAAATGCATTTTGATGTTGACCTCAGATGCAATAATTTTTGGGTCCTTGAAGGCACTGATCAAGTCAGTGAGACAGTGACCTCTTCTTATGATCAGCGTTACAGGACAAGATAGTGGTTCAGGAAGTGCTTGAGCTGGAACACCGGCCTCCCCTGCAAGCACCGGTGACAGATCCACTGTTTGATGAGGTGCATCGTCCTCTTTTTCTGGAAAGGGTGTTTCGAGGTTTGGTTCATCCACTGTTACATAACTTACATCCCCACTTATAATAATAATTGCATCAGAATCTTTGCTTTCGTCCAGAGTTAGCAGACCATCCCATGGTAATGTGTCGTTCAGTTCCAAATTATCACTTGTGGAAGCTCCATCATTAATTCCGTAGTGGTTTGGTGATTCTGAATTTCTGAACAGATCCTCAATGGCCTGACTCTGTTCATTGTCAGTGAGATCTACCACTGATGGTTGGCTTATTTCGTGATCACCTGCCTCCACTCTTGAGGGCTGCTGTCTTGTTGTCTTCTTGGTGCACAGATAAAGTCGCAGCATTCTGACTTTGCTTTGGCTATACAACTCGTCTACTGTATTGGACACTTCAACATGTATCTGTGAGCTCTCAATATGAGTTGAATAGTGTGAAAGACTTTTGTTTTTTTTTGATTGGCCTTCTGGGAAAAAAAGATTTTCAGCAATACCTTTGATATTTGCCACTGTTTCGTCTTTGTCAATAGAAAGATGCCTCGTTCCTCCACCACTTACAGCCCTCACCTGTTTGTACCTTTCCTCTTCCTCATCAAAATCCATCCAGCCAACCTCAATTCGTCTCAATTTCCGTTTGGCATTTGTATTTCCTGCCCACTGAGATAATTTCTTTTTTGGAGGCATCCCGTCAGCTCCAGACAGTCTTTGTCGTAGCTTTGAAAGTATGGATTCTTTTCTGGATGGTGATTTTTGCGACAGTGCTGCTTGTCTGCAAAAGGCCACAGTGGAGACTCTATCTCCAACTTTGGGGATGTACTTTGCCAGGTCACTGTCTGTCATTAACGGAATGACAGTTTCATCAATCTGTAAAAACAAAATATACTCCAAGTCAATAAATAAATGAATTAGAACATACTAATGCATAATATAGAATGCCAATGAATATTTAAAGGAAGTTAAGAATATAGGGCTCTATTCTCCTGTTTGGACTTAAACGCCTTTTTGCGCTTCTCTTCTACGCGTATTCTCCGGTCCAAGCTGCTGACACGCCCACCGCGCGTAAAGAGCCAAAAAGCGTACATGTGTGAATGAAGGCGGGTTGAAAGAAAGGAGGCGGTGATGTCATTTTTTTGGGCTGTCTAGAAATCACGGAACCTGGAGCTTTCCCAATGCTTGTGAATGTCATTGAAAATTATAAAGTTCACTTTTAATTTGAAATGTCTTCGTTGATAAACAGTATAACAGGTTGATTTAATCAGACCATTGATCAGATTATTGTAGTGTGACTGAGGATAGGCCGCATTCTGTCCGAGTCACAGTTAAAATCTCTCTCCTTGATCATCATCGTCATCATCATCATCATCGTCATCGCTGTAAAGCGTGATGGAGTTAGATGCGCTGGAGATATGAGGAAATAACGCGGTCGCAGAGCGTCCTGCTTTAATACAGAGGGATGTTTACAGTGAAACAGAACTATTGGCTTCCATAATACACAGTTTTAAATATAAATAGTTTAAAATGACCTGAGCTGAGCCTCATTAATATATGCGTGGGAACAGTTTGTGGTCCATCCTGATCTGCATATGCCAGCTTGTTTCACTTTGTAGTGGATCAAATTGTGACTTTATGTTGGATATAATATGAAAATAGTTGAATCACTGTGACCAATGTGGACAGAAGTCTGTGGCTGTCAGAGTTTTAATTAATCGTGCAGCAGCATCTGAGTGATCACAGCAGCAGCTGCGTGACGCACAAGTCCGTGTGGCTTCAAATGTAACTAAGTCCATATTTCTAGTGCAATATAATGTTTCACCTCATTTTATGTAACTACTTTTGATAACATTAGCTTTTGATAATGATGCAGATATTTTTTCAGCATGAGATGACTGAGAACTATTTTAAATTAATGTGTAAACAGTTGATTTTTTGTACATTTGATTACATTAAAAATGAAAACGTAAATTTTTTAGATTGTGCATCTGAATTTGTGCATTTAGCCAATCTGTTCTGGTCTGACCATGTTCTACACAAAATTTCAACGCACGCACGCACGCACGCACGCACACACACGCACACACACACACACACACACACCCCTCCCTTACATTTTCATCTTCAAGTTTCTGGATCACATCTTCAAGTTTGCGCTCCATCAAAAATTCTCGCAGCTGAGTATCCATAGTTGATCACTAAACCACAGGAAAACAAAATTAATTAACAAGTAGTAGATTTGTGAATGAATTAAAAATTTTATTAAATTAAAAAAAAATTAAATTGGGCTTTAAGCTTTTATTGGTCATGTATATGTTGTTACACATATATTGAAATGTGTCCTCTGCAATTTAACCTATCCCTGGGGAGCAGTCCTAGCATAGTGGCCCACCACCATACAATATGAGAAAGCACACAATATACAAGAGGATATATCTGCACTTTGTACTGTTTCAATTAAAATTCATTAAAATAAGGTGTTGCAGCCTATGTGGAAGAGAGTAACCAATTAAAAAAATAATATGCTGTTCCAATACTTTAAAGATGCTTATCTTGGGAGAGCTGACCACAGTGTCACAATTCCCATCTTGAATATAGAAAGTGAATGTCAAAAGACCATTGCTAGAGATGTTTTTCAGTGTTTAATGACATATAACGTTTATTCAAATACACAATTGTGCCCACGGTAAGACCATTTATCCATATAATGTGATAATATAATATATACATATTCAATTATATATCTCTCTTACACACACACCATGGTGACCACCTCCAAACCAGCAAAGACAAGGTTGTAAACAAAACTCTATAGACTCATATTATTATGCATGAATTGAGTTTGACTGAATACAATGAGTTGAGCATTTGTCCACTTCAGCCTAAAAGCTCCCCAAATATTATTAAGGGAAGATGATTCAGTGTCCATCCAGTCATTTAATTTGGGACTTTAGTGCCGGTTCACGGTAGGAGCTTACGACTGGGTTGCCGATCACCCGGAACTAAAACAACTATGACCCCGTCTTGAAGCTAGCAAACAGTGGTTGGCCGGAAAGTTTTCAAAATAAAAGCAGTTTTAGTAACATGCGCTACACATGCCAAAATAATCATTAAAAAACGTAGCACACCGGTGTCACGGTCTGAGTTAGCATGGTTTTAAAAGAGAGACACCTGTGACACGGAAAACTCTGGCTTTATGCTCAACATACCTCGCTTAGTAGTACACGCCTCAGCTCTGCTTGAGAAGTGCCATGTGTGTCCACGCCAGGACTGCAGCTCCTGCAGGCACGAGTTTACGGCTACATTATTAGCACAACAAACCAACGTGTAGTAACAGGATGAGGATAAAAAGTTTGTAAGTTTTGTGAGACGTCAGCAGATAGGCTACCCGTTGTAACAAAGTATTAAACATAAGCCTAAATAACTGCCAAAATGCGGGATAACAAGATATTGACGTGAACAGAAAAAGAAAAGACACTCACCTTAAGGACTTCAAGTAGGCTGCAGTTTCTTGAGAAGGTGCGCTCGATTTTTTTCCCCAGCTGTCCAGGAATGTTATTAATATTATTAATTATTATTTCGTGCGCACATTATACCTATTTTGTGGCCACAAATTAGTATTTTGTGCGCACGAATTAGTATTTCGTGCGCACGTTATACTTATTTCGTGGCCACAATTTAGTATTTTGTGCGCACGAGTTAATATTTTTTTTTACCATGTCATGTCTGGGGCTCCGTACTTTTGTACTTTAGACTGTTATAGTTTGTATCACCTGTATTTAATTGTGTATTTAAAAAAGAACACTACACATGGTCAGAAGTATTGTATTTTTACTATTAGAGATGTTCTCATGTCACCTGATGTCCTTTGTGATAAAATGACCTATTTATTTCTAGGAAAGAATGTGATGGAATAAACTTGTTTAAAAAGTCCAAGCATCCTATCATTTTGTTCTAGTGTTTTCTTTACTACTGCAGCTTTGCAAAACATAACAAAGGTATAAATTGTGATAAAACTTAGGCATAAAACACATGTCTAAAGGTGAATCATAAAACTTAGTTACTAATTTGTTTAAGAAATGTCTTTGGAGTCATTAATATCAACTTTTAGCCTCAAACAGGTGAAATAATCCATTTAAATTTGAACGTCCCCATTTTGGACTAAAAAATCAAAGTAAAGTGCCAATAACCGTAATAATAATAATAATAATAATAATAATAATAATAATAATAATAATAATAATAATAATAATAATTCCTTACGGGAACAATAGGGTAAAAAAAACCCCCACCTCATTATCGTAAAAAGATTTAAGTATAAACTAATAACGATTTGTCATTACTATTTACTTTTAGTTCAATGTAAGTTCATTAATTGGTTGATGAAAACATTTAATTATAAAATTATATCAAGAAACGAAACAATAAAAAAGAGGAAAATAACTATCAATATTTGTTTACAGTAATTCAAAGAGATACAATGAGTGTTATGATGGATGGTGAGAGAAGACATAATGTGTAATGTTGATGAACAAATTCGGATTAACTATGGCTGGGCCTGCGGAACATCTCAGTGCAGAATAGCACGTACCACTTTCCTGAGAATTCAGTCAAATGACTCAGTTCCACCGAATAAAACAAATGAAATTGTGCAACATAAAATCATAATCTGGAATTGCCTTTGAATCGATATATCACAAAACTATTTCCCCATAAATTTGGAAATTTACAGAAAGAGAGGTGGGCCCCCGGGCTCCATTTTTTTTTTTTAAAAAAAAAAGGTCTTTGAGCGTCTCATCAAAAAAAGAAGAACAAAGTCCGGCCTAATAAAAATCAGTCTTTCGGTCAGTTTTTTAAAACAAATTACATTTCAAAAAGTATAATGACCCTGACACACACTCATTCACTACATTGTATATACTACATTTGTTCTGCCTTGTTTATGGGTTCTGGGACTGTTTACACACTTCTTAAAGAGACAACGTTCTGAATGTGGTTTAGCAACACTACAGTATTAAATCATACATTTCAGCCTTAATAAAGGAAAAAATCAAAAGTGACACAAAATGTTGATAATGTGCTGCTAGTGATTAATAAAAGGCTTTTTGTGACATTTTTATCCACTGACTTTCACCCATTATTCTTTCTCTTGTAAAACTATATTGAAAAATAAAATAAAAATAAGTTTATATCATCTATCACCATTTTGAGGAAAAATATAGAGATATGAATATCGGTCTATGTCACCCAGACCTAATGTAAACAAAGCAGTAATGTTTTATCTTGTAAAGCATGTAATTGTCCAAACTGTGGGAAATGAGGGGTCCGAAACACGGCTTAAAGTAGGATTTTATTAACATAAGTGTAACCTCAAAAAAAAAAAAAAAAAAAAAAAATCACTGATATGCTGCCTTGTTATGTAGCAAGTGTTGCTAATGCTACACTTCTTTAGTTAAACTAAGTAAAAAGGTTGTGTCACTAAAAATAACTTGTCGACATTTTTGTTTGATGTAAATTGTACATAGAACCAGTTTGATAAATTGCTTACATGATTTTTTATTGTCTTGTATCCAATTTTTCCATTTAGGGCAATATTTAAAGTTGGTGAAATGGTTTGTTTTATTGATAAATAACTTTAAAATAATCTAAATGGTCTGAAAAAAAAAAAAAAACAGTGATTGCGATTTTACAAAGAAAAAATTGTGATTTTTTTTTTTTTTTTTCCTTTTTGCCCCCCCTCCAAAAAAATGTTTTTATTTGTAAAATCGCAATAACTGCTTTGTTTGTTTGTTTGTTTGTTTAAAATGAATTATTTGTCATTTTGTTTTCTGAAATGTTTTGTTTTCCTTTAAACGCAATTGTTGAGCTGAAAAAACTGTGTTGACCAATCAGATGAGAGGTTGGGTTGCCTGGGGAACAAGCCTAACTGTCCATTACTAACAGTCCACTTTTATATTCAGTTGCTCATCATCTCTGTGAGTAACAGCACCATTTTTGTGGAGCTCTTCAAACAAATTTTCTACAACTGTGTTGATCAGACGACATCTTGTGGTGAAACCACATTTCTACCAGTGGAAACAGGAAACTGGACGAACTGGATGAAAAAATGACGGCCCAGCAGCATCAGCTTGAGAGGTAAGACATTTTTAATGAATTCGTTTTTTTTTAATTTATATTTATTTCTTGGGAAGGGCTAAAATCAAATATTTATAGCTATTTCCTTCTTAATTTTGTAAATATTTATTTAGAAAATGGTCCTGCCTCACTTCCAAATGTTTTGTAGTTTTATGTCAATCAGAAAGACTCCACATGTTGGAGAAATAATGAAAACGTATGGTTTATACCAGTGTTTCTCAAATGGGGGTACGTGTACCCCTAGGGGGTAGGCAATGGCACTACAGGGAGTACTTGAGAGAGATAGAGTAAAATTAACAATAGAAACCATTGAAAATATGAGGTTTTATGAGGTTTGTTTCTAGTTAAAAATGATCATACTAAATTTTACCGGAAACTCACAAAACGACATTAAAAACACACAAAATATGACAAAAATATGCAAAAGGACAAACAAACACACACTAAGAGAGAAAATGACTTACTATTACCAGCTAACACACAAAACAACAACAAATACACCAGTGTTTGAAATAACGGCGTTTAAAATAACGGCGTTTG
Organism: Gouania willdenowi; assembly: GCF_900634775.1. Taxonomy (NCBI): domain Eukaryota; kingdom Metazoa; phylum Chordata; class Actinopteri; order Blenniiformes; family Gobiesocidae; genus Gouania; species Gouania willdenowi. Next base: position 29,503,825 of record NC_041064.1, on the reverse strand, counting down.
TTTTTCAGTAACAGGGTAATCTAACTGATAAACTTTTTACGCCATTACAACTCCGTTAATGTTAATGAACATTAAATGCGGTGAGTTACATGTATTGATTGAATAAACTGTGATCAGAAAGTTCCTATGGCTTCATATGCAGCTATAGTGAGGAGGTGGGTTAAAAACAAGGTGAGCGATTATGATTGGCTAAGACGGCGTCATGTTTCATGGCAGCCAATCAGAGACAGTGTTTTTACACATGTGGCAGCACACACAAAACCACTAAAGATTTGATGAAGAAGCAGAGATGGCTAGCGTGGAGCATTCAAATGAAAAGTTGTTATTTTTAAGGTGGCGATACAAACACTACTTTAATTTAATTGTGGTCAAAGGTAAGAACGTGCATGTGAAGTGTACTTTATATCCAGGAGTGAAGACTTTGTCCACATCCGTTGTAAGTAACTAGAATTTAATGAAGTACCTCACAATGACACACGATTATTATTATTATTTTTTTTTTTTTAAGTATTGCAAATAGTTACTTTCCTTGTTAATGAGTTACTTTTATTATAGAGTAATTAAGTTACTAACTCAGTTACTTTTTGGATCAAGTAGTGAGTACTATAACTAATATTAATAGTTATAATTACTATATAATATTACTTTTTTAAAGTAACGTTACCAACACTGAAAGACACACAAAATAAGAGAAAAATATAGTGAATAATAAAAAAGAACAGACAAACAACAACAAAATAGACACTAAAAAGACAAAATGATGTAAGAAATGATATTGATTAGTTATTATTAGTTATTAATATTAATTATTATTATTTTCAGTTCATGTTCTAATCATTAGAACATGAACTGAAAATACAAGGGTCAGTCTTGGTCCCACGTGATGAGGGAGATGATCGTATATGGTAAAATCTATAGAAATAAATCTATTCAGGAGGCACTAAATACTGTTTCATTCTATTTATTTACAAAATGAGATTCTTTAAAATGTGTGTTATCACTCATTATTTCCATCATTGTGCTTTATAGTTGTTTTTTCACAGACTTCTGAATAAAATGTTGTAGTCGGATAAAAGGGAGTACTTGGATTCAGAAATAAGAGAAAAGGGGTACTTGAGTCAAAAAAGTTTGAGAACCACTGGTTTATACTGTATGAAGTAATGACCTGTAGCCATTGGAGAGAAAAAGAATCTCAGAGCTGACTTTTAATTAGAATCTTCAATCTGAAGTGAGGCTTAACTCGTAACTGGAACTACACACTTCCAGCTAATATGATGATAAAACCTGGACAGGCTAAACGACAATGATGAGTACTTTTTTGTATTTATTTTCATGAATCCTAACCTGATTCCATGTCTACGTTACAGATCACAGAAAAAGGACAAAGTGTGGATAATCGGCTCCAGTTACATCCGGCGGGGCGAGGAGGCTGCACTAAAGTTTTTTGGAGATAATCTGGGACTGGATGCCAACGTGCACTGGTTTGGAAAAGGAGGGATGAGGTGGGAAGGAGTTCTGCCTTGTTTTTATGGTCAGCTTTCCACCCAGGGACCCCCTGACATCCTCCTGGTTCACGCTGGAGGAAACAACCTGGGCATAAACAGTGCAAATAGTCTGGCCTACACTATTAAAGAGGACTTTACCAAATTGCACATTAAATTCCCTGCAATGAAGATCATCTTCTCCTCCATTAATGAACGCAGATCCTGGAGGTACGGGAAGCTGTCCCAGATCATCAGGGACAGAAAAACCATCAATCATTTTGTCAAGAGGACGTCTGTCTGTTTCAAAGGAGACGTTGTTGAACATCCTCTCCTGCGATTCTACAAACGATCACTGTTTATTTCAGACGGAGTTCATTTCTCTGATGAGGGAAACCACTTATTCTTGTCAAGCATCCGCTCCACCCTCCAGAACTTTCTAAAGGAGTCAAAAATACCAACAAGGACCATCTCTGGGGCAACGATGCCAATAAGGACATTCTCAGCAACAAAAAGCAGCACAACAACCGTCTCTGGACATAAAAAGAACATTACACCAATCAGCTGGCCTTAAGCATGAGGAGGAGGAGGAGGAGGAGGGGCTGGTTGTGGTCACCTGGTGGTACCCCCCACCCCTTTTCTACAATACTGCTTATCTACTGCCCACGCAAATCTATGAGGTGCCAAGTGTAAAAATTACCCATTATTGTTTTTCTTGTAAAACTATTGAAAAAAAAAATAATAATAATGGAATTTATATCACCTATTGCCATATTGAGGAAAAAAATAGAGAGATGAATATTGGTCCATATCACACAGGCCTAATGTAACCAAAGCAGTAACATTTTATCTTGTAAAGAATATGATTGTCTAAACTGTGTGAAATGAGGCGTTCAAACACTGCTTAAAGTAGGATTTTATTAATATGATTGTGTTTCCTCAATAACAAATATAAATCACTAGACTGATATGCTGCCTTGTTATGTAGCAAGTGTTGCTAATGCTAATGCTACACCACTTTAGTTAAACAAAGTAAAAAGACTGGGACTAAAATAACTTGTTTTGTAATTACCTTGTCCTAAATTATCTTTTATTCCTATTTTTTATTTAAGGCGATGATTTTAAGAAGGTTTTATTAAAATAACTTTAAAATAGTCTAAATGATTTGAGTGAAAAAAATCGTGATAAAATCGCGAGCGTGATTTCACTAAAACAAAAATCGTGATATATTTTTCCCATATCGCCCACCCCTATGTTAAATCTAAATGTTTAAATCTAAATCTAAATGTTATATATCATATCTAAATGCTTAATCTTATATCTAAATATTAAATCTAAATCTAAATGTTGAACCTAAATATATCGCACATATGCTAATTTACCCCACCCCTTGTAACCTCAACCATTACACAAGCAGAGAGACACACAGCCGCTCCCACACACCCTTTCACCAATGCCTGTCTGGGTGATATGCACTCGATCTCCACCGCCGGGAGAGAACCAGCCATACATATCACCCAGGCAGGCATCGGTGAAGAGGTGGGTGGGAGCGGCTGTGTGTGTCTCTGCTTGTGTATTGGTTGAGGTTCCAAGGGGTGGGGTCAATTAGCATATGTGTGAAACATTTAGGTTAAGGTTAGAGTAGTAGTTAGAGCGGGCGGTGTTCAGGGCAGTTTTGTATAGTTGAAGGTGATCGGAGTAGGCTTGGAGATGGACTGTTAAAACTTTTTTTTTATGTGGAGACGTTCAAGTTGGCGTTTGTGGTTTGTTAGTTTTCTGAGGTTGGGGGTGTACCAGGGGGCGGTGTGTGTAAATGAGACTAATTTGGTTTTGGAGGGGGCAAGTTGGTCGAGGCAGGAGGAGAGGCAATTATTGTAATGATTAACAAGGTCCGTGGGGTCATCAGAGAGCGGGGGGGAGGCAGACAGAAGGTTAAGAAGAGAAGTGGAAAAATCATGAGAGATGGATTTCAGGTTTCTAAAACAAATGGTTTGCTTGTCGTTGGAGTGGAGGGTGGGGAGGGGGAGGTGGAGGTCCATGGTGATAGCCAGATGATCGGAGATGCAGAGGTCAGTACTGGAAAGTTACTGGATGGTGAGACCGGTGGAGCAGACTAAATCTAGGGTGTGGCCATGGGTGTGTAAGGGGAAGTTGACTTGCTGAGTGAAGTTGTGGCAGTCCAGTAAAGCAAGGGATTCAGAATGACTGAAAGGATGTTGTGGATATGGTGCTGATGTTGAGGGCTTTTTTATGGACTGAGGCTACGCCACCGCCCCGGCCAGTGAGATGGGGCTGTTCAATGTAAGTGTAACCGGTGGAGTGGCTTGGTTTAGTGAGAAATAGTCCAGAGGTTTATGCCAGGTTTTAGTGATGCAGAGGAAGTTCAGGTTATTGTCTGTTATGAATTCATGTAGGATAAGTGCTTCATTGTTCAGTGAACGGGTGTTAAGGAGAGCCAGTTTCAGTATTTTCAGCGTTGAGGGTGGCTGTGAGGAACGAGGGAGTGGACGGAGGATGGGATTGGGCCGTTTTAGTTTAGCGTTTAGTGTCATTTTTGTAGGGTTTAGGGGGCCTAGCTGTGATTATGGACTGAATGGGAAAGGTGTGAGCAGAGGAATGTAGTAACGGGTGGAGCCTGTAGGGGGAGCTGTGGCTGGAAGAGGCGCTTTGGTGGGGCAAAGTAGAGTAAGGTGAAGGAGATGGTGTGTTTTGTAAATAGTCAGTCATGTGGGAAATGCTGGACGGCGTGCTGAAGATTGGCTGTTAAAATACTACTGACCAGTTAGTTAGATTTAACATATACTATTTACATTTAGATTTAATATTTGGATTTAGATTTAATATTTAAATTTATATTTAATAATTAAATTTATATTTAATATTTAAATTTATATTTAATATTTAAATTTATATTTAATATTTAAATTTAGATTTAATATTTATGTTAAATATTTAGATTTAATATTTACATTTATATTTAATATTTAGATTTAATATTTAAATTTAGATTTAATATTTATATTAAATATTTAGATTTAATATTTAATAGTTAGATTTAATATTTAGATTTAAACTTAATATTTAGATTTAAATTTAATATTTAGATTGAGATTGAAATTTAATATTTAAATTTAGATTTAATATTTAGATTTAAATTTAGTATTTAGATTTAATATTTAAATTTAATATTTAAATTTAGATTTAAATTTAAATTTAGTATTTAGATTTAATATTTAAATTTAAATTTAATATTTAGATTTAGAATTAATATTTAGATTTAACATTTAGATATAAGATTTTGCGAGTCAACTAGTCTGGAACACTCGGATGGACTCTCTTTCTATCCTATTCTGTTTGTCCCTCTGTTCACTAACCCAACCAGTTGAAGCGGATGGCTGCCACCTCTGAACCTGGTTCCGCTGGAGATTTCTTCCTATAAAAAAAAGGGAGTTTTTTCTTCCCACTGTCGCTAAATGCTTGTTCATGTGGATCTTGTTGGGTTCTTTCTTCTTTTTTACTATGGACTTTATATTTTGTTCGGCGCTTTGAGATGACTTTGTTGTATTTTGCGCTATATAAATAAAGTTAAGGTTGAGTTGAATTGAATTTAACATTTAGATATAACATATACCATTTAGATTTAAATATTTAGATTTAATGCTTTTTTTTTTACCTCTAAGTGGTTAAATGTAGGAACATGCTAAATATGAGAAAAGTGAGATAAATGATGAAAATGTGTTAGCTACAACTTTTATACTACATTTTTACACTTGGTACCCCCATACAAATCTACATAACTTTCATCCCTGAGATACAAGACCTCCATTCCATCTTTTGCTCAACATCTGCAGAGGGAACTAAACAGAGGGATGACTCTGATGATGAAATCTCTGAGAAAACTTTATTTACATCTCCTTCATTCTCATTCTTGTGTAAAAAGTTGATTTTCTAATTAGAATTGTTGTTAATAAATATTGTGTAATAAATACAGTGTCTTGCTGGTTTTTTTCAGGTTAGTTTTATCTTTTCAATGAATCTTCTAAACCCCTTCACCACTTTGTTACTGCAATCATTTTAAAAGGTTGTAAATCTAGTGCATGTAAACTTTAGCTTGAATCAGGGTTGGAGTCAATTACATTTTAAAAATACAATTACGCATTCAATTATCCATGTTCAATTACAACACAATTATGATTACGTTGATGGGCATTTTTTCCAATTACAATTAAAATTAGAAGCATATTTTCCGCTGAAATTCAATTACATTTATGTTCTGAATTACTAAAGTTAAATTACAATTAATCACAATTACTGAGTCTTTGATAAATAACCCCATAAAACTTCAGTTTTCTGTAACAATCGGTTATGATACCAGGTCGGTTTTGACCCATGTCTTAAGTCAGCTGTAGAATACAGTAAAAAATATTATCTTTTATCGAATTTTCTGTCTCAATACTTGGTTACCTTGTTAGGCTTTGTTATTCATGAAAATATTAGCATTAATATTTTTGGTGTGGGCGTCTGAACATTTTTTGTGTCAGTATATAGCCCTAGATTTTCTTTTTCTTTTAATGGTAAAATGATCCTTAAGAGGACAAGTTATGATATGAAACCTATTTTAACTACATATGTGTAAGCCACAGAACTGTAAAATACTTCCCCAGTTTTGCATTTAGTTAAATTGTAAATGACAGTTTTTATACACCAATTTTATTTTAATTACAATATTACAACTTTAACAGAGATTGCCCTATCAGAAGATTGTTTAATAATGGCTTTACAGATGATTATCTAAATCCAATCCATTTGTGGATTTAAAATGAAGGCGATTTCTAATCACCAAGCTTTTCTGCAGAGTTTAACGCAATAACTATGTTATGTCAAAATACAATTATATTTCCAAAAGTCAACATGGGTACTATATTATTACCTATAAAATTATTAAAAAACTGAAAAAAAGAAAGCTTTTAAATTGTTTTGGAGGACAATATTTTTTACATGGCCTATTTATATTGATCATATTTATTTATATCAAAGAACATATAGAATAGATGATCATTTGTCCTGATCGATTTGGTTTCTTCTTATGCAGGTCGGTCCACATTGTATCAAAAGACATTTTCTGAGCTCAGTAAGATGTGTGCTTAGACTGCCACCATGTGGTAAGAAAGGAGAAAGCAGCTTTGTAAGTGTTTTTTTTTTTTGTCATTTAGTTTTTCTGCAATCGAACTAGAGAACAACTAAACTTTTTTAACTTGATTAAAACATGTTCAAAGTACCTACCGAGATAATCAGGGCCATTTCTTTCAAATAACAGTACTTCTACTTGAGTAGGATATATCAGTACTCTTTATACCTCTGGTGGCTACATAAGATAAACCTGCCAGATTAAAGAGGCCAAAAGGGAAGCAGGTGGTTTTTACAGAAAAAGCTGATCCAGCCATTTCACAACATGGACAAACACGGTGAAAACTCAGCACAATGCTAATATAATATTGTTATTAGTTATTTGTTGACTTATCACTTATTTATATTTTTAAAGAAGCTTTTATCTTATATCTATTTTTTTCATTTAAATGTTATTTTTCATGTCCACGTTAATGCCCTGAGACTTCAGGTATTAAAAGGCTCCAACTTTGAATTTGGTTCATGTGGATTTTATTTAGAACTTGTAATTTATGTACTATTAAGACACAGATTGATAAATAGATCTATATATAAATATCACCCATGTTTTTGTCCCATATTTGTATGACAGACTGACAGCAGGTCATTAAGGGGAGTAACGGTACTTGTGTGAGAAGCGTGTTGTTTTGTTATGTCAGTAAAATGCTTTGACCTCATCTTTGCCTCCTTGAGTCCAATTGCACGATACCTACGGTACCCCGCGGTACCACATTATAACGGTTCCTACTATACTAGAAATTCTACACAACGGTTACAGTCACAAACACGAGACAACACATGGCAGAAGCACCAGGCCCCAGCGGTGAGTCTGCCACGGCATCATTAATTTTACTAAAAAATCCAAACTCCAAAAGTCCCATTTGGAACTAATTTGGCTTTAAAAGAAGCAGAGACGATAAAACAATAGGAGATCCACTGTGCAGGCGCTGTCACCAGCTATAGGAGCCAAAGGACTTCCGCACGGACTCAGAGCGACCTTTTTTCTTCATTTTTTCATTTAATTTACAGAGATATTAACAATGTACAAACAATATTTACAGTTTGCATACACACAAAAGAGGGATCACATCTAATCTCATAAAACACCAGTGACGTCAATAGTTTTTTTTTCTTCTTAAAGAGTGTGGATTTGTTATCATAAGTTGATTATTTATATTAGTTAAACATACATTGATGTGCAAAGGAAACCAAATGGTTATTTTTTAAATTTCAACCATATAAGCTAAGCTTATATGGTTATATGGTTTTCAAATGAAAAACTCATCATCAAGCTCTGCAGAAGCCTGATAATGATCCTGGTCATTTCAATCAGATGTGTTGGAAGAGGGAAACATCTAAAACATGCTGGAGAGTGGCCCTTGAGGACCAGGATTAAGGACCTCTGATATACGTAGACACCGCATCGCCTGCTGCAGCCCACTAGAGCGGTGCATTAACAGGGTGTGGAAAACTGGGAGCAGGGAACAAAACCTGCAGGACACGAGGAGGTTAACATAAGACATGTAAGACAATGATCTAGCAATCACACTGTGTCCAAGAACTCAGATAAATAGTGAGGGAAGCTTGATATAGAATGGGCCACACCTGGGTGGAAAACATGAAGTCAGAACCCAAACACACTGACATCACCGGGAGGTGGAGACATGAGCAGGAATACCTGGAAACACAAAGACAAGAGTAAACACAGGAGATACTCGAAAATCAGGATAAACTAAGACTCGGAATAACTAAAAGAACCACAAGGGCTAAACACAAAGAAAACTAAACAGAACCTGACAGGGTGACCATTTTGGAATGGTGGCAATTTGTCCGATAGTACATTACATCTATAGAGGAATGATGTGCTTACACAAGATAGATAGATGGATGGATGGGTAAGGCAAGGCAAGGCAAGGCCAATTTATTTGTATAGCGCATTTCATACTCAAGGCAACTCAATGTGCTTTACATTATAAAACATTCAATTGTTTAAAATGAATAAGAACATTTAAAATCATCAGTAAAATCAATTAAAATCATCAGTAAAATCAATTAAAATCATCAGTAAAATCAATTAAAATCATCAGTAAAATCATCATGACATCAACAAGACAAAAAATCTCTCTCTCAATCATATGCAGCAGAGAAAAAAAGTGCCTTTAATTTTGATTTAAAAATGTTCACATGTGATGCTGACTTCAGCTCTGCTGGCAGTTTG